>NW_020954616.1:2888446-2912065 GCF_900497805.2 Vombatus ursinus
TTGTTGTTGTTGTTGTTGTTGTTGTTGTTGTTGTTGTTGTTGTTGTTGTTGTTGTTGTTGTTGTTTGTCCTTTGTCCTCTATGAGGACCAATGACAACAGGGAGGTGATGTCTTGACTTGCAAGTGAATTGGATTTAAATGAGGGATGGCTGTGCAAAGTCAGCAACCTCACTGTCTCCTTCAGAGCCACCTGGATCCACTGGCAAGACATAGATCAGGTCTGGATTATTAAATTCCCAGATCCCTGTGATTTGTTTGAGCTCCTGAACCAGATTAGAGACTTTAATCCTTGCACCTAGAAAGAAAAAGAACAAACAAAAAAGCCAAAACCTCACACGCATTTCTCAGGGCCACATGGCCTATGGAAGAGGGGGAAGAGGTGGCCCTTTGGGTATCTCCCCTTATGACTGGTGTCATTGGCTATTAATGAAGGATAGTAATAGCTAACATTTATATAGCACTTCCTACATGCCAGTCACTGTGCTAAGCACTTTACCATTATTATCTTATTTTATCCTCACAACAACAAAGAAAACAGAGGCAGACAGAAGTTAAGTGACTGGTCCAGGGTCACATAGCCAGTAAGTATCTGAGGCTGGACTTGAACCCAGGTTTTCCTGACTCCAGGCCCAGTGCTCCATCCACAACACTATTTAGCTGTCTCAAGAAAGGAATCTTTCAACTCTTAGGACCTGGGAAGATAGGAAAGGTCTCCTACAAAAAGTAGCTGAGCTAAGTTTTAAAGAAATCCAGAGATGAGGAAGGAAAAGCTCCCTGGCACAGGGGCATCCAGTCCAAAGTTACAGAACTGAGAGGTTGATCTATAATGCATGATGAGCAACAAATAGGCAGTGTGGTTAGATCAGAGTGCAAGGGGAAGACTGGAAATTGGAAATGCCCTCCCCTTCCCTATTCCTCCACCCCCAAAGAAAAGATTTTGTACTGATTGTGGTAGCAATAGAAGCCACTGGAATTCATTAAGTTCATTGTGGTCAGACCCACACTTGAGGAAAATTAATTCTTTTGAAAGTTGTGCACAAGATAGATTAAAGTGAGGTTAGACCTGAGTCAAAGAACAATTAAAATCCTTTGGTAGGGGCAGCTAGGTGATGCAGTGGATAGAGCACCAGCCCAGGAGTCTCAGATCAGGCACTTGACATTTACTAGCTGTGTAACTCTGGGCAAGTCACTTAAACCCAATTGCCTCACCAAACAAACAAAAAAGCCTTTTGTAAGAGTCCAAACAAAAGGTAATCAGGGCCTGAACTGGAGTGGTGGCTATATAAATGGAGAGAAGGGGATCTATACAAATGTTAAGAAGATAGAAACAGCAAGAATTGACAACTGATTTGATACATGGGATGAGTAAGGAGTCAAGGATGACACTGAAATTGTGAATCTGGGTTCCTGGGAGAAGATAATCCTAACAAAGTTCAGAAGAGAGGTTTGGGAGATAAGATAACAAGTTCTATTTCAGATATAATGAGTTTGACATGCCTAGGGATTTCTAATTTGAAATATCCAACACACTGTTAGTGATGCAGGACTCAGGCTCAGGACATAGACTAGGGATAGATATATAGATCTGGGAATAATGTGCACAGAGATGATCATTGAACTGTTGGGAGCTGATAAGATTACTAAGTGAGATAATTAGAAAAGAAAAGAGAAAAGAGGATACAGGACAAAGATTTGAGGGACACATAGTAGGTGTGATATGGTTGAAGATTCAGGAAAGGATATTGAGAAGGAGTGGTTGGACAGGTAGGAAAAAAACTCAGAAAGGAAAGAGTATCTAAGAAGAGAAGGTGATCAATAGTGTCAAATACTGCAGAGGTTAAGGTATTGAGAAAAAGCCATTAAATATTAAAGTTAATATATCATTGGTAGTTTTGGAGAGGTCATTTCAGTCTAACAATGACTTGAATGGTCAGCATTTTGGCTTGCTCCCTCACCTACCTACATACTTTTCATTATTCCTCACATGATTAACACCCTTTTCCTCCTTTATCATTAGAGGAGTGGACTGTCTTTTCTGGGGCAGTGACAAACTGGATGTTTCTAGAGGTAAATACAAACTATCACTGAATACCTTACTTCTACCAATAGAATTGACTGCCAATGGCCTCCTATAATTTGATAGAGGACATGGACAGTTATTTGCTTTGTTTATTTTGGAATTTGAAGCTCATTCTTCTCTTTAAAATACAAACACTTTATCCTTATAGAATCTTTTCTAATTGCTTGCTTGCATTTGCCATTTTAATGTTTCTTTTTACCCCTACATTTATATTTCAAAGTTTCTACTAGTCTTTGGCCTTTTCATCAGGAACACTTGGATATCCTTTATTTCAGCAAAAGACCATTTTTTCTCCTATAGGATTATATTCAGTTTTGCTTGATAACTTATTCTTGGTTGTAAGCCTATATATTTTGCCTCTAAGAAAATCATATTCCATGCACCCTATTTTTATGGTGGTAGCTCCTAAATCTTATGTGATCCTAATGGTTCTTGAGTACTTACACTTTTTTATTTTTGTTTTTTTGCTTCTTGTAGCATTTTTTATTTGGCATGAACACTGTGGATTTTGGCTTTGATGTTCCTAGTTTTCCTTTTGAGGTTTCTTATAGAAGGTAACTAGTAGATTCCTTTTATTTTTATCTTGTGCTCTGGTTTTAAGAGATCTATGCAGTTTCTTTCATGATGTATTGAAATATTATTTCTAGGCTCTTTCCTTATTTGTGGCTTTCAGATAGTCCATAAATCTTTTTTTAAGTTGGTTCCTGTTTTTCTTTAAATTATTTTAACCTTTTTGTAAAATTTTGAGTTCCAAATTCTTTTCCTCTTTCCAGCCCCTCCCCATTGAAAAGGCAAACAATGTGATACTCATTATACATGTGAAGTAATACAAAAAAAAAAATCCCTATTAGCTAAGAAAGAAAGGAAGGAAGGAAGAAAAAATATGCTTCAATTTTCACTCAGAGTTCATCAGTTCTCTCCTTAGAGGTGGATAGTTCACAATTCTTATATTATTTCTCATTGATCACTTTTCCAGGTAAATTGTTTTTTGACATGAAATAGTATGAAGTTCTATGTCTTTCTGACTTCAGATTCTGCACTCTATACACTCAACCACCTAGCTGCCCATAGTAATATATAGAATCACAAAATTTTGGAGCTGAAAAGAAGTTCAGTGCCCCTTTCTCAAAAAAGAATCCCCATTACAAATCTGCTTCTCATCTATGAGCACCAAGACTGTCAGCACCTTTTAAATGCTGACAGGCTCAGGCAAAATCTCAGGTTCTTCACAGGAGTGTCCTTGAAGTAATTAAATGCATGGCAGTGTCAAGGATCAGGAGAGGTTGGTAGAGTCAAATGGTATTAATTTCAAAGGAAGAACAATTGTTCATGGCCACAGCAAGGATCTCTGAATGGCAATAGGAATAAAGGAATATGTGAAATACTTTTCTGCTCCTGTGAAATGGGGAGTGGATGAATACCCCGAAGGAAGGTCAGTTTTAGAGAAAGTTTCTGAACATGTGTTTCTTAAGTGAAAGACTTTGTTTCCAGCTTGTTCAGGTAATCCAGGGAAGAAAAACAAATAAAGAAGTCTTAAAGTCAAGGATGAAAAGTTAACAATAAAGGTGTCAAAGGGGGTATTGGAAGAAGCAGGAAAGTTAAGAACTGAGACAGAGGAGGGTTGAGATATGTACTGATGAATATACCAATACAGGGACAGCTAGGTGATACAGTGGCTAGAGTGCCATCCTAGAATCAGGAAGTATTGAGTTCAAAGCCAACCTCAGACACCTCCTAGCTGTGTGACTTTGGGAAAGTCATTTAACCCTGTTTGCCTCAGTTTCCTCATCTGTAGAAAGAGCTGGAGAAGGAAATGGCAAACCACTCTACTATTTTTGCCAAGAAAACTCCAAATGCGGTCATGAAGAGTCAGACACAACTTAGAACAACTGAATGACAAAACTACCAATATAACATTGGAAAGGGGTAGCTACATAAGGCAGTGTGTCTGGATTAGGTAAAGAAGTTGGGAAGCAAGCTGGAGGGTGCTGGCCATAGGGAAAGGGGAGTGCTGAGTAGGTAGATGTAGCAGGGTGAACGACTTCCATGCAAATGTCAGTTCAAGACTGTAATGATGCTCCCTGAGAAGTCAGGTGGAGGATGAGATTTTTGCATGCAGGGACACAGAGAGGTTACTGTTTTCATAGGCTTTACCCAAAGATGCTTGTTTCATCATTCATTTTTTTTTCCTTTCATGAAGGAAAGTGTGGTAGGCCAGTTGATTGAGAGAAATTTTTGGTGCAGCTGGTATAAAGGCAATTTTCAATGAGACATCGGGAAGTTGCATGGAGGACTAGGCTTCAGCAAGTTAAGGTAAAAGTTCAACAGGGACCTTCAGAGACCCTGGAGTAGAGTCCAGATTTCTAGTGGGTTAGAGGTGGTTGGAGAGTAGGACCATGGCAGTGAGCAACCAACCAGTAAGTGAGTCAAATATTGTTTCATTTTTATTTCATCCTTTTTTAATTTGAATTTTTGTATGTTTTATAATATACATAATTATTAGTACTGCATGAATGAATGAAGCATTTATTAAATGCTTATTGTGTCACAAAGTATATATAAATATAAAAGAGTCCCTATTCTCAAAGAGCTCACCTTCTAAGAGAGAGAGATAACACATCAAGGGTGCTTCAGCTCCAGGGTCAATGGCAAGTCCCCGTGGTCTTTATGACCGGGCCCAGGAGTCTTTGGGATGCATCAGAAGATCAAATTGTAATGACCAATTGTAATCATATTGCCATAGCAGCAGGGAAGATGGTAAGTCTTAGTTAACAAGCATTGTTATCAAAAGGATTAAAATTAATAACTCTCTGTTCATCCAAGGGTTACAATCAACTATGTCCTCCCCATTCCAAAGCAGTATGGGGAGGGATTCATCACCATTAAGAAGGAGAAACTGGGTCTGAGACATACTGTATTTGTGTGGGAATTTGAGTTCCCACTCACAGGAGTGGGGATTGGCAAATGAAGGTCTTTATTGTCCAGCTGGAAGGAAAGAGAGCATTGTCAGCAAGTTTGGAAGGAAAGGATACCCACAGGACCTATTCCTTTTAGGCCCTTCTAGGCCCAATAAAATCTGGTAAGCAGGAAGATTGCAGCAGGGGAAAGAGGGGCTCATACTTTACAAATAAGTTGTTACATATATTGCATGGACAGTATTTTTTGTTATTTTGCTTTAATTTTTTTTCTTACTGACACAGATATAAGATAAAAATAAGTTCGTAAATAACTGGTCTTAATAATGGAGTCATATTTGTTCTAATTAAATGTATAGAAATCAGTTGCTGAAACATCTGGATAAATTGATAAGACCAGTGGCCAATTTAGGTCTTCACGGGAGGGTCAGGCACATGTCTGATGGCCTGCAGAAGAGGCTTCACTTTTTTTTTTTTACTTTTTCTTCTAAGAGGTAGAGTTGCTGGTTGTGGTTTAAGTGTCCCAAGAATTGGGCTGCATTGCTTTGGAAAGAAAGCAGTTACATGATGCAGTAGATACAATGCTGGGTTTGGAGTCAGGAAGGCCTGAGTTCAAATCTAGCTTCAGATACTCACTCAACCTGTCTGCCTCAGTTTCTTCATCTGTAGAATGAGGATAATAATAGTGCCTATCTACCTGGATGTTGTGAGAATAAAATGAGATAATGTTTGTAAAGTGCTTTGCAAAATTTTGTAAAACCTATCTAAATGCTATTTATTAAAATCATTATTATCATAATTTAGGACTGAGGTTTAGGCCTAGCTCAGACCTAGGGTTTAGGTCTATTATCTCCCTCGATCCCCAGACCCTACAGAGTCAACAGATACAGAACAACTTGCCTGAGGACATATAGGTCAGAAGTATCAGAAGCAGGATTCCAACCTCCATCCTCAATTTCAAAACCAGAGCTCTTTCAGCTACATCATATTATCTTTCATCCAATTTGAAACAGCTGAAACAAAAGGGACCATGGGGGTATGGGCTAAAAGGCATAGGGAGATGGTGCCTCATAATCAGAAACAGTGTGTGTGGCTACTGTCTGTGCTGAGGCCTGGACCAAGTTTCTGGGGTATGGAGACTGGTGAAACATGCCTATTGAGCCATTTGGGTATGAAGAAAAAAATAAAAAATAAAAAACATGGGAGCATCTTAGAAATCTGGAAATCCTTTGAAAGTAGAAACCAAAGAAAGGAGGCTTCCCATTGACACAAAGAAGGCCTGATCTGGTATGGAACAGAAGGTAGTTCCATAAGAAAGAGCAAAGGAAAAACTTCAAGGAGGTGATGGTGTATCTAATACTGGGAAATGAGCATTATGGGACTTTATAGGACACTGGAGCATTGACCTTCATTTATTATAGGGTATGCAATGTCATTTAATTTAGTAACAAGGCCTAAGTTTCAGTCCTGGTTCTTATGCTTATTAGACAGCTTATCCTGGGCAAGTCATTCATTCTCTGTGGATCTCAGCCTACTTGTCTATAAATGAAATTTTACTCCTCCCCTGGGTTAGGCCTACTCTAGGACAGTGCCATGGAGGCTTAGGTTCAATATTGCAACAAAATGAGACATTTGTAGGTCATTCATCAATTCACAAAAGAAGATTTACTTAGCCATTTCCAGAGTTTATTCAACAAGAGTAGGAATTGAGGACATCTTGAGCATCCTCAGTTGAGTTAACTCCTTTACCTTTTATTGTGTCACAGAGTATATATAAATATAAAAGAGTCCCTATTCTCAAGGAGCTCACCTTCTAAGTGAGAGAGACAATACATCTTGATCCATCAAACAGCTATGTGAAAGATCCTGGAGCTCTTCATAGCTGGTCTATAATCATACATTGAAGAAATGATGCCAATAATCTGAGCCTTTAATTCTCTGAACGAACAAGTCCAGAGGATAGCTTCAATACCCATTAAGAAAAAAAAAACTAGTCCAACTTGCACAGTGGAAGGGGCTATGCTACTGCTCTTACCATAACTACCTTATTGGGAGGTGTGTTGTGATGAATTTGGTACATCTTAAAGTGCTATTAAAATTATAAAAAGAAATAAAGTTTTCTTTTACCATATGACCAGACCTTCATTAAGAGTCTCTGAAAAGGGGTCTTTAAATGAATACACACACTCACAAAAACATAACAGAGTGATTACCTTGATTGAGTACCTTAGTGGGACTATTTCAGGGGCTTCATGAAGATACCATTCTTACTTCCCTTTCTGCTATTGGCTGAATGATAATGCTTAAAAATTCTACCATATGAGAATCATCTATTTGGTTAAATATTGACCTCTCTGTACATCTTATTTTATGATACAAAAACTTCAGAGAAGGGTCACTTATAAATCATTAATAACTTAGTGTGACTAGTTTTACTAGGATTGGGGGCTGTTGTCAGAACACCAATGTTGTAGTCCTGAAAGAAAGTGGGTATCTAAGTGGGAGATGGTGCTGTATGCCAGAGGAAGCTTGAGCAATTTCACTATTGAGTTGAAGATCTGGTCTGTACACCTTTCTCATCCTCATCCTCATTCCTTGTTATCATCAAATATTGATCACTCCTCATCCCAACTACTGTTTTATTTTTCCTCTATACACCTTTACTCACCCTCCCAATAGCACATTGGAAATCTCCACTGATGACTGGAATGATGCTCCACTGCCTGATTGTATATCCCTTAAGTACAGGTTTCTTTTAGGTGTAAATGGCCACAAGGAAAGGAAAATCTCCTTTAAGCATGCTGGACATATTTATGTAATTCTAGGATCTCAGACACTGTTGTTGCCTTCTTGATCTTTGGGAAAGGGGCAAAAATCAGGTAATAGGGCAAATGTCTCACTGTTTCTGAGTGTTTATTGCCAATGGCAACTACCAAGATCATTTGGTTGAGGCAACTTTTTTGCCCAGTACTCTGTTCAAAGAATTCTTCATGTCCTTGTTTCTCAGGGTGAAAATGATGGGGCTGAGGAAGGGTGTGACAACAGTGTAGGGAACTGCCATGAAGGTGTCATCTCCCTCTTGAGCCTCTGGCTTCAAGTAGACAATGGAGGCAAAGCCAAAGTGAATGATGACCACAGTAAGGTGGGAGGCACAAGTGGAGAAGGCCTTCTTCCTGCCTTCAGGTGAGGGGATTTTGAGGACCGTAGAGAGAATGAACACATACGTAAGAGTGATGAATAAGAATGTCCCCAGCAGACCAGAAACTGAAATAACCGTGACAACAACCTCTGTGATATCACTATTTAGGCAGGATAATTTGACCACTGCTCTCATGTGACAGAAGAAGTGTTTGACAAGACTGGGGCCACAGAAGGATTCCCAAAAGATCAGTGTCGTCTCTGTCAAGGAGATAAAGAAGCCACCAATCCAAGCTGAAGCCACAAGCTGCCCACATGCTTTGTTGGTCATGAGTGTGGGGTAGCGGAGAGGGCAACAGATGGCCAGGAACCGATCAAGGCCCATCACTGTCAGGATAATACAATTGGTGCCACCAAGTCCAAGGAAGAAACACATCTGCAGGCCACAGCCTGCAACAGAAATGCTCCTATCCTTGGCCAACAGGTCTACTAGCATTTTGGGAATTACGGCTAATGTGTAGCAAGTCTCAGAGAAGGAGAGGGCACCAAGAAAGAGGTACATGGGGGTATGGAGGGCATGGTCCACCCAGGTGAGGGCCATGATGGCCAAGTTGCCAGTGAGGGTAAGAAGGTAGAGAAAGAAGAAGAAAACAAAGAGGACAACCTGCCACTCTGGGTAGACTGAGAAGCCGACGAGGATGAATTCTTCTAGTAATGTCTGGTTGATTCTCATCATCCTAAATTTTAGAAAGCTGAAACATATAATTGGAAAGTCTCAGATTTAATCAACTTTCTATTAATTTACATTCTCATGAATGACAACTATGGCACAGCATATCATACATAAGTATTGAATTAGCAGCAGACAGAGTTTATCACACCCAATCCCTTTATCTTTTTTTTTCTTTTTTCTTCTTTTCAATTGAAGAAAATAATACCCAGAAGAAATTATTTAATTCATGCAGGTATGAAGTGGTAGAGGCAGGATTTGAACCTAGGTCCTGTGACACTAATACTCTTTCCATGGTACCAGGCAGCATTTCTTTGCATTTAAACCATGGTATATAAAATTCTATGATCATCATTTTGAATAAGTTTTTCCAGCCAAATTGTGTTTTACTTAGGCAAATTTCATGATCTTGGATGAACATGAATTGTCAGGGCTTAACTGATGGAGAAAGTACTCTGGAATTTGCTCTGGGGCAGAGGAAAGCAAGATTTGGAATTCAGTACTAGCTGCACAACTACTTTTTCACTGCCTCCATCAGTAATGATCATTATTTCATAGAGAGACAAATGATCCCAACTCAGGGTCTCATATATCTCAGGTACAGAGTCAGTATTGGCTGAATGAATCATTGATGGATTGATTGGGAAGTAACATTCTCAATTCCCATTCTACATTCAAAGAAAAAATTTTAGACAATGACTTCAGACACTTGGAGAAGATCAAATATCTCAATATGAAAAACTACCACTCCAGATTGAAATGACATCTGCTCAGAAAGATGGAAGAAAAAGGCCAATGTCTCATTGATGATGGAAGAAGAAGGAGATAGAAGAAATATAGAAAGGATCTCCCTAGATCTTTTAGGTTGGATATTAATTAAAAGAGTGGTTGATTCATTTGTTTAGTCACTAATTTATTAAGTTTACTGAGCACTTACTATGCACAACACACTGTACATAGTAAACGCTATGTACAAAGACACACTATACGAAGACATAGTGCCCATTCTGCAGGAGTTTACAGCCTCATAAAGATATCAGGACATGCTTATAGAACTTATCTATGATACTCCTACCCAGGGAAGTGCTGTTCTGATTGACAAGAGCCCAATATATTTAGTTCATCCCAGACCAAACTTCTTCAGCCTAACTATTTTCACCCTGCTGCCCTAAAAATACTATTCCTCTTGCTTTCTACCTCTTAGAAACTATAATCAGATCAATACAGCCATTGCATCTGAAAAGGGATTGTCAACCCACTGCCTTGTTGTTCCATTCACCTTCTCTGTGGCTTCCCAGATCAAAATACCTTTCCCTATTCAGCATTCTCCTATGTATTGTATTATGTATTAAAATATAAGTTCCTTATGGACAGGGACTACCTTGCTTTTCTATTTTTATGCCCAACACTTTGCACATCTGGCACATAGATTTTTCAGTCATCCCTTCATAACACAGAGCAGAATGAATTTCATATAAATTAATTGTTATACAGGTTAGAGGAGGAAGGGAGACGTCTATATTGTAGTGTTAAGATCACTTGCCTTAGAGTCATCAGACCTGAATCTGAGTCCGGTCTCTGCTAATTATTAACTGCCTGACACTGGGTATATAACACAACCTTTTGAGGCCTGAGATTCCCTTGTCTTTAAAATCAGAAAATAGTACAAAACAAATCCCAGAGGTGGAAGGAACCTCAGAAGCCAAGCAGTGCAATATAAACCTGAACAGGATGGCCTTTTACGATATGAGTCTCTTTGAAAACCTCTATTGGTCATTAGGAAATTGCTATCTTCCAAGGCAGCTCCATTTCCCTTTTTAAAGTCTTCAAGTGGTAGTGTTTGTTTGTTTTTTTTTCCTTTTCATCCAACCCCTCAACTTCCAACTATGCATACTGGTTCTACCTTCAGGAACCAAGAAGAAAAAAATCTAATCCCTCTTCCATCAAACAGCCCTTTATACGTACATATGAAGGCAACTCTCATGATCTTCTTGGTCATTCAGTTTCTTCAAGGTATTCTTCAAAATTCCCAATTAATTTAACTGAACCTAAAAAAAAAAATTAAGTACCTACTATGTGCCAGGCACTGCACTTAGCACTTTATAAGTATTCTTTCACTCGATCCTTGCAACCCTGTCAGATTGATGTTATTATTACCCCCATTTTTATAATTGAGGAAACTGAGACCAACAGAGATTAAGTGATTTACCCAAGGTCATGCAGCTAATAAATGCCTTGCATGATATAGTCACAAGAAAAGACCTCGGTGGCCATCTTGCTTGACTCATATAATTGAGAATTTCTTCTAGAACATCTCTATCAAGTAGTCATCCAACCTCTGCTTGAAGATTTCTAGTGAGGAATTACCTATTCTTTTAAAAAAATTTTTCTCACTTCTAGGGCTGTATCCCAGAGAGATCATACAAATGGGAAAAGGACCCACATGTACAAAAATATTTATAGCAGCTCTTGTTGTTGTGGCAAAGAATTGGAAATTGAGAGGATGCCCATTAATTGGGGAATGGCTGAACAAGTTGTGGTGCATGGATGTAATGGAATACTATTGTGCTATAAGAAATAATGAACAGGCTGACTTCAGAAAAACCTGGAAAGACTTGTATGGTCTGATACTGAGTAAAGTGAGCAGAACCAGGAGAACATTGAACACAGTAACAGCCACATTGTGTGATGACTAATATTGATAGACTTAACCCTTCTCAGCAATACAAGGATCTAAGACATCTCCAAAGGCCTCATGATGGAAAATGCTATCCACATCCAAAGAAAGAACTATGGAGTTTGAATGCAGATTGAAGCATACTATTTGCTATTTTTTTTTTCTGTTGTGTTTTGTCTCCTCTTTCTGGTGGTTCCTCCTATTGGTTCTAATTCTTACCTACAACATCACTAATGTGAAAATATGTTTAATAGGAATATATACATATAGCCTATATCAGATTGTGTGCCATCTTGGGGAGGGAGGTGCGGAGGGGGGGGAATTTAAAACTCAAGAGCTTATGGAAGTGATTGTTGATAATTCAAAATAAATTAATTAAAAAATAATTTCCTTTTGTGTTTACTCTAATCTTTAGGAATTTTTCCCTTACATGTAACTCATTTAATCATTGGATATTTTTACTTTGTTTTTGTTTGTTTTTGTCTGTTTGTTTGTTTGTTTTGGTTTTCGTTTGGTTTGATTTAGCTGCGTTGGCAACATGCTGACTGTAAGATCCTTTGTAATTGATAGAGTGCTGGTCTTGGAACCAGGAAGACTTGTGTTCAAATCCTGCTGTCAGACCTTGGATAAGTTTCTTAATCTTTCTGAGCTTCATTTTCCTTATATGTAAAAATGAGAGTGTGGGACTCAATGGCCTCTAAGGTCTTTCCCATATAACTCTAAATCTAGAATCCTATGGCTCTAAGGTTTCTAAGAGCCTTCCACATAGCTTGTGACTCTGTTTATTTTTCTGTATAAATGGAGATGGGAGGAAGTGAGAGATGGGAGGACAGATGCAATAAAGCTTCTTAGAGGAGGAAAGAGTAGCAAGAAGTTGAGAGTGGTCAGTGGTATCTTTCTAAAGAAAGGCCAAGGAAGATCAAGATTAATACAAGGTAGACTAAAAGTCACCTTTGAAAAGGAGTAAGCATTTATTAAGCACCTACTATGTGGCAGGCACTGTGCAAAGCACTTTACAAATATTATCATCTGATCTTTACAACAAGCCTGTAGTGAAGGTGCTATTATCATCTCCATTTTGTAGTTGAAGAAACTGAGGCTGAAAGAGTTTAAGTGACTTGCCTAAGGTCACACAGCTAGTAAATGTCTGAGTATGGATTTGAACTCTGGTCTTCCTGACTCCAGCCCAGGCAATCTATCCACTTCAGGACCTAGCTCCTCTTTTAGTTAAGTGATGGTAAATATAAAGCCGATTGCAAGGGGTTTAGGACTGAGTAGGTGGTAAGCAAATTGTGACAGTGAGTATAGATGACATCTTTGAGAAGCTTAACAGTGATAACTATGAAAAAGATAGGCTAATACTTCTAGAAGGCAGCAGAGTTAAGGAGAGAGGGCACTCTTTCTCTGTGTGTGTGTTTCTTTTCACCCCTTCCCTTCTCTCTTTGAATTGGGAAGTTCTGAGCATGTATGAACACAGAGGGGACAGACCCAGGTTAGAGGAAGACTGAAGGGGCAAAGAGTGAGTGATTACTGGAACAAAGTTGTAGAGAAGGCTAGAAGTGGGGTACAGAGGGAATAAGATTGTAGACATAGGAAAAGGATTAGGCTAAAGGTTGTGGGGTATAATGGAAGGAGAACTGATTTGAAAGCTAGAAGACCTGCATTTGAATCTTGGCTTTGCTATTTACCAGCCCTTTGACAACTAACAAGTCATTTAATGTGCTTGAACTCTAGTTTCCTCATCTGTAAAATGGGGTTGCTAACACTTGTATTACCTACCTCTCAGGATTACTGGGAGGAAAGCGCTTGGTAAACCTCCAAATATGCCATAAAAGTGTTGGTTTTGGGGCTAGGAGGGTCATTTCTTCCTCAATAACTAACCTTTTCAAATAGGGTAATGAAAATTGGAAAAGACACTTCACCTAATTCCTCAGGATGTCACACAGAAAACTAGGATCCCACCTACTTTATATTATTTGTGTTTTTTCAAGGAACACAGTACCATAGATCAGCATCAATACTGCACTTAGGATGAAGCACTGTGTCTCACTTTGGGGGCTTAGAGGATGGGTAGCAGTATCCTTACCTTTCTAACCAGAATCCATCTAGTCCAATATGAAACCTTCCTTTGGAATGCCAGGGCTGATGACCAGAAGCAGTGAGTTGTTTTTTGTTCTGTTTCATTTTTTAATTGTAGAAGGAAAACATCTTGGGATTAAAAAAAAAGGACTATAAATAACAAACCTGGCAAATAAGGAACATCTAGAGAATGAAGAGATAGCTATTGCAGAAAAGAAACTCATGAAGTCATTACTTCAAAGAGTCCCCTAGGATCTTTTGCCCAGAAGCTGAAGTTTTCATTCACTTAGCAATATTTAGATAGACAATTGGAAAAGTGTTAGATCAAAAATTGATAGAAATTCCTCAAATGACATCAATAGACACATAAGAAAATTACGATTAAGTTCAATGACAGAAAAGTAATACAGTCTGGTAAAGGTGATGAATGTTGAATTCTGGGGTTTAAATACTGGGATAGCAACATCTTGAACATTTCTAGGAATAGATAGTACTTGGCAGAAGTGATCAACTGATATGATTAAATGGTAACATCTCTATGTACATTTTAAGAAGGAAAGTTGAATTTTTAAAAAGGCTTGTTTATGCTAAAAATTGTAGGTGATTCAATCTTCATCTGCTTTTCTTCTGCATGATCTAATGGAAAGGAGAGTGGTGCAGAGTCATGAGATATAAATTCATATCCCATCTCTGACAAATATTAGCTGTATGAGCTTGAATAAATCATTTAATTTCTCTTGGTCTCAGTTTTCCCATAGGAAAATTAAGGGGATTGAAGATGATTTCTCGGGTTCTTTCCTGCTAACATTTTGTGATTCTATCCATCCCTTTCTTTATCACTAGTGCCCTCCCCTAATATTGAAAAAAGTCCTCTTCTATCCCAATGACTAGATCCTACAGTCTCTTCTTTTTGAGGAGGAGATATTGAGGAGAGTTCAAACAGCTTTCTTTCCAGACCTTTGCTTAAGATCTCCATCCTCCATATCCTAATCAGCATGTGCAGATCTCATACCCTTACAGTACTGTAAGCATCTCTCTTTAGATTTCCAAGAACCCTTCTAAGAGGGTCCTGAATCCCCTGAATAACTTAGGGTATGGGAGAATAATTTTAAAATAATTTCTATAAAGCTCAGATGAAGCCCCAAATATTCTGATCTAGTCTCCTTGACACTCAATGAGAGTGGACTTGGGACAGCCTGTCCCATTATGAGGCACATACAGGGCAACCAAATGTTAAAACTCACAGCATTGAACTCACAAGCATCATCAGTAGCCACAACTTTCTCCTAACTTTGAGTGTTAGGGGAATTGAAAAAAAGAACAGCAAAGCAGCAGTAACAGACTGTGAGAACAGTCTCTGAAGCTGCCTGTTGTGATAGAAGGATTCCCAGATTTAGAATCAAATACCAGATCTGCAGTTTACTACCTTAGCAATGCATCTTTTCTCTCTGAGGCTAGGTTGTTGTTGTTCAGTCATTTTTCGTTCTTCATGACCCCAGGTGGGGTTTTCCTGGCAGAGATACTGGAGCGGTTTGTGCATTTCCTTCTCCAGTTCATTTTATAGATGAGGAAACTGAGGTAAATAGGGTTATGTGACTTAGTGTCTGAGACCAGATTTGAACTCAGGAAAAAGAGTCATCCTGACTCCAACCTGGGCACTCTGTGCACTATAGCGCCATCTAGTAGCAGAGATGAGGGTACTCATTTCTAAGATGATACTGGATTAAATAACCTGTAAAATACTTCATGTTCTAACCTAAATTTAATGAAACTATATCTCTCTTCTATCTATCAGCTATATGGATGATCCTTAGCCAAGTGTCACTTCTCCAGGTGTCTTTTCCCTGATCCCAAAATATTTCTGAGCCATATTCTCCCATGTTGCAGTGTTTCAATTCTGGATTGGGAGACAGGAAGATCTGGGTTCAAATCTTACCTCTGACACTTATTACCTGTGTGACCGTGCCCAAGTCACTTAACCTGAGTTAAGTGAGCCTCAATTTCTTCATTTGTGAAATGGAGATAATAATAGCATCTCTCCTCTCCCACAAGGTAATTGTGAGGACCAAATACAATAATACACATACATAGGAATTCCTTTTCTTTCATCTCAGTATCTTCAGTGCTTAGACTAACCTATTCAGCATAGTATGTACTTAAATCATACTTGCTGATTCTAAAGTTCTTTGCAAACTTTAATGCCATATAGCTGTCTACTGTTATTAATATATTCTATAGTTTCAACCTAAATCTTACAAGCAGCCTAAAATAAGCTTAGTTAGAAAGTAAACATATCTCCCAAATTAATGAATAAAAAACACAATGAAGTCTATCTATAGTAAAGGACCTGTGATTTTGTTATAGCTACAGTGTAGGAAGTCCTAGCAATGTAAATCCAAAGCTTTTTATCACTTACAGTCTTAGTCACATTAAGCATAAGAGGTACAATTTGAAACCACAGTTTATAGATTTCCAAAACCTGGACTCTATCCACCATTCCATGTTGCCTTATATAGGTCTCATTCAAAATTGTTCATTTGTGGATCATTAACTGATCTGAATATTCCTGCCACAGCTCCCCTCTGTTTTATTGTATATGCAAGAGTTGACTATTACTTGAAATCACCCAAAATATCTTCATAGGATCATAGATTTAGAGCTAGACAGGCCCTTGGAGGGCATCTAACACCATCCCTTTTGAGAGGGAAAAATGGAAAACTAGAGAAATTAGGTGACTTGCCCATGTCAGATAGGCATTAACACATGTGAGTGCCTGTCTTCTTTTTTTCCCAAATTCATTGGTCTTTTCACTGAAACAGACTTCCTCCTCCTTTTCCAACCTGCTTCCTACCTGAGTAGACTTCATACAGAGTCCCAAAGATTAAATGTTCATCAGACTGTCATTCCTGCTGGTCATCACAGCCAATATCTTAAAATTACTGAATCTAGCTTAGGAAAGATGACAAAAAAGTGTGAGATGGCCACTGAGTTTGAGGTGGCTACAGAGCCTACCCAGTATAGCTCCCATTGTCTGCTAAATTAAAATAAATGTGTATTAGGGTGGAGCAGCATTTTCCCCCTAGCTGGAAAGTTCTTAACTGCTTATCAGTAAGAACTCTGGTTCTCCAGCTCTAGGGGTTTGGGAGTTGAGATCGGAGGGTCCCTGGGGTCACACTTTTCTTTTCTCATCAGAGGGCACCAAGGAAAAGAACTTTCTAGCCCAACTTTGTAATTTATTCTCATTAATTCCAAAGGTTTGTTGTTGTTGGGTTTTTTTTTTCCCATAGCATGTGACTTAGAGAACTCTTCAGTGAAGCTCTGGAGTATTGAACTCTACATAGCTTTTCCTGGCCCACAAAAGATGTCTCCTACAGCCCAGTCTGGTGTCTCATAGGGACATCTGTAAATAAATGATGAGTGATTTTCACAAGATTTTGTAATTCTTTGCCTTAGACTTTCTTCCCTCAGATCTCCATAAGAACTTCTTATTATTCATCACACTGATAGATTAATTTATTGGTGGGTTGGTTAATTCACTGATTCATCAAAAACTGAATACCTATTTTATGCAGTTCATTGTGTTAATCACTGGGGAAAACAAAAATATATGATGCTATCTGATCCTACCTGTAACAACAACAACTAACATTTATATAATGCCTACTATGGGCCAGGCACTGTAATAAGTGCTTTATAATTATTGTCTCATTTGATTCTCACAACAGATTTGGGAGGTAGATGCTATTATCCCCACTTTATAAATAAGGAAAGTGAGACAAACAGAATTTAAGTGACCTGACCAGGGTCACACAGCTAGTAAGTGTGAAGCTCCATTTGAACTCAGGTTTTCCCAATTTCAGACTTGTGGCTCCAGCTCTAACCATTGTACCATCTAGGAAATACAAGAATATGCCATAAAAAAATAAATAATACATATAATAGCCTATAGGTTGAACTCTAACATTACAGATCTTGATGTGTAAAATGAAGAAGCGATCAGCCACTCAACTTACAATTTGTTAAGTGCCTACAATATGGTAAGCACTGTGCTAAGTGCTGGGAGTATAAGTTACACTAAAGAAGAAAAAGCCAAGGGGCAGCTAGGTGGTGGAGAGGATAGAGCATTGGCCCTAGATTCAGGAGGACCTGTGTTCAAATCTGGCCTGAGACATATAACACTCACTAGCTGTGTGACTCTGGGCAAGTCACTTAACCCCAATTGCCTTGCCAAAAAAGAGAGAGAGAGAAAGGAAAAAGATGAGAGGAGAGGTGGGGGCTAAGGTCAAATATGTACAGACAAGCTCCATTCTAGAGCTAGCATGATTGTGAGGAATTGACATTCTCAGTACTGGAAATTGAGGAAAATGCCAAATACTTAGAAAAGATCATCGTCTTTTTTACTGACTGAGTACAATAACCAAGAAAATGAAAATCATTATAGATCCAAATGCCTGCTGTAAGACCTGTACAAAATATTAATAAGAATAAAGTGCACATACATCAAAGGCATTCTTGATGATCATGTAGAAAGAGCATAGACTTGCTTTTGCTTATAATGTTCTATGGCAACCCTCCTGTTTTAACTTTCACAATACTATACAAAGGTTCAGAGAATATAAAATCTTATGATGTTTCTCACTTTTTTGCTTTAAACATTTTAGAAAAATGCCACCTTAAAATCTGTTTTGGAGTGGAGAGTCTCCCATTCTTTTTAATATAGATAAAAGAAGATTTTTTGAAAGTGTAATTAATAGCCATAAATTTGTTTAATGACCATGTGAGTATTATTATCAAGAGACACATAAAACAAGAATCTGGAGGGCATATCATAAGGGTAAATGGTAAGATTTAGTAGTCTTCCAACAAGGGATTGTAAATCAGTGACTCCTTAGTCATCCAAGTGGTGTGAGGAATCATGTCCACCCCACAGTAGATCTAGTAGGGAGTAAGGCCAGGCCTTGAGAAGTGGGGAATAAGCTCTGATGACTTAGGTAGGTGCTGGGAAGGAGTTCTAAGTTTTTTCTCTTTGGAATAGGTATGGGTGAGATATCATGTGAGACAGGGGTGAAGGAGGAGAAAATGGAAGAAGACACCTGAGTAATAGAAGATAAGGAGAAGGAGAGAAGAGAGAGTTCACAGCAAATGACCTCAGTTTTTTTTTCTGGAAAACACGAACCAAGGTCCTTAGCTGAGAGAGGAGGAAGAAGGGGAATCATGGGAGGTTTGAGGAGATTTGGAAGATTTGGAAGAGCCATTGTGATGAGTAAGATAATGAGTTGATAAGAGAGGTATAGTAGGATTGCCTAGTAGCAGTGAAGGTCCAGTTAAGGTTGTGTAACATAAATATGTAGTGGGTCCAGTCAGAATGACTGCCTAATTTGCCCCATCTTCATTCAGCAGCACAAGTATAACAGCAAAGGTGGCAAATGGCAAGTGTAATCATGGTTGAGGCTTGGTTGGATGTAATCAGCAACATGACAAAGGGCCTAGAGATTGAAGAGGAGAGTAGTTGAATTGGTTCACTAACAGGTGAAAAAGGGGGAAAGATGGGAGAATTGTTTATGCATGGAAGATGGCCTTGGAAAAGATTGAGGGGTCTCACTGAGGACAAAGAATATGATTTTTTTAATAGGGCAGAAGAAAAGGTGAAAATCCAATAGATTTTAGCTGATAAGATAATTTCAGAATTATTTAGCATACAGGTAGTGTATTTAAGGGTGGTGACAAGGCCAAAAGAATGACAATATTTGTGTGTGACTGAGGTGGAGTGGAAGAGTAGTTGAGGGGTAGTAAGGCTATGAAAAGAAATGCTTAAAGTGTTTGATGGAGAGATTGGGACTTCTGGGAGCCAAGATGGTAGAGTAAGAGTAAATTGCCATAACTCTCTCATATTTACCTCCAAAAAACTATAAAATAGTACCCCAAAACAAATCCTGGACCAGAAGAACCAGCAAAAATATGGGGTGAAACAATGAGGTGAAATAGGAAGGTAGAAGAAAAATTGGGAAAAGAAATGAGAGTGATGCAAGAGAACTATGAAAAAAGACTCAACAACTTGGAAAAGTGCTTAAAAACTAGAATCGGCCAAATGGAAAAGGATATTCAGTAATCCACTCAAGAAAACAACTACTTACAAAGTACAATTGGCCAAATGGAAAAGGAAATACAAAAGCTAACTGAGGAAAACAACTCTTTAAAAGCCAAGATTGGGCAAATGGAAACTAATGACTCTATGAGACATTAAGAATCAATCAAGCAAATTCAAAAGAATGAAAAAATGGAAGAAAATGTAAACTACCTCACTGGAAAAAACAATTGACCTGGAAAATAAATCTGGAAGAGACAATGTCAGAATCACTGTACTACCTGAAAGCAATAATCAAAAGGAGTACTTGGACAGCAACTTTAAAGAAATTATCAAGGAAAACTGCCCTGATATCCTGGAACCAGAAGGCAAAATGGACATTGAAAGAATCCACCAATCACCTCAGGAAAAAAATCCCAAAAGAAAAACTCCAAGAAACATTATAGCCAAATTTCAGAACTATCAGGTCAAGGAAAAAACACTGCAAGTGGCCAGAAAGAAACAATCCAAATATCAGGGAGCTACAATCAGGATTACACAGGACTTAGCAGCTGCAACATTAAAAAATAAGAGGTCATGGAACATTATATTCCAGAAGGCAAAGGAGCTAGGACTATGACCAAGAATCACCTACCTGGCAAAATTAAGCATACTGCAAGGGGAAAATTGGTCATTCAATGAAATAGAAGGATTTCGAGCTTTTATAAGGAGAAGACCAGAATTGAACAAAAAATTTTATCTCCAAAATCAAGCCCCAAGAGAAACCAAAAAAGGAAAAAAGGGAGAAGAAAATATAAGGGATTCAATGGAGATGAACTGTTTACATTCCTACATGTGAAGATGATACTTGTAATCCTTAAAAATTGTGCCACTAATAGTATAGCTAGAAAGGAGTATACATAGACACACAGTATAAGTATAAGGTGAATTTGAAGCAATGACAATAAATAATTAAGAGATAAGAAAGAAGAGTACACTGGGTGCAGATGGAAGGGAGAGGTAGAATAGAATAAATTATTTTACAAGAAGAGATGTTAAAAACCTATTACAGTGGAGGGGAAAATGGGACAGTAGGTGATGGACATCACTCGAACCTTGCTTTCATTAATATTGTCTCAAAGAGAGAATTGGTTGAATATAGAAATCTATCTTACCTGACAGGAAAGTAGGAGGTAAGGACATTAAGTAAAGGGGGAGAGAGGGGACTGACAGAAGAAAGGGCTGACTGGGGGAGGTGGTAGACAGAAGTAAAATATTGTCAAGGGTACTGAAAGGAGAGAGAGAACATACAGGGGGAAAACTAGGATGGAGGGAAACACACAGTTAGTAATTATAACCATAATTATGAATAGGATGAACTCTCCCATAAAATAGAAGTGGATAGCAGAGTAGATCAAAAACCAGAATCCCACAATATGTTGTTTACAAGAAACACACCTGAAGCAGACATGCACAGAGTAAAGGTAAGAAGCTAGAGCAGAATATATTATGCTTCGGGTGAAGTAAAAAAAAAAAAGCCTGGGTAGCAATCCTGATCTCAGACAAAGCAAAAGCAAAACTAGACCTAAGTAAAAGAGATAAAGAAGGAAACTACATCTTGTTAAAAGTTACCATAGACAAAGAAGTAATATCACTACTAAACATATATGCACCAAGTGGTGTGGCATCCAAATTCTTAAAGTAGAAGTTAAGTGAGGTAAAGGTTCATGACCAAACAAGAGATAGAGAGCATTACAAAATGTAAAATAGATAATTTTGATTACATTAAATTAAAAAGCTTTTGCACAAACAAAACCAAAGTAACCAATATTATAAGGAAAGCAAAAAGCTGGAAAACAATCTTTACAGCAGTTGTTTCTGATAAATGCCTCATTTCTCAAATATATAGAGTGTTACATTTATAAGAATACAAGCCATTCCCCAATTAATAAATGATCAAAGGATATGAACAGGTAGTTTTCAGATGAAGAAATCAAAGCTATCTATAGGCATATGAAAAAGCGCTCTAAATCACTTTTCATTAGATAAATTCAAATTAAAACAACTCTGAGGTACCACCTCACACTAATCAGATTGGCTAATATGACAAACAAAAAGGAAAATGATAAATGTTAGAGAGAATGTGGGAAAATTGGAACACAAATGCACTGTTGGTGGAGTTGTGAACTGATCCAATCATTCTGGAGAGGAATTTGTTACTATGCCCAACAGGCTATAAAACTATGCATACCCTTTGATCCAGCAATATCACTACTAGATATATATACCAAAAAGATCATAAAAAAGGGAAAAGGACCTATATGTACAAAAATATTTACAGCAAACTGAGGAGGATGCCCACCAATTGGGGAATGGCTATGGTAAATGAATGTAATGGAATACTATTGTGCAATAAGAAACGACGAAAAGGTAGATTTAAGAAAAACCTTGAAATATTTGTATGAACTGATGCAAAGTGAAATGAGCAGAACCAGAAAAATACTGCACACAGTATCAGCAACATTGCATGATTAACTATGAATGACTTAGCTCTTCTCAGCAGCACAATGGTACAAGACAAGTACAAAGGTTTTACAAAGGAAAATGTTATCGACATCCAGGTAAAGAAATTATGGACTCTGAATGCAAATTGAAGAATACTTTTTTCTTTTATTTTATTCTTTTCATGGTTTTCTTCCTTTTGATCTTTTTCTTCTTTCACAACTGTGACTGATATGCAAATATGATTTTTATGATAGGACATGTATAACATATCAAATTGCCTACCATTTTAGGAAGAGGGGAGGGAAAGGGAGAAGAAAAATTTTGAACTCAAAATCTTGTAAAATGAATGTTAAAAATTGTCTTGACATGTAATTGGGGAAAAAGTAAAATACTACTTTAAAAAGTGTTTGATGAAGAATCAATATGTATATTGAAATCCCTTAGTATGAGGACAGCAGTTGGTGAGGAGGAAAGAAAAAATTGTGAGCAAGTTATTGAACTCATTGAAGAAGAATGGTGTGTGACTGGGGGGAGTCTATAAAGCTAACAGGAATTTGATTGGGTGGTCTATATGAATAGCATGAATCCCAAAGGAAGAAAAGTTACTGAATAATGGAGAACCTGAAAGTGGCAATGATCAGTGAGCCCAGGACAATGTGTAAAGGTACAGTCAGTACTAGAAAGAGTGTCCAGGAAGACTGTGTCACAAGGGGGAAGCCAGGTTTCAGTAAGAGTTGGATGCAGGGAGTTGGAGAAGAAAAGATTTAAGATGAAGGGAAGTTTGTTTTTTTTTGCCTATGGAATAAGCTTTACATAGGGCTTAGTGGAAGGACTGGATGGAGTTAGGCTGAAACTTTGGGGTGGAGGTTTGAAGGGGATGGAAATAAGGACTCAGGTGATGGGGATGATGAATGTTGTTTGGATGATGATCTACAAGAGTTCAGAGTCACCGGGATGTGAAGGGTATGACCAGGTGTGAGAATGTTCATCATTGAGTGGAGGGTGCATGCCTCCTCCCAACAGAGTTTGGAGATTGGGCAGGAGGCAAGTGCAATATTCTATAAAATACTGCAGAATGTTATAAAAAAAATCTCACCTCACTTTACAATATTAGGTACCTATCTCTGTCAGGACCCCATTAGACCACCCTATATGTTGGGCCATCCTCCCAGACTACTCCTGAATTGTGTGAGTCTTTCTACTACCCATTACCCTTTTCCCAAGCCCCAATAAAGTTTGTTTTTTGCACTTTCTCTCTGTCTCAAGTGATGATGTGGCTGGGTTCCTGCTCCTTCTACTTCTCCCTTCCTCCTTCTGCTCCCTTCTCCCCCTTCTCTTCCTCCTCCTCCTCATCTTCTTTTTCTCCCTCTTTATTCTTCTTCTTCTTCTTCTTCTTCTTCTTCTTCTTCTTCTTCTTCTTCTTCTTCTTCT
>NW_020954616.1:2912075-2950025 GCF_900497805.2 Vombatus ursinus
CTTCTTCTTCTTCTTCTTCTTCTTCTTCTTCTTCTTCTTCTTCTTCTCCCTCTTCCTCTGCCACTCCACTTTCTTTTCCCTTTCCCTCTCCTTCTCCTCCTTCTTCTCTTCCTCCCTTTTCATTTTCTCTTTTTTCTTCCCCTCCTTTTCTTACTTCTCCACCTTCTCCTTCTTCTCTTTAGTATAATGAACAAAGCCACCAAAAGCATAAGGGAGTGGGAATTGTACAGTTATGTTAAAAGCAATCACTGGACCCAGGTGGCAGGGTTCAGTTACTGAGATATAATGTGGAAAGGAAATGGAACACAGTGAAGCACATTTTATCATGATTTAGAAGCATTCCACTACTAAAAAGAGAGTAGGGGGGTCTGAATTACACAGTAGGATACAATTCTCAACCACTTAGAAATCAAGGAATTCTTCCCTCTCTTGTGTGGCTTGAGATTTACTATGATTACCATGTGAGACAGCTTCATTTCAAAAGCCACTAGCAACAAGTCTAGAAGAAGGGTCTTTTTCAAAAGCAAATTTGACAAGTAAACATTGGGGCTTAATCCCAACCTCCCAGAATACATTTTTCTTAGATTGAGAGAAAATATGATCACAATAAAGCTTTGGTTATTTATTAAATTACCACCCAGGTTATTTTCAGCTTCTTAAGGCACTGAAATGACTACAGTCCCCTGATAAGGCTGTAATACTAGCAGGACTGGCTCATAGGAAATAGTGGAACAATTGCTTATTTGCTTCCCCACATTATTCATTTCTTACCATTTCTCCCTCCCAAATCCTCATGTAGGTCCTTACTGACCCTACGCAGGGGCAGTTTGAATAATGTAGTAGAGGGGAGGGGCACAGGAGAGAAACAGTCTTTTTTGAAATAAGAAAAAAAAATAGAAGAGGGACCATCTGTCCTCCCACCTGAAACTATGTGTTATGATTCCTAAGGTGGTGGGGGGAGAGATGGTTAGGTAGGGGAGAGGTGTGGTAGGGACAAGAGACTGGCTACTGCTTGCTTTTGTGAATAACCTCCTTTTCCTTTCTGGCTTTGTCTTGGACTGCCACAACCTTCATGGTTTTGATCATGGTCTCTTCATTCCCTTGGGCTTGATTCAGATTCTTGCCCAACTCATACACAATTGAACATCTTTAGGCAGATTCATATCCGTAACTTCTTCACACAAACCCTTGTGATATTTGACAGTCTCACTAAGACTATTGCCATGGTCTGCAATTAAAACATGCTTTCTTTGTTTAGTCTGAGGAATAATTTCCTCATTCCCAAAGGGTTAGAGCCTTGACAATGGTGTCTTTTGGTTTCACTGGAGGGTAGTTGATCCTCCTTAAGATCTGTATAGATGGGGTCCATACTGATGTTGCTATAGATTGGGGGTGGTTGGCCTCCATTAGATGTGACGAAATATGGGAAGAGAGTCACCAGAACTTCACCTGGCTCCCCATTAGGCTAAGTAACCATCTTTCCTTTGTTGAAGCCTGTCAGACTCCCATAGTGCCATTCATTGAGGTAAAAAGTCTTTAATATAGGCAACGACATCTAGTCAAGGACATCTAACACTGTCCTAAGGGTATAAGTTGCTCTCTTCCAGACTACAGGAAAGAAGACAGCAAATTTATAGTCAGTATCTCTCAGAGCTAAACCACTGTGCTAAGCTTTCTGGTTCCCAGTGCTCTAGGCCAGGGTGTCCCCAACTTTCTGAAGGTTTCAGGAGCTCTCTCACTAATGATCAGTATGAGATGATAAGTGACCATGGTAGGGCTCTGGTTCTAGAATCTGAGCTCTGGAATATTGAACTCTTACAGGGGATGGGTGATTGACAAGTCTTGCAGGGTTTTCTTCTTAGAAGCAAGAGCAACTACAAATATTTTCCAGGTTTTTTACTTGGGGAACATAGAAAAAAGGGGCGAACCAATAACCATCCCTCAAAGACTTTCCGTACCATTGCTATGATGAGGCTTTGATGAAGGGCTTTATTTCAAACCGTGTACGCCTCAGATTTGTCCTTCTTGCAACATAACTGATGGATAAGGGGAATTTCTGTCTTTCTTTGTGCTGGGACTTTGGTATTCCCAACTGTCCTGAGTCTATAGTAAGACAGGATAGAAGAGCTCAGAATTTAGAAATAAATAAATGTATATGGAAAGGTGCTTATTTTTTTAACTTGTAGGGGGCAAGATCAAGAAAGATTAGAGACTTCTGGTTTAAATGATAGATCTAGATTTGTTTTGATTAATTGTACAGAATTCAGTTGCTTAGACATCTGCTTTAAATGATAAGACCAATAGAAAATAATTTAATGACCAAGAGCAGAGTGTGAGATCTTTAGGGAATAGTCATATACCTGATGTCCTTGGAGAGAAACTTCCTTTTTTACAATTTTTCTCCCAAGATGAGGAGGTGAGATTTTTTTTTAATCTAAGTCTCCCAGAAATGGGGCTACACTGCTTTGGAGAGTATCAGAGTGAGTCATTAAATTTTAGTTCTGGTTCAGGCCCTGGGTATGAGGCAGGCACAAATATCTCTGTCTCAGATTCCTAGGCTGTTTCTCATTAGATAGAAAGACAAATATACCCAACATGACTTAGACTATGGCTGCTTGAATTTTTACCTTTTTATTACACTCCTATATTTAAATTCACAACATTTGAAGATGGAAGAAAACTTGGAGACAAACTGGTCCAATATTATTTTTTTTATTTAACTTTATTTTTTTCCAATGAACATTTATTTTTCAACATTTTTTTCCAAAGCACATGTTCCTCCCCCACTTTCATTGGGGAATAAAAAGATAGAAGAAAAACAAAACTTGTATAACAAATATACATAGTCAAGTAAAACAAATTCCCTCTTTGACCAAGTCCAAAAAATAAATGTCTCATTCTTTGTCTTGAGTCCAATCTCCTCTCAGTCAGGAAGTAAATAGTAATCCACTAGTCCCATGGATTCACGGTTGGTCTCTGAATTGATCAGAGTTTTTAAGTCTTTCCACTTTATTTGTCTTTACAATATGGTTATTGTTGTGTAGAGTGCTCTCCTGGTCCTCTTCACTTCACTCAGTAGCAGCTCATACACACATATATAGTATCTGTATATAGTACACAGTAAGAGTTGAATGGGGCAGCAAGGTGGTGCAGTGGATAGAGCACGAGCCTGGAGTCAGGAAGACCTGAGTTCAAATGTGTCCTCAAACACTTACTAGCTGTGTGACCCTGGGCAAATCACTAAATCCTGTTGGCCTCAGTTTCCTCATCAGTAAAATGAGTTGGAGAAGGAAATGGCAAACCACTCCAATATTTTTGTCAAGAAAACCCCAAATGGGGTCACAAAGAGTTGGACTGAAAAGAGACAGTCACAAAGAGACAGAGACTGAAACAACTGAACAACAATAAGGAGTTGAATAAGTTATTGATTGATTTGTTATGACAACAGTTTTTGGGCAGGACATTTTAAAAACAAAATATAAAATATCCAAAGAGGGCATCCTGTATTCCAAACTCTCTTGTCTTTTCTCTTTACCATCTCTCTAGTCACATAGGATCAATTATCATCTCCATGCAAATGATGCCCAAATTTATATATGCAGCACTCACCTTTCACTTAAGCTCTAGATCCAACATGAACTGCTTTCTGGACATCTTCCTCTAGATGTCCCATAGATACGTCAAACATAGCACGTAAAAATAGATTTATCTCTCACCTTAAACTAGCCCCTCCTCTTATTCTCCTCATTTTTCCAAAAGGGTAGAAAATCTTCAAGGAAGCATGGGATTTCATCAGACTTTGAAGCACACTAACTCACTTGTTGTGAAATGTATAACCTTCATTTCTTGTTATTTAGTGGAAAGAGCATTGGTCTAGAATCATAAGATGAGGGGGGCGGAGCCAAGATGGCGGAGGGAAAGCAGTGACTTGTTTAAACTCTCTACCAAACCCCTCCAAATACCTAAAAAAATGGCTCTAAACAAATTCTAAAGCAGCACAAACCACAAAAAGACAGAGTGAAACAAATTTCCAGCCAAAGACAGCCTGGATGGTTGATTGGAAAGGTATATCGCACCGGAAGGGGAGAGGAGCACAGTTTGGCATGGGAGCACAGGTTGCAGCTAACCTGGAGCAGGCCACAGAGGACTGAATCGCAGGCAGCTGTGGTGGTTTCCAGACTTCTCAACCCCTGAATGCCAAAGATGTCTTAGAAGGTCAGTGGGAAAAGTCTGTGACTACAGTGAGAGAGGAGCTAAGTCTCAGCCACAAGTCTCGAGCGTGGCCCGGTGCCGTGGCTTTTTCCTGAGCTTCCCACCCACAGACTGAGGGGAATTCGAGTGGCTTATCAGAGGGGGATTGGAGGGATCTCTTTGCCAGTTCTGAAACAGGAATCTCTTGCTTTACCAGTGGTTGGATCTTGGTCACAGTTCTGAGGGGCGGTCCTAGGGCGAAGAGGAATGCTGGTGCAGTGGAGCTTGTTGTGGTGGTGGAGAGGAAACACCTCGCCCCTTATCATACCACCTTGGAAGAACTGAAAATTTACAGGTCCCTAGAAGTACCTCTGAAAACAGCTGTACAAACCCCTGAAGCTTGGGACAGTACACTCTTCACATTGGAAGCAGATTTTTACCTTAACAAAGAGTTTAAAACTCAAGTAATTGGCCAAGATCATGAGTAAGCAGCACAAAAAGAGTCAGACTTTATTATCTTACTTTGGTGACAAAGAAGATCAAAACATACAACAAGAAGAAGACAACAAAGCCAAAGCTCCTACATCCAAACCCTCCAAGAAAAATATGAATTAGTCCCAGGCCTTGGAAGAGCTCAAAAGGGATTTTGAGAAGCAAGTAAGAGAAGTAGAGGAAAAACTGAGAGTGATGCAAGAAAATCATGAAAAACAAGTCAACAGATTACTAAAGGAGACCCAAAAAAATACTGAAGAAAATAACACCTTAAAAAATAGCCTAACCCAAATGGCAAAAGAGGTCCAAAAAGCCAATGAGGAGGAGAATGCCCTAAAAAGCAAAACTGGCCAAATGGAAAAGGAAGTCCAAAAGATTACTGAAGAAAATACTTCCTTAAAAATTAGAATAGAGCAATTGGAAGCCAGTGACTTTATGAGAAATCAAGACACTGTAAAACAAATCCAAAAGAATGAAAAATTGGAAAAGAATGTGAAATATCTCATTGGAAAAACAACTGACCTGGAAAATAGATCCAGGAGAGAGAATTTAAAAATTATTGGACTATCTGAAAGCCATGATCAATAAAAGAGCCTAGACATCTTCTTTCAAGAAATGATCAAGGAAAACTGTCCTGATATTTTAGAACCAGAAGGCAAAATAGAAATTGAAAGAATCCACCCATCACCTCCTGAAAGAGATCCCCAAAGGAAAACTCCTAGGAATATTGTAGCCAAATTCCAGAGTTCCCAGGTCAAGGAGAAAGTATTACAAGCAGCCTGAAAGAAACAATTCAAGTATTGTGGAAACACAATCAGGATAACACAAGATTCAGCAGCTTCTACATTAAGGGACTGCAGGGCATAGAATATAAGATCCTGGAGATCAAAGGAGATAGGATTACAACCAAGAATCACCTACCCAGCAAAACTGAGTATAATCCTGCAGGGGAAAAAATGGTCATTTGGTGAAATAGAGGACTTTCAAGCATTCTTGATGAAAAGACCAGAGTTGAATAGAAAATTTGACTTTCAAATACAAGACTTGAGTGAAACATGAAGAGGTAAACAGGAAAGAGAAAATCATAAGAGACTTATTACGGTTGAACTGTTTACATTCCTGCATGGAAAGATGATATTTGTAACTCATGAGACCTTTGTCAGTATTAGGGTAGTTGGAGGAGAAAAAATTATATGTATGTATATATAGATATAGATAGATAGATAGAGGGCACAGGGTGAGTTGAAAATGAAGGGGTCCTATCTGGAGAATAAAATTAAGGGGTGAGAGAGGAATATACTAGGAGAAGGAGAAAGGGAGAGGTAGAATGGGGTAAATTATCCCACAAAAAAAAAAAACAAAAGAAAAGGCTCTTACAGTGGAGGGGAAACGGGGGAAGGTAAAAGGGAATGAGTGAATCTTATTCTCATAGGATTTGACTTAAGGAAGGAATAACATACACACTCAATTGGGTATGGAAATCCATCTTACCCTACAGGAAAGTGGGGGGGGGAAGGGGACAAGAGAGTGGGGGGATAATAGAGAGGAGGGCAGATTGGGAAAGGGAGTAATCAGAAGCAAATACTTCTGAGGAGGGTCAGGGTCAAAAGAAAGAATAGAATAAATGGGTGGGTGGCGTAGGATTAAGGGAAATAAAGTTAGTTTTTCACAGCATATCTACTATGGAAGTGTTTTGCATAAGTGCACATATATAACCTATATTTAGTTTCTTGCCTTATCAATGAGGGTGGGTGGGGAGGGAGGAAGGGAGAAAATTTGGAACCCAAAGTTTTAAAAACACATGTTTAAAAAAAATGTTTTCACATGCAACTGGGAAATAAGAAATACAGGAAATGGGGTACAGAAATCCATCCTGCGCTACAGGAAAATTGAAGGGGAAGTGGATAAGAGAAGAGGGGGAGAGATAGAAGGGAAGGCAAACTAGGGGAAGGGGTATTTAGAATGCATGCCATCTTGGGGTGGGGGGGAGGGGCAAGATGGGGTGAAAATTTGGAACTCAAAATCTTGTGGAAGTAAATGTTGAAAACAAAAAAATAAATAAAAATTACCATAAAAAATAGAATCATAAGATCATAGATTTAGTCCATAAGAGGAAATAGAGGTCATCTTGTCCATTCCTTTTAAGGAGGCAAAAGGACTAGTTGAAGATCTTACTCTGCTGCCAAAGTGATTTTCCTTAAAGCACAGGTCTGACCAGGACATCCCCATACTAAGTATACTTTCGTGGTCTCCTATCACCTCCAATATCAAATACAAAATCCTCTATCTAATATTCAAAGCCCTTGCTCCTACCTTTCCAGTTTTCTTATTCCCTCTTCATGAATTCTTTGATCCTGTTACTCTGACCTCCCAGCTGTCCCATGAACAAGACACTCCATCTCTGAGCTCTGGGCAGTTCCTCTGACCTGGAATTTTCTTCCTCCTCCACTCTGAATACTGATCTTCTTGGCTTCCTATGTCTTAAATAAAATCCTACCTTCCACAAGAAGTCTTCCCCAACTCCTCTTAATTCCAGAACCTTCATTCTGTTGATTATTTTCTATTTATCCTGTGTACAGCTTGTTTGTACATATTTGTTTGCTGGTTATCTCTCCCATTAGACTATGAGCTCTTTGAAAGCTGAAATTGTCTTTTGCCTCTTCTCGTATCCCTAGCATTTAGCATATAGTAGACACCTAAGCATAAAGTAGACACTTAATAAATGCTTATTAACTGAATAGAGCTGATTGGTCAATTACTATCTATATGGCCTCTAAGCAAATCCCTTAATTTTTTTTTCTAAGCCTCAGTTTCCTTATCTATAAAATGGAGATAATAGTTTTCACTGCCTAACTGACAAGGATATTGTGAGTAAATTGCTTTGCAAATCTTAAAGTGTTGCAGAGATGTTATTGTTATTTTACTCTTAATAAAACTTAATTTGATTACATTCAATACGTATTGTTATATATGTATATATATTACACATATATAGACATATATATGTATACACACACACACATCTGTATGTTTACACATTTCTTGTGTTGTTTATATTTTGTTAGGTGGTCTGGGAGGGAGTATAAATAAAGAAAAAAAGCTCTCCAAAATTTTCCAGGAACTTTTCATGTCATGAAAGTCTTTGAATAAGTTACATAGAAGCTCACACACAAACACACACATATATACACCCCTCTACTTTGTTATGTGACATTTAAAAAGTTTCAAAAGACATAATTTCTGGGTAATTTAATCATTTTATTAATAATAACAAGATTTCAATAAAAGGATGGTCATTTGGCCGTCTTTTTCTTACACCAAAGACAATCATGGCAGCAGGCTCAAAGCTTACATGACCATTGGAAGAGGGGTATTACCAAGGGTGGCAATCAATTCTGATTGGTTAACAATTAATGAGAGAATGAATATTAGAATGATAGGATGAACCTATTCAAATGAACTTTTATTATTTCACTTACTTCTAAGTTACTCCCAGGTTGGGGTAATTATTCAAAGTATTTATTCCCATCCAAACCTGAGTACAGCAAAATGACTTCCCCATATGGGTGAGGTCTGAACAAGAAAGCTAGTACAAACTATTATCAATAATGTCCTTCTAGAGACAAATTTTGAAATCAGGCCTTTAGAAAAAGGGAAGAATGATGGATCTCCCCAAATCATTGGTTATTAATAATAATTTCTCTCTGTTAGATGCCATCAAGGGATCATTTGAAGGGCCTCAGGAAGGTTGTGTTCTCTACTACTCCATATAATAAAATAGCTCTCCTTTTGGCCTACCTATGATGCCTGAAAATTCCAACACAGAAATTTCATTAGGTTAATTTTTTTTCTTTTCTTATATTCATTTTTAAAATAAAGCTACTCCAGAGGAAAGCCACACAATCACTCACTAATACTTCAGTGTGCTATAATCAGCTAGAGTTAGAGATAACTCTAAAATGTAGCCAATGAAAGAAGAAAAAACAACTAAAACAGATGAAGCTAAGAACAATTTCACCTACTCTAGTTTGGTAAAAGATCAAGCCCATACAACCTTCAAGTTCTCATACTAGGCTTCCTCATCTTCAGACATTGAGCACTCCTTAAACCGGTCACTGCTTTATCTCCCTCCACACCACTCTTCCTGTTATCAAATAACATCCTATCAATGTCCAGAGGTTACTGGGTTAATTCCCCAATGCCAGCTTGCATACATTCCTGCATTCCAGTAGAAATCAGAAGTTTCTGTCTTTTGGGAAGTGATCACAAGGTAAGGATAGATTTCCAAGTGATAGAGATAGTCAACCAAGATTACGACAATCACTTAGGCGTTAAAGAAAGGTGGAGATATTTGTATGATGCCACAATTTCAAGGTTCCCAAATCCCTGCTGTACATTCCCCCACCTTTTCAAAAAGCATAGACAAAAACAAAAAAACAAAAAAAAAACAATAACAGGTTATACTACAGGCTTCAGAGCAAATACCTTATTCCCTTTTTGGTGTTGACTTCCAATAGTAACTGTCCAAGATGATTTGGTTAAGACACCTTTATTACTCAGCATCTTAATCAGAGCATTCTTCATGTCCTTATTTCTCAGGGTGAAAATTAGGGGGCTCAGGAAAGGTGTGATAAGAGTGTAGGGAACAGCCATGAGCATGTCATCTCTCTCTGTAGTCTCTGGCTTCAAGTAGACAATGGAGGCAAAGCCAAAGTGGATGATGACCACAGTGAGGTGGGAGGCACAGGTGGAGAAGGCCTTCTTCTTCCCCTCAGTTGAGGGGATCTTGAGGACAGTAGAGATAATGAATACATATGTAAGAAAGGTGAATAGGAATGTCCCCAGTAAACCCAATACTGAGATTATTGTGACAATAACCTCTATGACAGCACCATTCTGGCAGGATAACTGGACTACTGCTCTCATGTGGCAGAGGAAGTGTTTTATAAGGTTGGGACCACAGAATGAGTCTGAAAAGATCAAGGTGGTCTGCATTAAGGAGACAAAGAAACCACCAGTCCAAGCTAAGGCCACAAGATAACCACATATTGTGCTACTCATGAGAACTGGGTAGCGAAGAGGGTTGCAGATGGCCAGGAACCGGTCATAACCCATCACTGTGAGAATGATGCAGTTGGTGCCACCAAGACTATGGAAAAAAAACATCTGGAGTCCACATCCCAGGACAGAAATGGTCCTATTCTTGGTTAGCAGGTCTACCAGCATTTTAGGAACAACGGCTAATGTGTAACAAGTCTCAGAGAAAGAAAGAGCACTGAGAAAGAAGTACATGGAAGTATGGAGGGCTTGGTCTAGCAAGGTGACGGCCATGATTGCCAAGTTGCCAGTAAGGGTGAGAACGTAAAGAAAGAAGAAGAAAACAAAGAGGAAAACTTGCCAGTCTGGGTAGACAGAGAAACCAACAAAGACAAATTCTTCTAGGAGCGTCTGGTTTTCTCTCATGGCTCTGAGGTTTAGAAAGCTAAAAGAAAGAATTAGATAGTCTCAGATTCAGTCAACTTTCTTTTTACCAACATTCTCATAGAAGGGAACTAAAATGCTGATAATCTAATATACATTTTCCTTTAGTTTTAAAAAACAATGTACATGATTTGGGAGCCAATTTTCAGGCCATTTTTTTTTTACTCAGGTCAATATAAAAAAAAGAGTTTCTTTTGGGTGTCACTAAACTATATAGGTTTTGACTGATGTTAGGAGATAGAGGAAGAGTCCAAAACCATCCTAGGGGATGGGGGAAGCAAGCTCTGGGGTTCAACACTGGGTATTGAACCTTCCCTATCACATGTGTTCCAAATCATTATTAGTCTGTATGGAGGTAAAAAAGCCAAGGGCAGAGTCTCATACAATCATAATTCATCAATCAATCACACAATCAATCAACATACTTTAAGTGTATACTATGTGCCAGACAGGACGCTAGGCTCTGGGGATTCAAATACATGTAAAAATAGTCCCTGTCATCAAAGGGTTTGGACCCAGTGGCTTCTAAGGTCCCTTATGGCTATGATCCTATGATCATTGATTCTGTAAGATTTCAGATACAGACAGTAATTCTGTGTACTTTTTTTCTTTACACATGTGGGGAGGAGGCCATACAATAAAGCTTCACATAGGAGAAAGATTTGTTCTGATCCTAGATGGTAGGTGGGATTTTAAAAAGGTAGAGATGATAGAATCAGGGGAATACCAGACAGAGGACAAAGTAAGCAAAGTTGAAGAAGTAGGACACTGTAGACTAGAGTTGAGGTATTCCATTTTGGCTGGAGTTTGGCTAGGATATGGATAGGAGAGTAGAAGGAAAGAAGGATGGCTAGGTAAAGGAGAAGCCTTGTGGAAGGACTCCAATTTCAGGCTAAGGATTTTAAATATTAGTTTGTGGGTCACAGGATTTTTAAGCCATGAGTGACATCATCAGAGTTGTTATTTAGAAAGGTAACTCTCAACAATGGGGGGATAGACTAGAAAATGGAGACATTAAAGTTAGGATTAGGCTATTGCAATAGTATAGATGAGGTGTAATGAACATCTGAACTAAAGGGATGTCAGTGAGAGTGGAAATGGGGGACACATATAAGAACTATTGAGGAAGTAAAAGTAATAAGACTTGGCAAGTTGTTTGATATGGGAGATGGGTGATATGGGATCAACCAAATATGTTTTCAAGATTATGATAATGAGAAACTGGAACAATTGCATTGCTATTAAACAACAATAATAAAAAAGGAATTCCAGTGGGGGGGGGTGAAGAAAGTCAATGACTTTGGTTGCAAGTTTAAGGTGCTGTTGGTATATCCAAGAGTAATATTCATCAGGCAATTGGAAATGTGGGAATGAAGACTAGAAAAGAGGACAGGAATGAAGATATGATTTGGGAAGACATCTGCATAGAAGAGATAATTGGATGCCTGACACTAGTTGAGATAATCAAAGGAGGGGAAAGAGAGAAGAGGAGAGGAGGAAGAAGAAGAGAAAAGAAGAAAGGGAAAGGGAGCATGGAACCTAGGATCAGACCTAAACTTTGAACACAGGAAAATGAATAACAATAGTTTTAAGATATACAATGCACTTCTCTTTCATTATCTACTTTGATCTTCATCAGGGACTTGGGAGGTAATTACTCCTGGTGTTGTTATCCCAATTTTAAGGATCAGGAAATGACCCTCAGAGAGGTTAAGTGACCATGGTCACATGGCTAATGAGAGTCAGAGGTAGGATTCCACGTTAAGCACTGTTTTCACTAAACCACCCACAAGCAAGATAGAGGTTAAAGAGAGAGAGACAGACAAAGACAGTGACAGAGACAGAGAGAGACAGAGAGATAGAGACAGAGAGATCAGAAAAGCAGAGAAACAGGACAGAGTGGTATTATAGAAACAAAGGAAGAAGAAAGGGTCAATAAAATTGAAGGTGGTCTGTGCTGTCTAGTCCTGTAGAGGCCAAGGAAGATGAGGATTGAACAAAAGCCTTTTGTACTTGGAGACTAGGGTGTCTTAGGATGCATCTGAGGGAGCAGTTTCAGTAGAGTGGTAGGAAGAGAAGGCAAAATGCAAGTTTTAGTATTGAGTGAGTGATGAGGAAATGGAGACAATGAGGCCAAACTACACTTTAGAAAAGTTTGTCAGTGAAAGGCATGAGATACAGAGAGGCCTGACTCCTTTCTGCCCTTTTAATAGCCCTAGGAGACAGAAGGGTTGAGGGTACATTTTAGAGACTAGAGTAAAGGAGGCCTAGGAATGTCTGCAGGAAGAGGGCACAGAGCCAGAAGAAAGAATAAAGCTGCAGAGAGTGGGTATGTGAAGGAATAAAATTCTGGAGAAGGCTAGAGGAGGAGGAATTATGGGAATAGGGGAAAGACTAGCCTAGAGGCAATGTGTTAATAATGGAAGAAGGGTTAGCCTGGGAGTTAAAAGAGCTGAATCCTGACTATTATTTCCTAGCCCAGTGACCCATGGCTATTTCTTGACCTTCAATTTCCTCACCTAGAAAATGGGGATGGCATTGCTTACCTCGGGATCACTAGGAGGAAAGTGCTTTATGCACTTCCTTTGAGCTTGCCATAAAATAATTACTATTTTTTTTGATGAAGAGGAGGGTATCCACCACTTTCAAGATAGCAAACTGCTTTTCATAGGGCAGTAGAACTGTATGCCTCCATCAAAGTCCTCAGTATGTTATTAAAAAATCAATCAACCAACAATCATTTATTACATTCTTATGCCAGGCATTGTACTAGGTAAAATCCAGGTATGCTTCCCATCTTTGCTGGAATAAAAAAAGATAAAATGAAACACTTATATTCACAGTCTTTCAAACCTTAACTATTTTAATTATTGGCAGTGGGGAAGGGGCACACGATCAATCAAGGGTATATAATATATGAATTATTTCTGTTGGATGTGGAATGCAGCCCTGGTAGATAATTGGGTAGCAATAGTCTTACATTTCAAATTACATTTCATCCAATCCAATATGAAACTTTCCCAGGAAATACATGTACTGGAAGCTCTGGCTCACAACTTAGTACATAAATGCAGGAAAATAATCTGAGATACAAATGTTCTATGAATAATCCAGCAGGCACGTAAGGTGGACCTGAAAAGAGAAGACAACTGTGTTGATAAAAAAAGACCCATTGACCCTCTATCTCTGTTCTATACCGGTAAATGTTGAACAATCAGCTCTCCAAGGGGAAAGCACACAGGACAAACTTTTAAATTTAATTTGCATTATTCACATTTTCTCCATCACTTTCTGAATTCTAGACAACTAACACAACAATGTCAAGCCCTCATTTATAACATCTGTAGATTTCCAATCTGTAAATGCTCACACTGAAAACTTAACAGTGGTTCTCAAGAGTTTATGTGAGCTGACTCCAGTATACCACTCACTCAAAAGGTTGTTCTGACTAATAGAGGAAAGGAAGGGAATAAGTATTTATATAGAACCTACTATGTGCCTACTACTATGTGTAGTAGCTATTATTTTCCCCACTTTGCAGCTGAGAAAACTGAGGTAAACAGAGGTTAAGTGACTTGCCCAGGATCACACAGCTAGTAAGGCCACATTTGAACCCAGGTCCTCCAGATTCCAGACCTAGCATTCTTTCCATTGTGCCATCATTGCCCCCATTTATTCCTAGTTAGGCAGAAGACCCAGACATCATCTGTTTTTCCTCTACACGATCTACAGGAAAAAGCAGTTGATTTGGAGTCAAGTGACCTGAGTTCAAGTCTCCTTTCTTGTACTTAATAGCTATGTGAGATTGAATAAATCACTTCACTTCTTGGGCCTCATCTGCAAAATGAAGGGATTGGACTAGATAGTTTCTAAGGTCCTTTCCTGCTGACATCCTATGATTCTATCTATCTTTTTTTTTCATGGGTGATTTTCTCTCCTCCTGTTGAAGAATTTTCTTCTACTCACAAAGAATGAATGCTCCAACATATTCCCTTTAATTCTGATGAATTAAGGAAGACTCTAACTGATCTTCTTCCCAAGTATTTCTTTTTTTGTGGACATTTCCCCACCATACAAATCACCATATGCCACATAAGCGTTTCCTCAATCCTATGAGAGTCTCCATTCAGATTGCCCAGATTGCTTTTGAAGGGGCTATAAACTGTTTGGTCACAGGAAGAAATGAGGCCCAGTTGTGATAAGCTTTCAATAAAGCCAACATAAACACTCTATAAAACTGCTTTGCAGAAAATAGGGAGAATCCAACATTCCCACCTAGTTCCTATGGTAGCAAAGAAACGTGAGCTGGGGATTCCCACTGTCTAGTGGGAGCCACATCCAGAGTAACCAAATGGCATAACTCACAGGCATGTGCCAAAGACCATGGCCAGGAGCCATAAGTCTGTCTTAACTTTGGGTTTTAAGGGATCTGAAAGAAGAGTATTAAAGCATCAGTTACAGAGACTCTGGGAAAAAGACACAAGTCATTAAAGCAACTTGATGGGATAGAAAGAACATGAGATTTAAGTCAGACCACCAATGTTCAAATCCCTCCTTGGTTACTTATTGCCTATAGGTCCTTAACAATTCATTTTACCTCTGGGTCTTAGCTTCTTCAGCTGAGGAGGCTGGAATCAATCTTTAAATGCCTTTCCACTTCTAATTTCTATGATACTATGATCTCTCACTTATTCACCTGATTTATGGATTATGCTCAAGAAAGAGTGATTCTCAGACCAGCTCTTCTCTGATTGTTTCCATATTCCTGGGGGAGCCTCTCCCATGGCATAGTGTTTATACCACAGATCTGGAGTTAGAAAGACTTTCATTCAACTCTTGTCTTTGATTCTCACTAACTTTCCTATCCCAAGAAACCTCTTAACCACACCTGAGTCTCCAATTCCTCCTACCTAACACAAGGATAGATAGCATCTACCTCTCATGATTGTTGTGAAGGTCATATTAAATTAAGGATGTTACATCTTCACAAACTTTAAAGCAAACAAATGTCAGCTGTTATTATTATTGTCTTCTCAGGCAAGCTCAAAACTGACAATCAGCAGGAGAGCAAAGCTTATTCCAATGGATAAATTTTTCTCCCATGCAAATGAATAACCACTGAGTGCAGTGCAGTAATAAAGGACATTATGACTCTAGTGTGGGACCACCATCCACCTATATTGATGACAACATGTATGTAACTCACTTAGACTTGTTTGAGGCTCAGGAACAATAAGTGACTTGTCATGATCACATGTCTATTAAGTTTCAAAGGTGGGATTTGAATCCGTATCTTCCTGACTTTAGGAAGAGTCTAACACTCTTTCCACTATACAACCAGAGCTCATGCAATTTTATGACAAAAAAAATGGTGATTCTTAAAATCATTAATTGTTTTATATTACTTCATATTATAATTCTTTTCTGACTCCATAATTTATGCTTGGCTACAAAAAAAGATTACATTGCACCTCACACAGAATAGATCCCTACCTGAATGTAATTTATTCAAATATCTCAAAGTTCAGTGTTTGTGAGAATCCCATTTCTACTGGTCACAGACAATGTCTTCAAATCCCTTGTACTCACTCAGGAGAAAAGTCAACATCTGATTATTTAAATAAATGTATGGGTTAGGGCAGGAGAGTATTTTCTTCCTAGCTGGGAAGATCTTCACTGCTGTGTATCAATGAGACCCCATGTTCTCCAGCTCCAGGGTTTTGGGAGTTAAGGTTTGAATGTCCATGGGGAACCACTATGCTCGTCTCATCGGAGGGAACCAAGGAAACTTTCTCACCCACCTTTGCAATTTGCTCTCATTATTTCCAGTGTTTTTCATATCATGTGACTTAAAGTACACAGAAGATTGAACTCTGCACAACCTTTCCAAGTACACATAAGCTGCCTCCGATAGTGCAGACTCTTGCTTCATAGCAATTTCCTCAAATGTTTTATGTTCATGTATCTCCTCTGTCTGGATCTCTGTAGAGGCTCCATATTGCCAGTCATACTGATAGATTATTAGATTGGCTAACTGATTAATTCATTCATCAAATACTTAGTATTAGTATATACACTTTAGAGTGCTAAACATTGGTAACCCAAAGGTGTAGGATGCCATATGTTTCTAACCTCAAGGAGCTTATAGGCTTAGGGGAGATAAGACTAATGCATGAAAAATCAAATAAAGATACAAGACCATATATTGCAAGGTGGACTTTGCCATCATAGTCCGTAATGGGCTATATGAGCAGATAGAAATGGAGTTTAAGAAAAGAAAACAGAAGAGTACTTATATCAGAACAAGTATATACAGAAAAAGTCTATGTTGGTGCCAATCCAACTCTGAGTATAGTGAGGGATTGATTCTTAAAATACATGAAAGAAGGTTGAAATCAAATTTTTTTGAAGATTTTTTATTAATTTTTAAAAAATTTTTAAAATTTATTTTGATTTATCAATAATCACTTCCATATGCTTTTGAGTTTAAAATTTTTCTCCCCCTTCTTCCCCACCACCCTCCCCAAGACAGTGCACAATCTGATATAAGCTATACATTTACATTCATATTAAACATATTTTCACAGTAATGTTGTAAGTAAAAATTAAAACCAATAGGAAGAACTATCAGAAAGAGAAAACAAAACTCAACAGAAGAGAAAAAAAAAATAGCAATTCAACTTCCATAGTTCTTTCTTTGGATGTGGATAGCATTTTCCATCACAAGGCCTGTGGAGATGTCTTAGATCTTTGTATTGCTTGGAAGGGTTAAGTTTATCAATATTAGTCATCACACAACATGGCTGTTATTGTGTACAATGTTCTCTTGGTTGTGCTCACTTCACTCAGCATCAGACCATACAAATCTTTCCAGGTTTTTCTGAAGTCAGCCTGTTCATCATTTCTTATAGCACAATAGTATTTCATCACATTCATATACCACAACTTGCTCAACCATTCCCCAATTGATGGCCATCTTCTCAGTTTCCAATTTTTTGCCACCACAAAAAGAGCTGCTATGAATATTTTTGTACATGTGGGTCCTTTTCACATTTGTATAATCTCTTTGGGATATAGCCCTAAAAGTGCTATTGCTGGGTCAAAGGGTATGCATATTTTTATAGCCCTTTGGGCATAGTTCCAAATTGCTCTCCAAAATGGTTGGACTATTTCACAACTCCACCAACAATGCATTAGTGTTCCAATTTTCCCACATCTTCTCCAACATTTATCATTTTCCTGTTTTGTCATGTTGGCCAATCTGATAGGTGTGATGTGGTACCTCAGAGTTGTTTTGATTTGCATTTCTCTTGATATCAAATTATTATCAAAATAAGATGAGTAAGTAAATAGGAATAATTCTGGGCCCGTGTACCTACTTTCTTAACTCTATAAAATATTTTTAAGAATAAGTTATGTAACTTATGTATCATATTACATTATGTATATGTATACACTAAAGGCATCCTTGATGAAGACATGGAAAGTGAGGGGTCAAGGTTTTGCTAAGGCTCTTTTACAGCAAACCATGTATTTATAGTCAGATAATTTAGTCAAATAATTGACTAAAAGATACAAGATGCAACTGTGTTTCTAGGTTCCAACCCATTTTTCTAGCCTAAATGGATATCAGAAATTGCTCTTCCTTCCCACACTCCAAAATCCAGCCAATTGGCCTTCTCTCTGCTTCTCTCACATTATACTCTAGCTCCATGCCTTTGCCCTGGTTGCCATATATGTCTATAGTGGAATCTCCTCTTACCTCTGCCTCTTCTTCGAAGACACAACTTGAGTATCATCTTCTTCATGAAGCCTTTTCTGATTCCTGCAATTGCTTGTGGTCTCCCTCTCAAACTAGTTTATATTTTTATAATAATTACCTTTACATTTATGATATATGTGTGTATATATTTTACATATGTGTGTACATATATATGTGTTTGTTGTTGTTGTTGGCCCCATTAGAATGTAAGCTTGTTGAAAGTAGAGATTGTTTCATCCTTTGTACTTATATCCCCTAGTGCTTAGTACATTGCTTGGCTCACATTAAACACTCAATAAATACTTAATAAAAACATTGAGGTATCTAATTATAAGATAGAGGTCCAAACCCTAAAAAGCTTTACTATCAACTTTTAGGTTACTTTCTTCCTCAGACCCCAGCTCCACTGACCAGGTTCTGCTCCAGGAGGGAAAAAAGGCCTACTTATGTACCTGGTTTGATATAGCAGCCAAAAAAAAGCTATGTAACTCTGAATTAATTACATGATTAATTAATTTGTTGACTTAAAAAAAACTGATTTGGTACAGAAAACTGTCATTTCAAAGTATCTTTTCCAAAAGAGCATCTTGCATGCGTGTCTCAAGATCATAGCTGATTCTTTGAAAATTCAATAACAGAGATATGTTTGTTTGCTCACTGCTTATTAACATCAGGTGAAATATGAACAACTTGAGATGGATGATCACCAAAGGACTTTACGCTATCATAGAAGATATACAAGATGAAATCCAAATGAAGGAGGAATTCATTATAAATACTGATGTTTTCCAGATACTCCTATTTTTGGGTGATATTCTGTTTATTGTATCAAGGTTGAATTATTGTAGAGTTTTCTAAATAAGAGACATAATCATTCAAAGAGTTCAATGTAACTAGACACATTATTAAAAACCAAGTGGATGAAGAATGCTTGCTGTCTAGATTATGACATGCAGTTACATGGGCCAGATTTATGGGTAGTCCATCCGACTATACATTAGTAAGGACAGTAGGTATTCTTCATCCACTGAAGACTGACAATAAACTGGGTCCAGAATAGAATAGGAGGAGGAGAACAGGCTGGTTTACCTCAGGGATATTGTACCATGCTTTTATTGATTGACAAGTTTCTTCCTGAAACAAATCCCCCATTTTTTTTATAATATCAGTAAGCTTCTAATCAGAATACAAGGCTATAAGTCTCTGAAGAATTAAATCTGTGGCTCATCCAAAAACAAATGGAGAGGAGTATGATGGACAGGAGTAGTCCATAACTAACAAATGCACAGGAGTGCTTACAGAAAGATTGCCATGCCTGGCACAAAGTAAGTGCTTAATTAATGTTTTTTTTCTTCCTTCTTTCATCAAAGAGATAGATGGTCACTCAATGAGAGTAAACCACTTTGGGTTGTAGTGATATCTGTGCATTGTTATAAATCTTGAAGAAGAAAGCCCTGACTTGTTAGATATATTTCATCTTTCTTGGAGGATTATCTTTCCTCTTAACACTACCTGCCCACCACCCTGTTAATATAGAGGTTAACAGCATCCTCCTCATCCCTCGGGCTCACAATCAAGGAGTCACTCCTCACTATCTCTCACCCCCCATATTCCAGCCATTTTCAAGGCCTGCTGATTTCATCTTTGCAACATCTCCCAAATACACCCCCTTCTCTCCACTGACACTACCATCACTCTAGTGCAGGCCCTCATCACCTCACACATAGATTACTGCAATAGCTTACTGGTGGGTCTGCCTGCCTCAAGTCACTGCCCACTGCAATCCATTCTCCATTCAGTCACTAAAGTGATTTCCCTAAAACACAGGTCTAACCATGTCACTCCCCTACTAAATAAACTCTAGTGGCTTCCTATTGCCTCTAGGAGCAAATATAAAATGCTCTATTTGGCATTCAAAGCCTTTCATAACCTAGCCCCCTCCTAATATTTCAGTTTTCTTATAACTCATTCCCCAATACATATTCTTAAATCCATTTACACTGGTCTCCTGGATGCTCCACGAACAAGACATTCCATCTCTTGGATCAGGTATTTTCTGTCCCATGTCTAAAATGTTCTTCTTCCTCTGCTCTGACTACTGACAGCCCTGACTTCCTTTAAGTCCCAACTAAAATCTGACTTTCTATAGGAAGCTTTCCCCAACCCTTCAATTCCAATGCTTTCTCTCTTTTAATTATTTCCTTTTTATCCTATATATAGCTTGCTTTGTATGTATTTGTTTGCATGTTGCCTTCTCATTTAGATTCAGGAAATTTAGAGTCATTGGAGGAGCTTTTATTTATTTTATTTATTTATAGGTAGTGTGCAGGGACAACGGAACCAGAGCGCAGAGGCAGTCGTGGCGCGAGGAAGGCAAGACTGCAAAGGACCCAGAGGCCACCGCCACCGTGAGTCTCCTAAACAAGCCCAAGAGTGAGATGACCTCTGAGGAGCTGCAGAAGCGGGAAGAGGAGTAGTTCAACACCGGGCCCCTGTCGGTGCTCACCCAGTCGGTGAAGAACAACACCCAAGTTCTTATCAATTGACGAAACAACAAGAAACAATATTGTTATTACTGTTTACAACGTTCTCTTGGTTCTGTTCATTTCATTTTTCATTATTTTGCGCAAATCTTTCCATGTTTTTCTAAAATCATTAAGCTCATCATTACTTATAGCACAGTAGTATTCCATCTCAATCATATACCACAACTTGTTCAGCCATTCCCCAATCGATGGACATCCCTACAATTTCCAGTTCTTTGCCACCACAAAGGGAGCTGTTATAAACGTTTTGGAACATATAGGTTCTTTTATTGTGGGCCCAATTTGTTGTCAATTTACAGTGTCTTGTAATAATTTTGATAGTTAAGAAACAAGTCAGTGATTTGATTGCATAAAATAACTAAATCAGGAATGACTTCCACATTAGTAACTAGCTATTTATTTCCTGTCTTTTAAAAACATAATCAATTAGGGCAGCTGGGTGGCATAGTGGATAGAGCACTGGCCCTGGAGTCAGGAGGACCTAAGTTCAAAAACTCAGGAAACTCCAAGGACTTACAGTAGTCCACAAAGAGATGCATAAATGAACAAAGTTCCATATGAAACACTCATATAGCCCATCATATTCCCCCAAAGGGACTTAAACTTGGTGATATCCTAAGGGCAACATCCTAGTGTTCCAGGGAAATCCTTCCCTATAGGCCCTTACAAATTCTTAGTGTCACACTTTAATGGAGACTCTGCTCTGTTAGGTAAATATATTTTGAAGAGTGCTGAGTAACCAATCACCTTCCCATCAGAAATGAAATATCGTAGCTCTGCAAGAAGAAAATGGCACAGAAACTAGGTAGATGGATCATCCTCTACTTTGTCTGAAGAACATATTGCAACAGGAAATAGCCTTTACTCTTTAGAAGGTCGGTTCCCTAGCTCCCCGTATGTTCAAATTAGAAACTCTCTAATTTAGGTTAAAGGACAAACACATACCTGCATTTGCTATGCAGTCTTTTTTTTCAAAATTAAAAAATGTTGTGAATTTAAAAATACATTTTAGATCTTTATTATTTACAATTTGCTTTTGTTTAAAAGTATACAATAAGATAAATGGTCAAAGGATACGAACAGGCAGTTTTCTGATGAAGAAATCCAAGCAACTTAGTCATAAGAAAAAATTCTCTGGATCATTATTGGTCCAAAGAAATGCAAATTAAAACAACCTTGAGATATCATTTTATACTTATTAGATTGGCTAAAATGATAGAAGGGGAGAGTGACCAGTGTTGGAGGGGATGTGGAAAAAATGGGCCACTAATTCATTGTTGGTGGAATTGTAAAATGATCCAACCATTTTAGAGAGCAATTTGGAATTATACCCAAAGGGTTGTTAAACTACCTATACTCTTTGTTTTTGTTTTTGTTTTTTAAACAGCAAGGTTTTATTCACAAAAGGTAAAACTAGTGGACCCCTCAGCCTTATTGGGCTGAACCAAGTGTGGGGGTGGGAAGGGGAGGTTTTGGCTCCGCTACTTGCCAGCAATGAGTGGATTCCTGAGGACAACGATGACTGAATCCCCCCTCAGGAACATTTTGGAAATGTAACGATCTTTGTTCACTGGCTTTGACTTTTCTTGCCTTTGCCACTTTTGGGTACCTCCGTCCACATCTCCTACACGTTCTCCAAGACCATGTTGCAGTGCCTGTCAAAGGCCTTCACTCCTCCCAGAAGTTTCTTGTTGTTTCGGCAATTGATAAGAACTTGGGTGTTGTTCTTCAACGACTGGGTGAGCACCGACAGGGGCCCGGTGTTGAACTACTCCTCTTCCCGCTTCTGCAGCTCCTCAGAGGTCGTCTCATTCTTGGGCTTGTTTAGGAGACTCACGGTGGCGGTGGCCTCTGGGTCCTTTGCAGTCTTGCCTTCCTCGCGCCACGACTGCCTCTGCGCTCTGGTTCCGTTGTCCCTGCCCACTACCTATACTCTTTGACCCAGCAATACCATTACTTGGTATATTTCTAAAGACAATTAGGGGAAAAGGAAAAGAACCTATATGCTCCAAAATGTTTATAACAGCTCACTTTGTGGTGTCAAAGAACTGGAAATTGCAGGGATGTCCATCGATTGGGGAATGGCTGAACAAGTTGTGGTATATGATGGTGATGGAATACTACTGTGCTATAAGTAATGATGAGCTTAATGATTTTAGAAAAACGTGGAAAGACTTGCTCAAAATAATGAAAAATGAAATGAACAGAACCAAGAGAACGTTGTAAACGGTAACAACAATACTGTTTTAAGAACAATTTTGAGCAAATAAGCTATTTTGATTATTGTAAATACCCAAATTAACCATGAGAGACATATGAAGAAAGATGCTTTCTGCATAGAAAGAACTGATAAATCAAAGAATAATATGTGTGTGTGTGTGTGTGTGTGTGTGTGTGTACCTATCTGTATCTAATAGTAGCCATCTCGGTGGGATGGGGGAGTAGGGAAGAAAAAAAAGAAATTTACATGATAATTTTGTTGTGTATTTGAAAGGAAGAGCAAGTTGTGTTAGTGGATTTGCAGTTGTATGTCCAATTCTATTTTTTATTATACTATTTTATGGAAATGCTTGTTTTATTCCATAAATTAATAGTGAAATAAAAAAAACCTTTAAAAAAGTATACAATAAGTCTAATTTGTAATTGATAAAACTGTCCTGCTTGTCTGTGCCTCTTTGTGAGACACAGAATTCTGAATATGCAAATGAAGCCTTTCTTCTGAATATGCAAATGAAGCAAACAAAAAATAATTTCTCAGTTTGATTATGTCCAAAACCATTTGTCTTATTCTGTGTCCTGGGTTTAATATCTCTCTCAAGAAGTGGATAGAATGCTGTGTCATCAGGCCTTTGAAATTGTGGTTGGTTGTTCCCATGATCAGAGTTTTCAAATCTTTCTTTGTTGATATTGTATATGTACTTCTCTTGATTCTGCTTACTTCATTCTTCCCACATTTTCCCAAGTGTCTCTGAAATTATCCATTTCATCATTTCTTAAAGTGTAATAATATCATATTATATTCACATATCATAATTTACCTAGTACCCCCTCAGTTTCCAGTTCTTTGCTACTACAAAAACATATGTGTATGCATGTGTATATGTATATGTGTATATGTATAATATATATTTCTGTGTGTACATGTGTTATACATAAAATGTATATATAGCATATAAGATAAATATTTTATAAAATATATGACTTATGTATAAACATATGTCTTTCATATGTGGTCATTTTCCTTTTTCTATAATCTCTTTCAGTTGTAGGTCTAGTAATGGTATAGCTGAGTAAGACAGTATGCAGTTTAGTGATTGCCTGGGCCTTGTGGCAAATTGTTTTCCAGAATTGCTGGACTAAGTCACAGTTCCATGAAGAGTGCATTAGTGTGCATTTTTTCCCATATTCTCTTCAACAATGGCCCTTTCTTTTTTATTTTTTTGATCAACTGCTAATCTGATAGGTATGAAGTGTGATCTTGGAATTATTTTAATTTGTAGATGAATGTCATGGCATACTATTGCACCTTAAGAAATGATAACATTCTCAGATAAACTTTGGAAGACCTCCATGAACTGATACATAGTGAATTAAGCAGAACCAAGAGAATAATTTCTATAAAAAGAAAAATATTACAAAGAAAAAAATGAAAGACTTGATTTCTATAATTATTAGTGTTTTGGAGTATTTTTCATGTTTATTGCTTTTTTTAAAAACTTCCTTTTCATAATCTTTGACAACATATTGAGGAATGACTCTTATTTCTTCTACATTTGAATCAGTTCTTTATATATCTTAGGCATTAAACCTTTATCAAAGGAAGACATTTCTTCATTTAAAAGTAACCCTTATAACTTTAACTTGATTGATTTTGTCCTTTTCATGCAAATGACTTTAAATTTTATATAATAAAATTTTATTGTAAAATTTTATAAAATAAAAATTTTATTATAAAATTATATAATAAATTTTTTTCTTTTGTGATTCTCTTCTTCCTTATTTGGTCATAAAATATTTTCCTATCCATAGATCCAAAAGACATATTTTTCCCCTTAGTCCTCTAATTTGTTAATGATCTGGCCACTTATGTATAAACCATGTATACTTTAGGAACCTCTTTGGTTATACAGGGTGAAATATTGGTCTTTACCTAGTTTTTGCCAGACTGCTTTCCAGTTTTCTTAGCAATTTTTGAAACAGTGAGTCCTCATCTCAGGAGCCGGGATCTTTGAGTTTATAGAGTAAATTACCATGTTTGTTTGCTTCTGTATATTATATCCCTAATCTATTCCACTGACTTCTCTATTATTTCAACTAGTAGTAAATCTTTTTTTTTCATGCTTTATAGTATATTTAGAAAATTGAAACTTTTAGGTTGTCCTGTATTCTACTTTTTTTTCATTATTTCCCTTTAGGTTAATGACTTTTGAATGTCAATTAATTTTATTATTATATTTTTAGCTCCACAGGGTAAAATAACAGTTTAGGTTGTATTATCATTTTTATTATAGCGGTATATTTGCTGTTATTAAATGATTTTCCAGTTGTGTCCAACTCTCCATGATCCCTGGGAGGTTTTCTTGGCAAAGATATTGGAGTGGTTTTCCATTTCTTCCTCCAGCTTATTTTACAGATGAGGAACTGAGGCAAACAGGGTTAAGTGACTTGACCAGGGACACACAGTCATTAAGTGTCTGAGGCAAGATTTGAACTCAGGAAGATGAGTCTTTCTGACTCCAGGCCCGGCACTCTACCCATTGTGTCACCTCACTGCCCATAGCAGCATGTACTAACATGGAATATTTTTTTTCCAATTATTTAAGTTTGCATTTATTTCTGTATAGGTAGCTTTGTGGTTTTGTTCATTTAGTTTTCATGTGTGTCTTCTTAAATAGACCTTAAATTACTTTATCCGTTATGTGATTAGTTTGAATGAGTTTTCCTTTTCAATCTCTTCCTGATGGGTATTTTGGTAATTTATAGAAATGATGATTTTTTCTATGGATTTATTTTATATCCTACTATATTTATATCCTACTATACTTTGTTCATTGTCTCAATTAGTTTCAGTTGACACTTTAGGTTTCTCTGAACAGGCTATCGTTCTATTTGAAAAAAAGATGAAAATTTTGTTTCTTTGTTGCTTATGTTTACTGCTTTGTTTTCTGTTTCTTCTCTTATTGCTCTGTAGGTAGAAAAGGACTATGTTAAAGAGCAGGGGCAGCTAGGTGCTGCAGTGGATAAGCACCCAGATCTGGAGTCAAGAAGACCTGAGTTCAAATCCAGTCTCAAACATTTATTAGCTTTGTGACCCTAAGCGATTCACTTACTCCTATTTGCCTCAGTTTCCTCAACTGTAAAATGAGCTGGAGAAGGAAATGGCAACAACTCCAGTACCTTTGCCAAGAAAACCCCAAATACAGTCATAAAGAGTCAGACATGACTGAAAAGACTGAACAACAACATGTTAAAGAGTAATGGTGATAAGGGGCATCTTCACTTTACTCCTGATCTTATTCAAAAGGCCTCCATATTTTCCTTTAGATATAATGATTGCTCTTGGTTGTATATAGATACTATTTACCATATCTAGGAAAAAATCTATTTATTCCTATACTCCCTAGGAGTTTTTAAAAGAAGTGGATGTTGCATTTTTGTCAAAAACATTTTCAGTGTCGATTGATATAATCACATGGTTTATTAATTTTGTCATTAATATCTTCTATTATGCTTCTGGTTTTCCTTATATTGAACCAACCCTGAGTTCCTGGTAAAAATCCAAGCTCATCATAGTCAATAATATTTTAAATATGTTGTTTTAGCCTATTTGCTAGTATTTTAATTTTATCTCTTTTCTTTTTTCTCTCCTTGTTTAGGTATCAAGACCATATGTGTATCATAGAAAGATTTTGGAAGAGTTCCTTCTTTTTGTATTTTTAGAAATAGTTCTTGCCATATGTTCTTTAGCATATCTTTCAGTGCCTGAGTTGCCTCTTTTTATGGAGCTAACACTGGCCAGGAAAATCTTCCTTCTTTAACTGACTAGAATACTAAATTCTGGAACCATATTGCCTAGGGATTTTAAAATTCATCTTTCACTATACACTATATAATTCAGTCAACTATCATTTTTAAGCACCTACTAGGAGTCAGGAATTGTTCTAAGTGCTGAGGAAACAGAGAGAAGAGAAATACAGGCCCCACTCTCAAGGAGCTCACAAGTCTTATGAGGGAGACAGCAGTAAGTAACTATCTACAAACAAGCAAAATAAAGGATGTATTGAGGATAGCATCAGAGGGATGGCACTAAGATTAATGGAGAACTAAAAAGTCTTCTTGCAGAAGACAAGACTTTAATTGATATTTGAAAGAAGCCAAGGGGATCCAGGAGTAGATGAGAAGGGATAGAATTCCAGGAATGGCAGACAGCCAACGAAAATACTTAGAGTTGAGAGATGGAGTATCTTCTATGAGGAACATCAAGGAAGCCAGTGTCAGTGGTTAGAAGAATACATAGGAAAGAGTGAGGGTGTAAGAAGACTAGGAGGGTAGGAAGGGTCTAGGGCCTAGACTCTAGGTTACGAAGTACTTTAAAATCCAAAGAGAATTTTGTATTTGTTCCTGGTGGCTAAATAGGGAGCCACTGGAGTTTATTGATTAGAGAAGCAACATTGTGAGATATGCACTTTGAGAAGATAAATTTTAGAGCTGAATAGAGGAGGGACTGGAATGGGGAGAGATCTGAGGCAGGAAGGCCAACCAGCAAGCTTTGTAATAGTCCAGGCATGAAGTGATGAGGGCCTGCATGAGGAAGGTAGCAGTGTCAAAGGAGAGAAGGAGCCATTAGCAGGAGATGTTACTAAGGTAAAAACCACAGGACTTGATAACTAATTGGCTAGGAGTGGAAGAGAGTAAGGATTCAAGGATGTTTTTAAGCCTTGGTGACTGAGAGAACGGTGGTACATTCCACAATAATAGAGAAGTTATGAAGAAGCAAGAGTTTGGGAAGAAGAGATAATGTGTTCCATTTTGGACAGGTTGACTTTAGCATGTGTATGGGACAAGCAATTTGAGATATATAATAGACATTTCAGTACAATAGTTGGAGATAACTAACTAGAGGTCAGAAGAGATATTAGGGCTGGACAAATAAATCTGAGAGTTTTATCTGCATAGAAATCATAACTGAAATCTGGGGAGCTGATGAGGTCGCCAAATGAAATAGTGTGGAGAGAGAAAAGGGCCCAGGATACAGCCCTGAGGAACAACCTTGGTTAGCAGGCATGACCTGGATAAAGATCAAGCAAAAAAAGACAGAGACAGAGATGAGAATGAAGATGAAGATAACTACAGAGAAAGGACCATGAAATTTGGCCATTAAGAGATACCTGGTAACTCTGGAGAGAGCAATTTCATTTGAGTAATGAGTTCAGATGCCAAACAATAGAGAGTAAAGAAGGGAATGAGAGGAAATGGAGTAAAGGCTTCTACTGTAGGGAGCCTTTTCAAGGAGTTTAGCTGCAAAAGGCAAGAGAGATGTGGGGTAATAGTGAGGATAGATTGGGAGAGGGTGTTGGGGATGGGGGAGACATGGGCATGTTTATAGACAATCATTAAGTCAATAAACATTTATTAACTATATATCAGAACCTGTGTGAAGTGCTAGTTATACAAAAAAAAGTAAAAGATAGTCCCTGATGCTCAATGCAAAGTGAATTCTGAAGCCAACTCTAGGGACTTTTTGCACTTCACTACTCTCTTGTTGCCTTTTCTCTTGTACCTTAAAGAAAAACAAAAACATGATAAAACATTAGCAATCACTAAATGAGAATCTTAACAAGTTTACAATTATAGCTTTTGCTTGCTTGCAATGTTTACAAAAACGGTTCACTAGAGCAAAAAGAATTCATAAGTAAATACAGTAAGGCAGAAATATTAACTATATTATTTACAAATTATAACAAAATTAAAATCAAAATCAATGAGAGGAATGTAAACAAGGAATTCAGACTTAAATGATGACTAAATAGTTCAATCATAAATAATAAGTATTAAAAACAAATCATTGCTCTTTGCCTGTCACATCTATGGATAAGGGAAGAGTTTATGATCAAACAAGAGATGGAGAGGATCATGGGTAGTAAAATGGATAATTCTGATTATATGAAATTTAAAAGGTTTTGCACAAACAAAACCAATGTAGCCAAAACTAGAAGGGAACCGAGGGAAAAATACATAGCAAGTTTCTCTGATAAATGTCTCATTTCTCAAATATATAGGGAAGTGAGGCAAATTTATAAAAATAAGAGCTATTCTCCATTTGATAAAAGGTCACAGGATATGAACAGGCAGTTTTCAGAAGAATAAATCAAAGTTTTTCATAGTCATATGAAAAAATGTTCTAAATCATTATTGATTAGCAAAAACACAAATTAAAACCACTCTGAGGTACAACCTCACACTCATCAGATTGGTTAACAAGACAAAAAAGTAAAATAATAAATGCTAGAGGCAGTATGGAAAAATAAAGACACTAATGCACTGTTAGTAGAGCTGTGAACTTGGGAGAACAATTTAGAACTGCACCCAAAGGGCTATAAAACTACACATACCCTTTGGCCCAATAACAGCTCAACTAGGTCTATATCCCAAAGAGATCAATAAAAAAGTAACAGGATCTATATGTATAAAAATATTTATAGGAGTTCTTTTTGTGGTAGTAAAGAATATGAAATTGAAGGGATGCCCATCAATTGGGAAATGGCTGAACAAATTTTGGCATATGATTGTGGTGGAATATTACTGTGCTATAAGAAATGATGAGCAGGTTGCTTTCAGAAAAACCTAGGAAGATTTGTATTAACTAATGCAAAGTGAAGTGAACAAAATGAGGAAAACATTGTACACAGTAACAGCAATATTGTGATGATGATCAATTGTGAAAGACTTAACTATTCTAATCAATACAATGATCCAAGACACTTCCAAAGGACTCACAATGTAAAATGCTATCTACCTCCAGAAAGAGAAATGATGAACTCTGCATGCAGATTGAAGAATTATTTTTCACTTACTTTATTTTTCTTGCTTTTTGTGCAGCAAGGCTAATATGGAAATATATTTTGCGTGACTTCACCTGTATAATTGATATCATATTGCTTGTCTTATCAATGGTGGGGAGAGGCTAGAGGAAGGGAGAATATTTGGAACTAATTTTTTTTAATTTTTTTTCCTTAAAAGCATTTATTTTCAAATACACATAAACAAATACAATAGTGAAATGGCAGAACAGCAGCAACAGAATAACATGAACAAGAACAAGAAGAAATATATAACATAACATAGACAATCCATTGATTTTTTTTTGCTTGATTATAGGTCTTTGTTATAAGGAAGAGCTACTACTTGGAGAGTGTGGTGGGTAGGTGGTGATAGATATAAAAAATAATATCACTGAAACATGCTTGAAAATTCCCCAATGAAAGGAAGGGTGAGTGCAGCAGGAGATACAAATAAAAGAATTTTATTACTACTGTGTTAGTATATTACACATATATTATATGCATATATACATATATATGTAACAGTGCATATAAATTCTTGTACAATCTCTCAACAATTCTTATAGATTCAATAAGGGGATGGTCCTATGCAGATGACTTGCAAATAAATATATCCAGTTCTGATCTCTCTCCTGGATTCTAGTCCCACATTACCAAGTATCTTCTTATTTCTACCTGATATCCTGTAGGTATCTCAAACTTGTTAGGTTTATAAAGAGTACTTTATTACCCTCATTCTCCCAAAATCATCCTTCTTCTAAACTTCTCCATTTCTCTTGATGTTGCGACCTTCTTTCCAGTCACCCTGGCATTGAGTCCTCTCCCTCAACATCTATATCCAATCAAATGCCATTTTTAAAGTCTTACCTCTGTAACATTTCTCTCATCTTATATCTTAATTTGAGCCCTTTGGCCTAGATCATCGTAATTACCTCCTAACTGGTATTACTACAGCCAATTTCTTCCCTCTCCTGACTCCTTTGTCCTTATATTACCTAGTAATCTGTCAGGGCATTTGCCTTCTGGCATGGTACTCTGCAGACAAAAACAGTTAAGACTTTGAATCCATAGAATGCAAGCTTCGTGAAGGCAGTCACTTTTTTAAAAATTTGTATCATGAACGTATGTCAGGAGAAATCAAAAAAGGTATCCAGCACATTGGATAGACTATCTGGCAAAATTAGGGGAAGAAATTGACAAGTCATATAGGATGGACATTCATGGATGGGTTCTGAGATGTATCATTAAAGGAAACTACCAAATTGATTAATTCCCAAATCCATTTAAGTGTAGTATTTATCCTGATTATTTTATACATTTTCTCCTTATACCAGACTTATGATTCCATCAGTATAGTAAAGTGCTTAATATATTTTTTGTTGAAGTGTTGAATTGAATAATTACTTCCTTGGAAAAGGTTTGTGCTGTTTAGGATGCATGTATACCAAAATTATGCCCACATATACTCAAGAACACTGTCCCTACATGGAAAAGCAATCCAAGCAAATTCAACAATGAAAACAGGATCTGCACCCTCCTACATTCATTCTTTGCTCTCTCATTGATGTTGACTTGCAAAACCACTGTCTCTTTGTCCGTGCCCTGGCACGCTTAGCACTCAAACTGGTTCCAACTACCCCTCACCACATAGACCACCTGCTTTCAGAATCTCCAAAGTATTTTACCTTTATTATCTCATATGTACCTCAAAACAACACTGTGAGGTAGGGTACAAAAAGTATTATTGCCCCCATTTTACAAATGAAGAAATGAGGTTCAGAGAAGTTAAATTAATTGGGCAGGGTTATACAGTAAATGTCAGAAGTGTAATTTAAAACCAGGTCTTCTTGACTCCTAAGTCAATACTATCCACTATGCCATGCTGCCTCATGATACTTGGTATAATATTGCTGGTATTTTGTCCTCAAATAAGGCCCCACTAGTGGCCTCCTGAAATGTTTCTATTGAATATACACGAGGCAGAAAAAAAATTCAAGTACAAGTTTGGAAAGCATCTAGCTCTGAGAATAACACTCAGTCCCTGACTATGGCCACATCAACCATATATCCAACCATATATCACACAATTATTTGCCAGCAGTTCTGAAATACTAAAGTTATAGGATTTTATGGGAAAGCTTTCCTCCACTAATAACTTTCTAGAAGGCTATCTGAACATCCCTGTTCCTGATGCTGTAAACCATGGGATTCAGCAAGGGAGTGATAACAGCATAAATCACTGTAACCAACTGGTCTTTGTCAGATATGACCTTGGATGAGGGTCTCAAGTAGATAAAAGATGCACATCCGTAGTGTACTATAACTACTGCGAGGTGGGAGGCACAGGTAGAGAAGGCTTTCCCCTTGCCTGCTCTGGATGGAATCCTCAAGATGGTGCTGACAATGAATCCATAAGAGATGCAGACAAAAATCAATGGGACCACAAGCACCAGTACACCACAGATGAATATGATCATCTCATTGACATGGGTGTCACCACAGGCAAGGTGAATAAGAGGTGAAATTTCACAGAAATAGTGGTTGATCTTGTTAGAGTTACAGAAGGGGAGAATGAAGACCAAGGTGGTGCCAACCACTGACATCAGCAATCCATTCACCCCACAGGTAGCTGCTAGGAGTCTGCAGGTCCTCCAATTCATGAGGATTGGATAGCACAGAGGGTGGCAGATGGCAGCATAGCGGTCATAACCCATTACACCCAACAATAAGCAGGTGTTGATAGCAAAGGAAAGAAAGAAGAACATTTGGATGGCACAGTTGGTAAAGAAGATGGTCCTGAGCATCGAGAGCAGATTGAGAAGCATCTTGAGCAAAATGACAAAGGTATAACAGGTCTCAGACACAGAGAGGACACCTAGAAAGAAATACATGGGGGTGTGGAGGTTGTGCTGGAGGAGGATGACTATAACAATCATGATGTTTCCACACAGAATGGTCATATAGAGATAGAAGAAGACAGCAAAGAGCACAAATTGCAGTTCCTGGAGGTTGGAAAAGCCCAGCAAAAGGAATTCAGTGACCACGGTAAGGTTCTCTGGAGCAAGCCGTTTCCAGGGTAAGATCTGCAAAAAGAAGTGAGAGGAGAAAAGGATGCTCAGTTCTGTGGACTGAGGGAATTGGGGGATGTTTATATTTAATTGCCTAGGAAATTGTCACTATCTTGTGTTCATTCAATAAACAATTAAACAAAGGAAAAAGAAGAAAGAAGAGAAGGAGGCGAAACGAAAGAGGGCAGTAACTTCAACAGAAATTACTCTGGTCATTAAAAAGAATGTGAGTAAGCAAGAGGGGAGTCATAATATACAACAAGGGACTATAGTTAAATGACTATCGATTGAATAGCATGGATACTGTAACCAGGAAAAGACAAGATGGTGAAAAAAATAGGTATCTTTAAGAATATGGACAGCTGTGATATAATAGAGAGATTAGACTGATTTTACTTGACCCCAGAGGGCAGAACAAGTGTCAATACACAGAGACTTCAGAGAGGAAGATTTTAGCATTTATGTAAGGAAAAAGTTCTTAGTAGAGCTGAAAAAATAATTGCAATATAACTCTGTGTTCCTGAAACTTTTCACAGGCATTCAGAAGAGTTTGGATGGCTTGAGGGTTCCAGTTGCCTAAAGGAAAAGACTTCTCAAAGATTTGGGGCACAAGCATTGAGGTTGAGAGTTAATATTTAGATACAAGAAGGTGGTGGTGTGAACCTGAGAGCAAATGGAGAGAAGTCAGATAGATGAGTGGTAAAGCTGTGGACTGAATCTGAGACCCTGGAGGCCAGTCCAATCAGTATTGCTTCTTTCCCTGAATTTTCCAAAGCAAAATGGTAACTGTGTCTGGGAGCCCAGTCACAGCCTTCTTTATCTTGTTTAACTGTTTGTTTACATTTCTTTATTATTTGAAAATATTTTTAATAAAATACCTAACCATTAGTAGTTTTTATTGGCTAAGCCTTTAAGTTTATGGATTGAGATCGAGAGAAGAGAATCTTGGACATGGATCAAGAGATTTCTCTCTTATTCTGAAGAGAACAAGACAGAGCAGTTTTATAATTTTCATGTAAGATATTGTCACCTCTAGAACTTTGCTTGTGAAAGTTTGCCTCTTCCCTTCTAATATCATCATCAAGGATACTTTTTATTTGTTTTTTATTATTTTTCTAAATTTTGCATATGTGTATGTGAGGTCGACTTAGACAGTGACAGAGAAACAGAGAAATAGGAAGCAAACTTATATGTCAAAAGTTTGCGGTCACTATTTTTGCAGTAGCAATAAAATAAAAATTTTCCCCCTACACCTTTAGTATCTTCCCTTTCATCTTTTCGATAAGAATCAATCCCTCAATGACATCAAAATTGTGTCACTTCTCCCAAAAATATCTTATCTGTACAATTGATCTACTCTAGTTGTTTTTTCCCATCTTTGATCTCTTCAGGGCCGTTTCTAACTCCTCTATAAGTAATCTGCTAAAACGATGTTAAAATCTGTATACACACATACATACATATATACATATATGTATATATCTCACATATGTGTGTATTTGCAACAATTTTCCATCTGTCTTCTCTCTGTTATCTTTCTAGTTTCATCCTTAAATGTTCTCAGGATCACTTTGCTTAGCTGGACCACTTGCCAAGCATTGGCAAATTGGTTTTATCCTTCATCCTTCAAATAATCCAAATAATGCTTAATTCTGATAGTCACTCCCCTGCTAAAGACCTTTCAGTGGATCCTTATTGTCTATGAGATAAAATACAACCTCTTTCAATCTCACTTTAAGGTCCTCCATCATCTGTCACCCATTTACCCTTCCAGCTCATTTAGTACTTCATTTGACTTACTCTGCATTCCGGTTTTTAACCGGGCTGCTCTTTAATTTTATCCAATTTTCCCACAATTCACTAAATTCACCTAAATGATTGTCCCTCATGCCTAGAATGTCCTCTCTCATCTGTCTTTTGAAATTTATCATTTCCATGAATGTTGACAGCTAAGGTGCCACTTCCTCCTCCAGGATTTACCTAGTTTAATTAGCTAAAAATATTCTCCCTCCGAATTTCCTAGAAACTTGGTCTATATTTTTCCTGAGACTTCTTGTAGTAAATCTTATCTCATACTGCCTGATGTTCCAATAATTTCCTCACTTTTAGAATATAAGCTTCTTGAGGCAAGGAACAGAGCTGTTTTTCTTCTTTGTATGCAATGTCAAGTCACATGCCTTGCACATAGTGTTTGTGAATGCGTTCTCATTCCCATCTCTAATTATCATGTGTTTACTGTGAGTTACCCTTCTAGCTTTTCCTTATTAGTTTATTTGAAGAAAACATATGTTAGATCAAGGGAAGCAGATGTCAGAAGCAAAACAGACTTTTGAGGAGGGACAGGATAAAAAAAGGGAGAGAAAAGGATAAACAGAAGAAAATAGGCTGGTGGAAGATACACAGCTAGTTACTACATCTATAAAATTGTTTTTGTTGTTGTTTAGTCATTCAGTCATATCCAGCTCTATGTGACTCCTAGATTTTGTCTATGGGGTTTTTTTGGCAAAACACTAGGATGGCTTGCCATTTCTTTCTCCAGTGTGCCCCCATTTTACAGATAAGGAACTGAGGCAAATAAAGGTTAAGTGGTTTGCTTAGGGTCACATAGTTAATAAGTGTCTGAGGCAGAATTTAAATTCAGATCTTCCTGGCTCCAGGCCCAGTGTTCTATCCACTGCACTGCCTACCTGTCCTCATCTATAAAATAGAAATAATAAAACTTATGCTGAAAATACAAGTTCTTTCAATTCAGTTAATAGTCACAGAATATCAGAGTTGGAAAGGATTGTTAATCCTATCAAGGCCAACTTACTTCTGAATGATAAATTCATCTACAATATCACTAACAAAAGATCAGTGAGTCTTGGCTTGAAGACCTCCAATTAAAAGGAATATGCCATCTTCCAAGGCAACACATTCCAATATTGGATAACTCTAATTGTCAGAAGAATTTTTTCCCCTTACTTTAAGTCCAACTTGACTTTTCTCCTTCTATCCATTGCTCCTGATACTATCCTCTGGGACCATGAACATCAAGTGTAATTCATCTTCCACATGATAATCCTTCAAACACTCAAAGACAGTTATCATGCCATCTCCCAATCCAATTCTACAAACACACATTAAGTAATACAGGAAAAGTTTCCAAACTTTTCACTACCCACTTCATCTTTATTTGCACATGCTACAGCTTGACCCAGAGGATAAATTCTCTCATGCATATAGATATTAGGCACTTAATGTATCATCCCCTCTTAACCTATTGATTTTTTGCCTTCACTCTTTGACTTATGCCAATTCCCTTTTCTCCCAATAGCCTCCTCTCCAATTTCCACCTATGAAAATGTAACCCATTCTTCAAGATCTAATTTAAATGTCACCTCCTATAAGAAGCCTTCTCTTACCCCCTGAACTGGAAGGGATTTCTTCCTCTTCTGAAATTTTTTCACATGTTATTTTTTCAACATTTATGGAACTTAGCACATGATGCTTTCTATGTAAGATATGTACCTGTGTCCATGTCTCAACTATCCAAATAAGCAGTAAGTTCTTTAAGGGTAGGGATTGTCTCTCAGTTATTATTTCATCCTTGATACTTGGTACAATGCCTGGACCAAAAGACCTCAATAACTTTGATGAAAGAATGAATGAATGAGTGAAATGAATGAATGTTACATACTTTGATGCTATGTTAAAATCCTAACTCTCTGACATTTTTGTTGAAAGTCTCCAACAAGGTATTTAATATCTTGAGGACTTACTTGCTGCATTAGTAAAATATGGAAGTCAGGACAGATGATCTTTAAGGTTACTATCAGCTCTAAATTTTATGATCCCTTACCTTGTTGTCTGGTCCCAAGGCTAATGACATTAATCCAGATGGAGTAGGAGGAAGGAAACCCAATGCCCTTTCTTCCTGTTCTACTATTTTGTAAATGTGACGTGAAGTGTTTTGCACAAATATCCTGTTCTGCTGTTTCAGCAAGAACACAAACTGCTTAAAAATAGAAAAAAAAGGTGATACATGTGTGTGTAACTGGGTGTGTATAGATAAAGATATAAAAGTCCTTCATTTTCAAGACTATGTATGTATAATATATTCCAAATATAAAATAGATATAGTTAATATATTTGTATACATGCACACTTATAAACACACACATAAATGGATGGATGGGTGGATATGTCTCTTGAAAATGTCATTTAAGACCAAATACTGAATAACAAGAATAAAAATCTATCATCTTTTTGATTCTCACAACAATGCTAAGTAATGTATTATTATTCATTGTCTGATATAAGTTGGACGAGGAGGTGGCTGTAGCTGAGATTCCTTCCAGCTCCAAAATTCTATGAACCCTATTTTACAGATAATGAAATTAAGTCCCAGAGGTAGTAAGTGACTTATCCAAGTTTGGAGAGCTAACAGTTCAGACCAGGAAAAAAACCCAGATTTCCTGACAGTGAATCAGCTACTTTCTCTACTCCACCCCCAACGAGGGACCAGAGTGGCTTATTGAGACTGCACAGCCAATCTAAATTACAGGGCCAGGGACAATGAAATTTGTACCATTACTGGATGAATGGCCAACTGACTGACCAAAGGATAGACAGATGGGTGCAGCAAATACCTCTAGGATCTTTACCAGCCCACTGGACTCACCTCATTATTAGTCAGGCGTTTCATCCTGGAAATTATGGCAGAGGTGTCCCCAGAATGACACAGGAAAGTGTGATCCAAGGACAACAAGGCTTTCTACATGGGAAGAAAGTCATGTTATGGCCACTCCCCTCCCTTGTTCAAACCCTCACTACTTTTCACCTCAAATACTACAATAGTCTTCTAATTAGTCTTCTAGCCTCAAGTCTCTCCACCCACCATCACTATCTATCCTTTACTCTACAGTCAAAGCGATATGTCTAAGCATGTCACTACCCTTATTCAACAAACATCACTGGCTCCCTACTCCCTCTGGGATCATGTGCAAAGACCTCTATTAGGAATTTAAATCTCTTCATAACATGGCCTTTCCTACGCTTCCAGCATCCCCATGTGTTATTTTCCATTATATACCATACAATCCAGATGCACTGGCCTCGTTGCTGTTCTTCACACATGACACTCCATTTCTTATCTCTGTTCCTTTGCACTTGCTGTCCCTTGTGGCTAGAATACTCTCCCTCCTCACTTCTACCTCTGAATTTCTTCAAGACTCAGCACCACTTTCTGAAGGCAGCCTTTTCTATCCCCCATAGCTGCTAGTGCCTTCTCTCTGAGAATATAAGATTATGTTCTCTCGTTCTCTCTCTCTCTCTCTCTCTCTCTCTCTCTCTCTCTCTCTCTCTCT
>NW_020954616.1:2950035-2962147 GCF_900497805.2 Vombatus ursinus
TCTCTCTCTCTCTCTCTCTCTCTCTCTCTCTCTCTCTCTCTCTCTCTGTCTATATATATGGAGAGAAAATATATAGAAAGTATATATCTACATATGTAGAGAGTGTGTATATATATATAGAGAGAGAATGTGTATATATGTATATATATGTAGAGAGACTGTATATATATATGAGAGAATATATATAGAGAGAGAGAGAGAGTATATATACTCTGTATAGAGAGAGCATATATCTAGAGAGAGAGAATATATAGAGAGTATATATCTACATATAGAGAGAGTGTGTGTGTCTATATATATATAGAGAGAGAGAGAATGTATATATATACTCTATACATAGAGAGTATATATAGACAGAGTATATATCTATATCTATCTGTATATATATATAGAGAGAGAGAGAGAGAGAGAGATACATCTCAATATATATACATGTGAGTGTATAAAATTTTGTATTTTCTTAGACAAATAAACTGTCTCTTTCATTGGAATGTGAGCAGCCTAAGGGCAAAAAGTACTTTTTTCCTTTTTTTTAATTTTTGTATCCCCAGTCCTTAGTAGAATGCCTGGCACATAATACATGCTTAATAAATGCTTTACTTGCTTGCTAACTGGCTCTGTCATTCTCTTTGGCTTTCCCTTTTTTATGTAGAAGAGGCTTTACATAACAATTTTCTAGGGGTCTGGAGTTACAAAGTCCAGGAAGAGGTATCATTAGTGCTGTGAACTTTTTCAGACAAGAGTGTAGTGTAAGCGCAGAAAGTGAGAAACTTATTGAGAAATCTGGACGCAGAATCTGGAACCTGAAAAGGAAGGTAGTTGCAGGTATGTGAATGGCTTGGCAGGAGATGGGAGGTGAGAGGAAAGTGAGTTGTTAAATAGGGTAATAAGGATATTTGCCTGAAAAGTGAAGGTGGGACTAAAGTAGGTCCCACACAATTCACAGGATCTTTTGAAATAGAGAAGCTTCCAAGGAGGACATAAAGTCAGGGTTTGCTTGTTCTTTAGTTTTTCTATGCCTGCCTAGTTGATTATTGAATACAATGATTTCTCAGCAACCATTTCAATGGAAGTATTGCCTCTTCTCCCTTCTTTATTCCCTAACTCAACCCCGTTATTTCTCAGCCTTTACTTCCAGTCTTCAGTCTGCTTTAAGCCTTCTTTTTGCCCATCTCCACTCTTGCCTAGTGCTCACCTTCTTCATCTCCTTACTCAACGATGGAAGAAATAGACCATAGCTCAGAGGAGACCTGGGCCATCCATTAAATGAGCAAATCAGTCTTGAGGCATTGGTCTTGCTGTACCAAAGGCAGGAAGGTCCTGATGATTTAAAATCTGCTTGCCCTAAATGGTGTCCTCACCTCATATTCCATATAATAAACTCCATGGTCCTGCCTCAAATATAAGTGCTGGTGTCCAATGACTTGGGATGTCCTCTCATTTCATTATTGTTCTGTCAGATCCAAGGATCTCCCAACTGAAACAATGCCCAGTATCTCTACCAGCCATGTTTTAAGGATCCCTCCATAATTCCCAGTCTGTATGGCCTCATTGAAGGATACCCAAGTCCTTCCAGATATTTCTCTATCTCATTGTTCCTCCCTCATGTCTTCATGCAGGGTCACTTTGACCTCTTTTCCATGGATATTTCTCCAAACTGTCATCCCAATGAGCATTGTAAATGGTCTTTTCTTTTGTCTCTATAACTGATAATCCTAGAACCTTTATCAGAAATTGTGCTACCGTGAGCCTTTGGGAGTCCTTAGTATACTGGATAATTTGACATAGGTCCTTCTACCTACAATTATCTAATAGAATTCAATAGGGACAACCAGAGCTGGGATAATGACCTCAAAGCTCTATTCTCAAGTTGAAGAAATTGAGACACAGATTGAGAAAATCAGCTGGTCTTTTCTTCAAGTTTCCCTGTGGGCTCATTAAGGAGCTGGCAGTTAGTGGGGACCATCAAAAGAGCCAACAAATCTCCTCCCTCAGGTTTACTTACCTCTAAGACCTTAGTTTCTCTCCATCGAGTCTTTGTCACCCTCACCCAACTCCATTTCCTGTGTCTTCTCCTAAGGGGAATGAATAGGTTGTGAAGGATGAAGGTGAGAACTTGGATGAGGAGAGAGAGAAGGGACCCTACAGTTACAACAATTAAAAAGCACATCTGGGGAGTAGAGGATAGTGGGAGATACTCAGGTCAAGTTACAATGAGCACCCAAAGGGTCAATAATTTTTTTCCTCATCTTAGAGTAAAAGAGTTCTATGTTGAGGAAATCTTTCCTATTAAATTAGCTGGAGGGAAAACCTTACATGGGTCTTCCTATGAGGCTCAGGAAGGTTCCATATGCCTCCCCCAAATTTCCCCACAAGAAGATAGGCTCACATCAGGTTCAAAGAGCACTAAGAGTAATTTTTAGGCAGAAGAACCATAACTCCATTTGGGAGATTCCTGAAAGGACAAGCAATCCCACAGACACAGAGAGGGATGAAAGTTTAAGTAAATCTTGCCCCTCAAAGGTACTCTCTTCATGTCCACAGGGACAGAAGAACTGGCCATGAGTGTGTCAGTGTGAAAGGTGTTCCATTATATTCATCTATACCATGAGGCAGATGATTTCTGTAGTTTGCTAAAGTACCCTGAAACACTGGAAAGAACACGTCATTAAATCTAAAGACTCAATTTTAAGTCCAACTCATTCATACACTTAGAGCCTTATGTTACAGAGCCTTTTGGAACCTCAGTTGCTTCTTCTGTAGAATGAAGATAATTACATCACAGGATTATTGTGAGGAAAGATTTTTTTCTAAACTTCAAATACTCTATGAGGTCGGTTATTATTAGGGGAATCTCTGGCCAGCCTCTTCTCACTGTGAGTATCTAGTCAGTAACTAGTAAGATCTCTTCTTTGAGGAAAAGATTCACCCACTCTGCACTTCAACCCCAACTCTCATACCTAACTTTTCTAATGCTCTATTCACCTCTTTAACTTCTTTATTGTTTATTTTGTGGTTAGATTTATCTGGTTCAGAGAGGGGGAGGTTGAGGTGCCCCACTAGTATACTTTTGCTGTCTATTTCTTTTTTTTAAATTTTTTAGGAAGTTAGGGTTAACTGACTTGCCCAGGGTCACATAGCTAGTAAGTGTCAAGTGTTTGGTCTGAGGCCAAATATGAACTCAGGTCCTCCTGACTTCAGGGCCTGGTGCTCTATCCACTTCACCACTTAGCTGCCCCATTGCTCTCTATTTCTTCCTGTAACTCCCTGCACTTTTCCTCTAAGCATTTCAATGTTATACCATTTAGTGCATATATGTTTAGTAATGATATTACTTCATTGTCTATGGTGCCTTTTAGCAGGATTTAGTTTCTTTCCTTATCTGTTTTGATAAGATCTGTTTTTGCTTTTGCTTTGTCTGAGATCAGGATTGCTACCCCTGCTTTTTTTACTTCAGCTGAAGCATAATATATTTTGCTCCAGTCTTTCACCTTTACCCTGTATGCCACTCTTTTTCAAATGTGTTTCCTGTAAACAATATATCATAAGATTATGGTTTTTAATCCATTCTGCTATCAGCTTCCATTTTATGGGAGAGTTTATCCCATTCACATTCACAGTTATGATTGCTATCTGTGTCTTTTTCTCCATCTTTTTCCCCCCGTTTATGCTTTTATTTCTCCTTTCCCTTCCCCCCACTAATGTTTTGCTTTTGACTACCCCCTCTCTCATTCCCTCTTCCCTTCTATTATCCCTTTCCCTTTTCTTCCCCTTTATCCTCACTGCTTATTCCCTCCCTTCTATCCCCCCCCTTTCTTTCCCTTTTTCCCTCCTACTGCCTATAGGGCCAGTTAGATTTCTATACCTAACTGATTATTTTATTCCCTTCTTGAGCCAAATCTGATGAGAGTGAGGTTCAAACAATGCTCAACCCTCTCCCTTCTTTCCCTCTGCTGTAACAGCTTTTTGAGTCTTTTCCTGTAATGTAATTTACCCTTGTCTGCCTCCTCCTTTCTTAGTACATTTTCTTATATCAGACTAATCCACTTACTTGAATCCACTTAATGCACTTGATTAATTTTTTTCATCATTACATCAAAGTCAACTTATATCCACCCCTTTTATGTATACTCCTTCAACATGGTGTAATAACAATACAGTTCTCAAGCATTGCAAGTGTCATCTTCCCTTAGGGATGTAAACAGTTTGCCTTTATTAACAACATATTATATCTTTCTGTCCCATTTACCTTTTTATGTCTCTGTTGAATCAAAATTTTTGTTGAGCTCTGGTCTTTTTATCAGGAAGGTTTGGAAGTCCCCTATTTTGTTGAATATCCATCTCCTCTCCTGAAAGATCATGCTTATTTTCGCTGAGTAGTTGATCCTTGGCTGCAATCCAAGTTCCTTTGCCTTACAGGATATCATGTTCCATGCCCTATGGTCTTTTAATGTAGAAGCCACAAGGTCCTATGTAATCCTGACTGTGGTTCCATGACATTTAAATTGTTTCTTTCTGGCTGCTTGCAGTATTTTCTCTTTGATCTGGTAATTTTGGAATTTGGCTATTATCTTTCTTGGTGTTTTCAATTTGGGATCTCTTTTGGGCTGTAAGCGGTGGATTCTTTCTGTGGTTATTTTACCTTCTGGTTCTAGGACCTCAGGGCAGTTTTCCTTTATGATTTCCTGAAAGACACTGCACAGGCTCTTTTTTTCATCATGATTTTCAGGTAGACCAATAATTTTTAAATTGTCTCTCCTGGATCATTTCCATCTATTTTTTTCATTTTTTTTTGTTTCTGTTTGACTGATTCTTACTCTCTCATAGAGTCATTAGTTTCCATTTGTCAAATTCTAATTTTTAACAAATTGTTTTCTTCTGTCAGTTTTTGTATTCCCTTCTCCAATTGTTCAATTGTATTTTTAAGGGATTTGTTTTCTTCAGTGTACTTTTTTTCCCAGTTGGCCAATTGTGTTTTTAAGGGACTTGTTTTCTTCAGTGTACTTTTTTTCCAATTGGTCAATTGTATTTTTTAAGGACTCTTCTATTTCTCTCATTTGACTTTTAAAATCCTTCTTGAGCTCTTCTAAGGAGGCTTTTTGGGCTTCAGACCAGTTCATATTCCCTTTTGATGTTGCAGATGTGGGTTTGTTGACAATGTTGTCCTCTTCAGAATTTCTGTCTTGATCTTCACTTTTCTCATAGATATGAATCTAGGGTACTTTTCTTTTTACTCGTGGTGTTTCTTTATTCCCTGGCCTTTAAAGAGATTATGCTCTCCTGCTGGGGAGCAGAAGGCACTGACCCAAGCTTCTTGTGTTGGGAGCCTAGGTCTTAATCACTGGCTTTGTGTACTGGGGCCTCTTAGGTTGGCAATTGGAGGCTGTAGGGTTCTGGCAGCTTACCTGATGTTGGGCTGGAATCAACAAGGCTGGATCTTTCGGGCAAATCTAGGTTGGCTGCTTTTCCTTTCCTTTAGTTTTCTTCAGCTCCTTTTAGATGGGTGATGCAGGATGTTTATCTACCTGGGGCCCCTTGCAGTGCTGCCTCCCTTAGTTCTGCTGAGGCACTGGGAGACTCCTTTGCTAATGCCAAGGCACCTAGTGGTTTTCTGAGCTGGTTTCCACCGGTTTCCACACCCTCACTGAGACACTTGGAGATCCAGGTGTTGGTATTTGCCTGCTCTACCACCTGGGTTTCAGGATCTCCTCCCCAACTCTCTAGACTTCTTTTCCTTGTCAGTCCCCTTACACCCAGTGTCCCTTTTACATGTCCCCACACAACCAGTTCTGGAACCATGCACCATAATCAGCTCTGGAATTGTTCCTGGATGTGGTGCATCAGTCTTCTCCTCTACGATTCTACTTACCATCCTTGCAGATTTCTGAATCAAAGTATTCTTCTATGGTCACTACTACACCTTGAGGATTGTCTCCCCATGAGAATGTAAGCTCCTTGAGGATAGAGATGGACTTTGTCTTTTCATGTGTATGCCTGCTCAGCACATTGCTTAGCATATTGTAAGTCTCTAGTAAATTCCTTTTCAACCATTTTGACAGGAAGCTGCTTTTCAAGAACTCAGTGCATCTGTAATGGTATAACAAATTCAAGTTTTAGTTTAACTGGTCATCATCCATACCTCTGTTACCTATGATTATGATGATGATGTTGATAACAATAATAGCATTTATATAGTGTTTTCAGATTTACAAGGTACTTTACAAATATTGTCTCATTTGATCTTCACAATGACCCTGGGAGGTAGATGCCATTATTGTTCATTTTATAGATGAGGAAATTGAGGTAGATAGAGCTTAAATGACTTGTGCATGGTCACACATCACACAATTTTAAAGATCTGATACCAGATTTGAACCTAGGCCTATCCTAATTTTAAGTCCAATGCTCTTTACACTGACACATCTAGTTACTTCTCAGTACCAATGTTCATAGTTAGGTTCTCCTTACCATAGGGGGAATCTACTTCATTTTTAGGCCACTAGCAAAAATTTATATTCTATGTCAGCCTTAACATTCCAATCACTGCATTGCAGTGACTTGGACTTGGTTTCAAGACTCAAGTTCCAGCTCTGCCACTAAATGAATATTAAACTAAGCAGCATAACTTTTTGAGTTCTAGTTTCCTCATCTGTAAAATAGGGATAATAATACTCTTAACCTTATGAACCATGAATAGACAAAGACACCAGCATTGCAGGACCTGTAGGAGAATGGTAGGGTGGTAGAAAGTGGAAGGATTGGAGAAAAAAGCAAATAAAGGGGTAGTTCTCAACCCAATGTGGAGACAGCATCCCACTGAAGAACAATTTGGCTAGGAAGGAGGAGTTATATATCAGCAATGGAAGATGAGGACTTTACAATTGTTCTAATTTGGGAGTATTGATGCATAAGAGAACCATGTCCTTTGTGAGAGTAGTGTGCTTCTATGGACAATGTGCTACTTCTAGGAAAGGGAAAAAAAACTCTGGGAAGATAACTGGCACTTATTAAGGTGGAAGGACATGGATATGGAAAATAGATTTAATGATAGGAAGGAGAATGATCATGGGTTCAGCAGGGGATATCAACAAACCACAAGATTTTGGACACAGGATAATTTCCATCATATCATATCGTAATGCTTCTACACTCATTACCTCCCTCTCAAATTAATGATTCTAAGAGTTAGGAATAACAGAAAACAAAGGGAAGGTGTGATAAGACCTACAAATACAGCAATATAGATATGTGCTAGAAGAAGAACAAATAAGGTAAAGAAATAGACTAAATAAGCAAAAAATAAAAAGAATCCCATTAATCAAAGAACAAAAATGCAGAATGGATAGAAAAGAAAGATCAATGAAGATAACAAGGTAACAGAATCCTTTCTCAGAAAAGGATCATATCATGTCACCTTGGAAGAACTGAAAATTTTCAGGTCCCTAGAAGTATCTCTGAAAACAGTTGTACAAACCCCTGAAGCTTGGGACAGTGCATTTTCCACATTGGAAGCAGATTTTTACCTTAACAAAGAGTTTAAAACTCAAGTAATTGGCCAGGATCATGAGTAAGCAGCTCAAAAAGAGTCAGACTATATTATCTTACTTTGGCGACAAAGAAATCCAAAACATACAACCAGAAGAAGACAACAAAGCCAAATCTCCTACATCCAAAGCCTCCAAGAAGAATATTAATCAGTCCCAGGCCTTGGAAGAGCTCAAATGGGATTTTGAGAAGCAAGTAAGAGAAGTAGAGGAAAAACTGAGAGTGATGCAAGAAAATCATGAAAAACAAGTCAACAGCTTCCTAAAGGAGACCCAAAAAAATACTGAAGAAAATAACACCTTAAAAAATAGCCTAACCCAAATGGCAAAAGAGGTCCAAAAAGCCAATGAGGAGAAGAATGCCCTAAAAAGCAAAATTGGCCAAATAGAAAAGGAAGTCCAAAAGCTTATTGAAGAAAATACTTCCTTAAAAATTAGAATAGAGTGATTGGAAGCTAGTGACTTTATGAGAAATCAAGACACTGTAAAACAAATCCAAAAGAATGAAAAATTAGAAAAGAATGTGAAATATCTCATTGGTAAAACAACTGACCTGGAAAATAGATCCAGGAGAGAGAATTTAGAAATTATTGGACTATCTGAAAGCCATGATCAAAAAAGAGCCTAGACATCATCTTTCAAGAAATTATCAAGGAAACTGCCCTGATATTTTAGAACCAGAGGCCAAAATAGAAATTGAAAGAATCCACTGATCACCGCCCAAAAGAGATCCCCAAAGGAAAACTAGGAATATTGTAGCCAAATGCCAGAGTTCCCAGGTCAAGGAGAAAATATTACAAGCAGCCAGAAAGAAACAATTCAAATATTGTGGAAACACAATCAGGATAACACAAGATTTAGCAGCTTCTACATTAAGGGACCACAGGGCATGGAATATAATATTCCAGAGGGCAAAGGAGGTAGGATTACAACCAAGAATCACCTACCCAGCAAAACTGAGTATAATCCTGCAGGGGGAAAAATGGTTATTCAGTGAAATAGAGGGCTTTCAAGCATTGTTGATGAAAAGACCAGAGCTGAATAGAAAACTTGATTTTCAAATACAGGACTCGAGTGGAACATGAAGAGGTAAACAGGAAAGAGAAAATCATGAGACTTATTGTGGTTGAATTGTTTACATTCCTGCATGGAAAGATGATATTTGTAACTGATGAGAACTTTGTCAATACTAAGGTAGTTGGAGTGGAAAAAATTATATGAACTTATAGATAGATAGATAGATAGATATAGATAGATAGATAGATAGATAGAAGGTACAGGGTGAGTTGAAAATGAAGGGGTCATATCTGGACAATAAAATTAAGGGATGAGAGAGGATTATACTCTGAGAAGGAGAAAGGGAGAGGTAGAATGGGGTAAATTATCTTAAAAAAAGAAAAAAGAAAGGGCTCTTACAGTGGAGGGGAAACGGGGGAAGGCGAGAGGGAATGTGTGAATCTTACTCTCATAGAATTTGACTTAAGGAGGGAATAACATACACACTCAATTGGGTATGGAAATCTGTCTTAACCTACAGGAAATGGGGGGAGGGAAGGGGACAAGAGAGTAGGGGGATAAAGGAGGGCAGATTGGGAAAGGGGGTAATCAGAAGGAAGTACTTCTGAGGAGGGACAGGGTCAAAAGAAAGAATAGAATAAATGGGGGAGGTAGGATTAAGGGAAATAGAGTTAGTTTTTCACAGCATGTCTACTATGGAAGTGTTTTGCATAACTGTACATATATAACTTATATTTAGTTGTTTGCCTTATCAATGAGGGTGGGTGGGGAGGGAGGAAGGGAGAATATTTGGAACACAAAGATTTAAAAATTCATGTTTAAAAAAAATGTTTTCGCATGCAACTGGAAAATAAGAAATACAGGAAATGGCATACAGAAATCCATTCTGCCCTATAGGAAAATTGAGGGGAAGGGGACAAGAGAAGGGGGGGAGAGATGGAAGGGAAGGCAGACTACAGGAAGGGATAATCAGAATGCATGCCATCTTGGGGTGGGGGAGGGGCGAGATGGGGTGAAAATTTGGAACTCAAAATCTTGTGGAAGTAAATGTTGAAAACAAAAAAATAAATAAAAATTACCATTAAAAAAAGAAAAAGAAAGAAAAGAAAGAAAAGAAAAAGAAAAAGGGACAGAAAAAAGAACAATAAACAAAAGTTGGAGAAAAGGAGGAGCATTTTTAACTAAAAAAAGAATGGGGGAAGGAGAAAGATTACATAACTAAAGAATGGAAAACAAATCAATAAATTCAGTAAATCTCCAAAATTAGGGAATTAACAAGAAATTGGTGTGGGGAAAAGAGCATGATGATGGTAGAGTGGAATCCAGGCAATGCAGCTGGTCGAAAGTGAAGAGATGTTTGAACTTCTGAGACCTTTATAAATGGGAAATTTAAGAGGAGATTTTTGTTCGACTATCCAGTCAAAGGGGCAGAGGCAACTGAGGGTACTGATAAGGTGTGAGTATTAAAACTGATGCTATCTTTGTGGTGATGAGTTTCCTAGTGATGAGTTTTTCCTGGGGTTTGGGGGTGGAGGTAGCAAGATGTGATGATGGTGGAGTCAAATCCAAGGAGTATAGCTCCTGAGAAATGAAAAGTTGCCTGGGATATAAGAAAAAAATTATAAAGATGAGCAAATAAGAGACAAAACTGTCTCTAATTGCTGATTATATAATCCTCAGAAAATCCTAGTGAAGAAGCAAAGAAACCAATTGAGACAATTAATAGCTTTAACAAAATTTCATACCACAAAACTTCCCACAAAATCAACATTTATAATAGTGAGGATAATGATGATGATGATGGTGATGGTCATGGTGATGATAATGTTGGTCCAAGTGGGAATAATAGAAAGGAAAACCACAGAATGCATAAGACATTTGTGAGTCAATCTATCAAATATTTGTATGAGTTAAATTACAAAATATTCCTTAAAGAAATATAATATATTTTAATAAGTAGCAAAAGATCTAATAACAATGGTAGGGTCATGTTAAATAATTAAAATGATAATACTATAAAACTAACTTACATAGTTAATGCCATACCAATCAGACTCCCGAAGGGTACTTTACATAGCTGAATAGAGTAATAAGAAAAATCATTTGTAGGAGTAGAAAATCTAGGATGTCAAGGGAAAAAATGAAAAAAGGCTAGAATGAAGGGGAAATATCACTTCCACACTTCAAACTATATTATAAAATAGCAATGATTAAAACCATTTGGTACTGGTTAAGCTCCTTCTAGCTCAAATTCTATGATTCTATGAAGATATCACAATCTGATTATAGCTGTAGTCATTCATTGGTTTGCATTTATCCTGAATTTGGATTTCTACATTCTGAATTTCTTTATATGTGCCAATAGATGCCACTCTGATAGAAGTTCCTGAGAATCCTGACCAACAATTTCCCCTACACTCTCAAGCTATGACCAAAACATTGACAGAGGCTCACAGGTAGGGTATTTAGTTATGATTTAATGTCATTTTGAAGGGGGTGTCCACTCAAGTGGCCTACAGTTCTCTGTTACATAACATTTTTATCTCTAGATGACTTGGAGAAAGGTATAGAAGGCATGCATACTAAATTTTCAAAAGACATAAAGCCAGTAGAGATAGCTAACAAAATGGATGATTCAAAATTTCTAACTAGAAAATAAAAGCCTAAAAATTAGGAATAACATATTAAGAGGAAATTGATTGTTTATATATATAAAGTCTTGTTTCCAAGTCACATGACCAACAACATATAAAGCATGCGTGCTTTCTCCAAGTCTCATGATCTCTCAAGCCTCTCCACAACAAGAATTATGCACAAGAGATTAAGTAGTATCAGCTGTCTTCATTGTCTTAAGGAGGAACTGTATTGAGGCCACAACTTGATGAATTAAAAGTAGAGAAGGATAAGCTCTAATCCCTAATTCAATACTTATTCAATACCCCTTCTCCATCAGCTACCATGATCTGGTGTCTAAAAACAAACTGCATGCTTACGCCACAATTTAATTCTGGCCTCCTCCCTGAGCCACAGAAAACCAAAAGGTCAAAGCTTACTGTGGCTATGACTACAGTGTGGCAGCTCTCTTTGCTGTGATAGTACTCAGTCAGAGAAACAAAGAACATAGGGAACTAGTGCAGTATGCCAATATGTATGGATTAAACAGACCTGAAGCAAGGGAGAATAGTACCCAACTGGGGCACAGCTCTGTCCAAGATGTCAACTGGGGTAGAAATCTAGACTGGTGAAACATGAATTGCCCACAATGGGAGGAGACTAAGGTAGCTTAGAGGCCCAGGTTCCTGGGAAAGTGCCATCAAAATGGAAGGATTCTGAAAATAAGCAACAGGGAAATATAATGAAAAGAGAACAAATTTCCCAAAGCTCTCTGAAGGAAGAATATTTAGCTAAAGACCTTGAACACCAACAGATAAATTTACGTGGATGATATCATTAACACAAGGTAGGAAGGCCTCCAGAAAATCAAAATGAACCCAGACATCTATGAACAAATACTGCAAGACAGAAGAAAATTAATCAACAACTAATAAGGC
>NW_020954616.1:2962285-2964017 GCF_900497805.2 Vombatus ursinus
AGCAATCCCTTGTAAAGATCATCTAGGGTAAGTCTAAGTTTACACTGTAATAATATAGTATAAATACAAGCCTCAGTGCCCTAAAGCAATAAGAATAATTTACCTAGTATCCCAAGTAATCAAGCTTCAATACCATTGAAACCGAAATGAAACAAATGGACATTAGACATGACACTATACATATGTTCAGTAGATATGGCACTATAAAGAGCACCCCCTGGGAAGATACTACAGTGACAACATGCTTAACCACATACAGGACATGACACATGCACATTACTAAAAGTAAATGAATAACCACAGTACATGGCAATCAATCAAAAGCAACAAGCATGGCTAACTAATAAAGCAAAAGTAGCTAGCTACAACAATAGCACTATCAATAGGCCTATATATAAAGAACAAATTAACTGTAAACAATTGTGTACCTGCAAAATAGTTAACGATTAGTCATTACTGTGACATGAACACAACACAAAACATATTCAAAGGAACACAACAGCAAAATAAAACAAGCACACTAAAACATCTAGTATTGTACACATATAGCAATAAAGATATACAGTTATATGCAAGGCACATTTAAAAGGAGCAATCTCTTAGTACTCTTGCCTGGAGACATGTGTAACTATAACTTCTAATTTACCTGTAATCTCACAACCTCACCTAATGACTAGCCTAATAGGTCTAGTTCTGTTATCACTGACATCTCTCTGTTCCTATACTGAGCTAGTAGTTCCAATAGGCTGACCATCAGGATGATAATAGACCTGTTTGTGTACACCTGCACTGGCAGCTATGGCAGATATATTTGAGTTCTGTGGATTTAATTTGTACCTAGGTGTCTCTGTAGCAGTTCTGGGTAGGAAAGAAATTATCTCTGGGCTCAGTTCTTCTGCCATGTAACAATACAATTTCCTTCACTGGAAGCCGCATTTTCAGTGACTATATCTGGATTAGACAGTATTTGTACAACTGGTAGATAGTTCACTTTTCCTCAGCTTTTACATGAGTGTCCATCAGTTCTCTCCACCTGATCATTAGAAAGTCCAACTAACTCTGCTATGGGCAATAGGCAGTTGCAGTGAACAATCCTAATAGAGCCCTCTCCATTCTCTGGGGCTATTTTGCAAACAGGCAAATTGCCCAATCGCTCAATAAATTTGTATGCATTAGATTTTCATTGATCAGTGAACTTGAAAATCCCTGGACAGATGGACTGATCTATTTTAGCTCTTTTGGTCAAAGTTTAGTAAACAACCTACAGTTATCCTTTCCACGTTGAAACTTTACACATGGAAGTTTTGATATGGTCGGTTGTCATAAGAAATTAAATGGGAATTTTTCTCTGAGTTATTGGAAGCCACAGATGACACGTGAAAGCCAGCAGATGACTCAGAAAAGTTTAGAAGCTCAGAATACATACACACACACACACACACACACACATAGGGTAATATCAACATATGAAGGGTCTTAAAGGAAGTCAAATAAGAGAATGGATCGATGATCCTGAAAGAATGTGTGTGTGGCAGGCGGTGGGAGGGTGTGGAAAATGATATGTTAGGGAAGAAATTGGAGGCACAGTTTATGCACATATTATTTCGCATAATCAGAGCATAACCTAAAAGTCTATAAAAACAAGGATAGAGTGAGGGGAGTGAATTTCGTTTGGACCTTTCTTTCATTTGAACCCGTCACATGAAATTGAGAGAGAGAGAACATATATATA
>NW_020954617.1:0-249667 GCF_900497805.2 Vombatus ursinus
AGCCCTGGTCCCAGAGTCTGGTAGACAAGTTCAAATCTGACCTAAGGTACTTACTTGCTATGTGATCTTGTGTAAATCTAACTTCTCTTTGCCTTGGTTTCCTCAACTGTAAAATGGATTATAATAATAGTACCTATCCCTCAGGGTCATTGTGAGGATCAAATTAGATAATAAGTATAAAGCATTTAGCACAGTGCTTAGCACATAGTAAGTGCCTAATAAATAAATGGTTATTCCACCCCCCCCCCTTAGAGTGTTGCTTGGGACACTGAGAGATTAAGAGACTTGTCTAAGACCACTCAGCTAGTATGCATGAGTAGATCTTGAACCCCAATCTTTCTGACTCCAAAGCTAGAATTCTGTCCACTATGCCAGACAATCTATCAGTTTTTTTAATGGTTAATTACAGTCCTTGTCACCTGGGAAATAACATATATTATGATTAATTTGAGATGATTTCTATTTTTTTAATAGAACAATTGCTTAACTGTGCAGAAATTCATTAATGGAGGTTTTGGTCATTATATCGTCAATGTGACAACAGTCACCCAAAGATGCAGTAGAATTCTTTGCAACAATAAGGGGAGATGTGTTAAGAGAGAAGCTGATTCATACTCTTATCTGCACATGGCCATGGGCATCACTACGAAGTGTAAATTAAAGAAGGGTATGAAGTTCGTCCCTTCTCAAAGAGCTTCAAAAGAAATACAATACATGAAGGATGAATTTGTGTGCCAGTGTTATACTCGCTGGAATGGAAAATTCTGTTCATGGAAAGAAACCTACTACTCTGGACCAAGGCAAAAATTCTGCCCTCAGAAGCAAAACTCTTCCTCACTTCAATTTTAATATTGCATGTGACCCTGCTGATCCTTTTTATCCCAATATAATCTAACCCTTCTGGAATCAATCCAAAGGATCCACATTCTTTCTCCTATACTATTCTTCAATATTATTGTGTCCAAGGGAATAGGGAGGCCCGAGGAGAGGGAAAGAGGGGAACAGCTGGTGGATGGAGCAGTCAGAACACACACAACATTTATCTATTCAGTTCACTGTCTTGTATGGGCATGGCTTCTGGTGTCCCAAAACAATTACAATAGTAATATCAAAGATCATAAAGATTACAAAAATCACAAATCACCATGATAGATTTAATAATAATGAAAAAGTTTGAAATATTGTGAGAATTGCCAAAATGTGACACAGAGACATGAAGTGAGCACATGCTGTTGGAAAAACGATGCCGATAGACATGTCGACTTACCTCAAACCTTCAATTTGTCCTTTGTAAAAGACAAAAAGTCTTCTATGTATTTTTTTGGCAGAGGATTTTTTCAAGGGAAGTGACATCTGACTTATTAGTAGATAATTACCATAGGGCTGTGTCAAGATGACACATCTGACATTTATCGTCAAGGAAGAAGCCTGTATATGAGATAGACTCATCCTACCTGGCCAGAAATGGGGAATAGAAACACATTCATTTAGATTCAGTCAGTCAACAAGCATTGATGACTGTGGATGAGAAGTAGTCCCCTATGCCCCTGTGGATATTCTTTGGTGTATTTGGGGATGGGGAGATGGGAAAACTTGTTGAAAACTTAGGCTTAAAAGAATTGAAAATTCTGAACCCCAGAGGGTAAAAGACCTGTGTAACTGCCAGCTCAGGTCCCAGTGTGGTTTTTTCCTTTATATGCTGCTTGATGGGAACTAGACCCTGGAGGTAACCAGAATCTGCTGTGAGGAGCAGAGAAAGATTTTTGAGCAAAGGACTCTCAATATCTGGAGGAGATGGAGGCCAGTAATAGAATGATAGAAACTTAGTGAGAGAAGAGTTATAGTAAAGAGCAATGAGCAAGACAAAATCATGATTTTCTCCTGCTTTGGAGTTCCATCCAGGGTGGTACTGGGAGTCATGAGGATCTTTTAATTTTCTGGGGCTGGGGAGAGATTGGGTATGCATCCTAAAAGGGAAAAGGATGCTCTTGATTCAATGTTTTTGGGTGTCCTTTTTGTGTACTTTTGTATATAAATAAATGTGTTCTAAGTTTGTTGCCTTGTGAGCCTAAGTGCTCATAAGGGGAGTAGATCCTACCATTGGAATTGTAAAACATCTAAGTTTCCATGTTGTACCTGAGTGGGGGAAAGTAAAGCATATAAATTAAAGTTCCCCAAAGTGTGACTGAGCCCTTTGTCAGTAGGTTGTGTGCAGCTAGGTGACATAGAAGATAGAGCACCAGCCCAGGAGTTAGGAGGACCTGAGTTCAAATCTGGTCTCAGATATATAACACTTACTAGTTGTATGACCCTGGAGAAGTCACTTAACCCCATTCCCTAGATAAAAAAAAAAAGTAGTAGGTTGCCTCTGATATGGCAGTTACACAAAGGTTATACATGTTTTTATATTTCACACAGAAAACCATCATAGGGCCTTTGCACATAGTAGGTGGTTAAATAATTTGCTGAAAAATATCTGAAGAAATTGTCTCTTTTCCATGCAAAATGATTACCTGGGCCTCACTTCCTACAAGGCTTGTGGAATCTCGAAAATCTTTCTATAGATTTGCAGAGAAACTTAACAGTTGGATTACTAGTCACTGAAGACTATAAATGTGACAGAATGTAATTGAAATGGCGTATTGTTGTAAATATTCCTTTTTTCAATTTTTAAGGACAATTATTGTAAAAACCTTTGTGAAAAAATCAAAACCATAGATAAATTTCAGATGAAATGATTCACAGTGTTAATGCTTGTTATTCTATTTACTGCTTCCACTCTCAAACTAGCAACGACCTCAATTTTAGAGAGCCGGACTTTCATTTTTTTCTGGACAGTCCCAACATCGCTTTGCACCCATTTGTTTGGTGTGGATATAAAACTTCAAGTCTTTTACATTGTATTAAATCGATACCATGTTTCCACTGGTCAACAGATTTGCTTTTAATGAATTGGAGCATTACCTTTATTTTTCTGAAAATGAGGAATCTTTTAACAGAGGAATGCCACAGAATAGGAGTCTTATTGAGCATCTTAGGAAAGCCAATATAGATACTGAAAATTCTGTACCATGGAGGGAATTTAAAGGTCTTGTTATTGACTGGAAGAATTGGATTCCTTGACAGGATAGAAACTGGGGCAATAAAATCATATAGAGAAGTCTGTCATCGCTCCATGTAAGAAACTGTCATTAAGTAAGAAATCTGTCATAGGCCAGAATCCCAAGTGAAAGTAGTGACTCACCAGCAATTTGAAAATTTTGGTAAGAATTTTATAAACATGCTCCTGACTTTAATTTCAGAAATGAGACTAAAAGGGCTCTGGGGTTATTATCTTCCCCCAGATTACAGCAATTATGGTTGTAAACTAAACTCCCAGAGGTACACAAGTAAATGCCCCAAAATTGAAATTTCCCAAAATAACAAGCTCTTGTGGCTATGGGGAAAACATACCGTACTTTATCCATCCGTTTATTTAGATGAAATATTGAAGTTAAGTCTAAATGCCCAGAAATTTACCCACAGTCAAGTCAGGGAAGCAATAAGAATTGCTACTATGACAAATCATGACTATATTTTACCCGTTTTTCTTTTTTTCTGGACTATTCCCATTGAGACCTGACTAAGATGAGCCCTAAGCACAAAGCAGAGATATTTTCATTCCTATATGAAAACTAGCAAGCTCGCAGATTAAAAGAAATTCCTAGAACATTTCCCACCACTTTATCAATTCAACAAACTTATTGTCTGCTGTGTGCAGGGCACTATTCTTGGAATTTGATAGCTAATATTTATAAGGCTCTTTAAAGTTTGAAAAGCATTTTTAATATATCATTTTAGTTGATCCTCGCAACAGCCCTATGGAATCAGTGCTATTATTATCCCTATGTTTCAGGTGAGGAAATTGAGACCGAGAGACTTGTCCAGCATTACACAGCAATGTGTTCGAGGCAGGATTTTAAACTCATTTTCCTGTTCTCCAAACCCAGCATTCTATCCACTATAGTACTAAAGAGGATAAAAAGATGAAAATATAGTCTCTGCCCTTAAGGAGGGAGAGAGACCAGGAACATGACTATAATATAAATTAGAATATGATGATGCATAGGAGAGATATAAAAATAGTGCTATGAAAGAACTGAGGGACAGCTGGGAGGGGAGGATGAGATTGGGGAAGAAAATTAGGTGAAACTCAATTGACAAATAGTCAAAGGACATGAATGGGCAGTTTTTGGATGAAGAAAATAAAGCTATCTATAGTCATATGAAAAAATGCTCTAAATCACCATTGATTAGAGAAATGCAAATTGAAACACCTCTGAAGTACCACATCACATCTATCAGGTTGGCTCATATGACAAAACAGGAAAATGATAAATGTTGGAGAAGATGTGGGAAAATTAAAACACTAATGTATTGTTGGAGAAGTTGTGAACTGATCCAACCATTCTGGAGAGTAGTTTGGAACTATGTCAAAAGGGCTATCAAACTGTGCATACCCTTTGATTCAGCAATACCAGTACTAGGTCTGTATCCCAAAGAGATCATAAAAATGGGAAAAGGACTCACATGCACAAAAATATTTATGGCAGCTCTTTTTGTGGTGACCAAGAATTGGAAATTGAAGGCATGCCCATCAATTGGGGAATAGCTGAACAAGTTGTGGTATATGAATGTAATAGAATATTATTGCTCTATAATAAATGACGAGCAGGAAGATTTCAGAAAAACCTGGAAAGACTTACATGAACTGATGCTGAATGAAGTAAGCAGAACCAGGAGAACACTGTACACAATAACAACAACATTATGCAATCACCAACTTTGATAGACTGAGCTCTAGTCAGCAATGCAATGATTTAAAACAATTCCAAAAGACTCATGATCTAAAATGCTATCCACATCCAGAGAAAGAAGTCTGAATGCAGATCGAAGCATACTATTTTCTCTCTTTTCCCATGGTTTTTTCCCTTTTGTTCTGATCCTTCTTTCACAACATGACTAATGTGGAAATATGTTTAATGATATGTTTATGATTGTACATGTATAGCCTATATCAGATTGCATGCCATTTTTGGGAGAGGGGAGAGAGGGAAGGGGAAAAATTTAGAACTCAAAATCTTATAAAAGTAAATGTTGATAACTGAAAATTGATGAACTAGTTAAAAAAAGAAAATTAGGAGAAACTTCATAAAGAAGATAGTGCCTGATATGAACCTTGAAGGATGGCCAGGGTTATATTCCTGATGCAGAGGACACCATAAGCAAAGGTAAAAAGGTAAGAAAAGGTGAGCTGACAGAGTAGTCCATTTTCTTTCTATCATAGAATGCATGAAAGGGAATAGAAAAGACTGAAAAGGACGATTGTGGCCAGATTGTGGAAAGCCTTGAATGGCACAATCCTTGATTCAGCCCCTCTTCTCCACTGAGAGCTCTCCCAAGTCAGGGTTCCATCACCTGACCTAGACTATTACTATAGTTTCCTTATTGGTTTCCCTTCCTCCAGTCTCCCTCAGCATGATAGAGAGATGAATTTAGGGCTAGAGGATCTGATTTTGAATTCTGCTGATCCTTTCATAGATGATCTGTGTGACCATGGGCAAATTACGTGACCTCTTTAGGCCTCAATTTCCTTATCTGTGAAATCAAGAGATTGGACTAGAGGATACCTAAGGTCACATTCCAGCTCAGTATCTATAATAATTATTATTATAGTGGCTAGTGTTTGTAAAAGACCCACTATGTGCCAGGCACTGCACCAAATACAATGCAAATATTATTTTTTTTAATCCTCACAGCCAACCTGGGAGGTAGGTGATATCATTCCCATTTTATAGTTTAGGAAACTGAAGCAAGTAAGTTAAATGACTTGCCCAAGGTCACAGAGCTAGTAATTGTCTGAGGCCTGATTTGAACTCAGAGCTTCCTGATTCTAGGCTTACTTTTATTCAATGAGCTACCTCTTCTCTATCTGTGCTCTTATGAATCTTTTCCAATCTTCATACAGCTGCCAAATTTAAGTAGCTGAAATATAGATCTGACTATGTCACTCCCCTGCTCAACAATCTTTGGTGGCTTCTTATTGCCTCTAGGTTAAAATAATAAATCATCAGTCTGATACTTAAAGTCCTCCACAAAATGACTGTCATCTGCTTTTCTAGTTTTTTAGTTTTATTTCATATTAATTGATAAACATATATTAAGCATCTACTATGTGCCACACACAGTGATAAGCACTAGGGATACAAAAAAGGGCAAAAAATAGTCCTGCCCTCAAAGGGCATACAGTCTAATGGAGGAGACAACATGCAAACAAATATATATATATGTATATATATATATGTATATATATATATGTATATATATAAATGTGCTATATACAGGATAAATAGGACATAATTAACAAAGGGAAGGCACTTGAATTAAGGGCAGTTGAGGAAGACTTCTTGTAGAAGGTGGGATTTTATTTGGGACTTAAAGGAAACCAAGGACATCAGTAGTAGGAGGTGAGAAGGGGAAACATTCCAGTCTTGAGAGATAGCCAGAGACAATGCCAGAAGCTGAGAGATGGGATGTCTTATTCATGGCACTGTCAGTGTTGGGAAGTAAAGTGTAAGAAGAGTGGAAAAATAGGAGGGAGCTAGTGCTTTGAATTCCAAACAGAGGATTTTGTTATTTGCTCTTGGAGGCAATAGGAAGTCACTGGAGTTTATTGAGTGGGGAGGGTGACATGATCAGACTTAGGTCTTAGGAAAATCACTTTAGTGGCTGAATGGAGGATGGATTGGAGTGGGGAGAGACTTGGGGCAGGCAGACTTACCAGCAGGCTATTACATTAATCAAACTGTGAGGTGATGAGGGCCTGCACCAGACTAGCGGCAGTGTCAGAGGAGACAACTGGGCCTCTTTGAGAGATGCTACAAAGATGAAATCGGCAGGCCTTGATGACCACTAAGATATGGAGGGTGAGAGATAGTGAGGCATCCAGGATGACTCCTAGGTTATGAGCCTGAGGGACTGCGAGGATAGTGTTGCTCTCCATAGTAATAGGGAAGGGGTGGGGTGGGGAGGAAGAGTTTAGGGGGAAAGATGATGAGTTCTGTTTTGGACCTATTGAGTTTCACATGTCTACTGGACATATTGTTCAAAATGTCTGAAAAGCAGTTGGAGATGTAAGATTTGAGGTCAATTGAGAGTTGGGACAGGAAAGGTAGATTTGAGAATCATCAGCATTGAGATGATAATTAAGTCTGTGGGAGCTGATGAGATCACCAAGTGAAGTAGTAGAGAGGGAATAAAGATACAGGTCCATGGACCCTTAGGGACACCTATCTGGAGGAGCATCCAGCAAAGGAAAGTGAGAAGGAGCAGTCAGATAGGTAGGAGGAAAACCAAGAGAGAATGGTGTCCTGAAAACCTAGAGGGAAGAGAGTATCAAGGAGGAGAGAGTGATAAACAATGCCAAAGGCTGCAGAGAGGTCAAAGAGAATGAGGATTGAGAAAACCTCATTCAACTTGGCAACTAAGAGATTATTAGTAACTTTGGAAAGAGCAGTTTGGGTAGAATTAAGGCTGGAAGCCAGATTGTAATGAGTTAAAAAGGGAGTAAGTGGAGAAAATGGAGACCCTGATTGCAGATGGCCTTTTTTGAAGAAGGATAGCTACAAAGAGAAGAAGAGAAATAGGATGATAGTTAGTGGAGATATAAGGATCAAGAGAGGATTTTTTTTTCAGGCTGGGGAAGATAGGGGCATGTTTGTGGGCGATGGGAAAAGAGCCAGTAGAGAGGGAGGGATTGAAAATAAGCGGAAGAGGCAGCTAGGTGGCGCAGTGGAGAGAGCACTGGCCCTGAAGTGAGGAGGACCTGAGTTCAAATCTGGATTCAGACCAAACATTTGATACTGTGTGACCCTGGGCAAGTCACTTAACCCCAATTGCCTAAAAAAAAAAAAAAAAAAAAAGGAAGAAAGAAAGAAAGAAAAAGAAAAAAAAAGAAAATAAGCGGAAAAGTGGGGATGACAGAAGGGACAATTTGTTGGAAGAAATAGGATGGAATAGAATCACTTGAAGAGGCAGAGGGGTTAACTGTGGTGAGGAGAAAGCCACTTCATCATGTGAAACAGGGGCAAAGGAGGAGAGCATGGCAGAAGATGCCTGAGTGATCAGAGATGAGGAAGAAAGGAGAAGAGGGAGCTCATGTTACTTCATATTACTTCCCTTCTGTGAACTCTCTGCTCCTACCTGGTTGGACTCCCTTGGATGTCCACAGGACCCTGATCATCCTGCAAGATCCAGTCAGCCTTGGTGCTGGCTCCTTATCAGCCTCCTCCATCTTTGGGACTCCTCTGAATGGAGGATGGAGCTTAGAGCTCCTCCCCAATCCTCCATTTAAAGGGGGCCCTGAGGTTAGCCATCTTTTTATTTCTCAGCAGGCTAAACTACTTTGGTCTTTTTCATCGTGTCCCCAAATAGATTTGTTTTGTGTGTTGTCCTCCCAATTAGACTGTAAGCTCTTTGAAGACAGGTACTGTTTTTCTTTTTCATATTTGTATCTTCATCACTCAGCACAATGCACATGGTATTGAATGGCTGATTGACAGTCAAACTGACCTCCTAGCTGTTCCTCATATACAACATTCTCAATCCTGCCTCCCTGGCATCACATAGGCTAGTGCCCGGGTCTGGAATGTACTCCTTTCTTCTTCCTCTCTACCTTGTAAATAGAAGGTACTTAGTCATTTTAAAAATTAAATAGAATAGATAAGAAGTTTAGATTTATTATCATAGGTTTAGATCTGGAAGGGACTTAGAAGCCGCTGAGTCTAGTCTAACCTTGCAGGGTCCCACAGCTATTAAGCTTCTGAGGTAGGATTTGAACTCAGTCCTCCCTGGGTCCAAATCCAGTGCTCTATCCACTGTAATATCTAGATAGACAATGCTAGATAGACAATGAGGAAGAAAAGGTGTAATTTTTAATATTATTCAGTGCCAAATCAATGGCTGGTATTATTTCATTTCACTTCTATACAAACATTTACAGTAGATGACTTTGAATAAGTAGAATAATCATAAAGTCTAAGAGTTGGAAGAAACCTTAAAGCTCATTAGTCTATACATCCAACCAAAGAAGAAATCTCCTCTATGCCTCACCTAAAAGATACTTATTTAACCCCTGCTTGAAAATTTTCAGTGACAGGTATTGAAGAAGAACATATTAATACTAATACTGTTCTCTGTATTTAGGTACTATTGCCTAAAATTGCCAAAAATGTTCAACTCAACTTGGGGAAAAGCTAGGGAAAAGAGATGTCCAAACTGGCATAATCTAAATGACTCTTTGCACAAGAAGATTTCATATCACATTTATAGGGATCTTGAATGAGGAAACAAATCTAAAAAATATGATTTGGATTAAATTCCAGGATTGAGCAACCAAGTGACTTGCTTACCCCTCCTGGACCATTCTTCTCTCTAGTTAGAAAATGGACCTCCTCTCTTCTCAGTAGAGATGGGTTAGTATTAGTCTGCCGATTACTTCAGGTGGGGGAAAAAGGGGAGATTACTGCCCTTAAATGTCCTTAGATAGAATAACAAAGTCACCTTAGGAATGAGAAAGATAATAATGTTGATGAGAGGTGCTTTGTTAAAAGGTTTGCTACTACCCTTAATCCATTTCTCAAAGAAAAACTTTTGTCTTTTCTGTCACACACACCCACCTTTCCAAGAGATTTTTCCCAGAGTCTGTAAAGGGCTTAGAGGAAAATGTTATTTCTAATATTTCTAAAGAAGCCAAAAAAGAAGTTTTTAATATGCTTCTGCATGGTAAGTTCACCTTTTTATGAGGAAGCATGGTCTATTGTGGTAGCTCTAATTAATAGAACTAAAATCTTCCCTAATAATTTTGATTTATTTGTACTGGTCCTTACCTCTGAAGCAACTCAGAATAAGTTTTTGTATGTATGTATGTATCTATCTATCTATCTATGTATCTATCTATCTATCTATGTATCTATCTATCTATGTACCTCTCCATCTCTCCATCTATCTATCTGTCTATCTTATGTATGTGGTGAATTAATATTATAAAAGATTTAGACATCATATTATAAAAGGTCAGAGTGACAGAGAGAACAAAGGGTGATTACTGAGGAAGTTCCCTACATCACTAAATTCATAGATCAAGAATCTCTTCCCCAGCAAAAAAAAAAAAAAGAAAAAGGTAGATAGGAAAAATATTATTCTCTTTCTCAGAAAAATTATGGAAAACTTATACCTAAAAGTTCATTTAGTCTTGGAGATAAAGAACCAGTGAAATGTTCTTACTGTGACATGAAACCTGTCCATGCTTTTCATTATTCATTAGAGAAAAAGATACAGAGGCTAGGCCACTAAATTTGGAGTTAGGAAGGTGGGAATTTAAATCCTGCCTCTGACTAAGTATATGACTTTGGGCAAGTCATTAACCTCTCTGAACCTCAATTTTCTTATCTGTAAAATGGGGATAATAATATTTGTAGCACTTACTTCAAAGGATGATGAGGATCATACTAACTTGTGTTGTCAAGTGCCTTGAAAACTTTAAAGCCTTATAAATGTTAGCTGCAGGCAGCTGGTGGGGCAGTGGACAGAGCGTTGGACCTGGAGTCAGGAAGACCTGAGTTCATTTCTAGGCTTAGAGCTGTGTGACCCTAGAGAAGTCATTTAGCCTTTGTCTATCTTAGTTTCCTCAAATGTAAAATGAAGATAATAATCAAGTCTACCTCTCAGGGTTGCTGTGAGAATAAAATGAGATAATATTCATAAAATGCTTTGTATACCATAAAGAGTTACAGAAATGATAATTATTATTACTAATATTAATATAATTCTAGCACACACTAGCATATGATGAGTTTTACCCCATCTAAGTATTGACCAAATGGCAGTTAACCTGGCAATGTGATAGTATTTTGTGATGAAACTTCTTTATTATTTCACTAAAGTTCAAATTAAATAAGTCTACTTTTTACATTCTTTCAGGAAGTTCAAATGAGAAATTTTATTAAAAATACTCTTTCTTTTTCTTGCATGGAAGTATCTAGTGTCAACTGATGTAATGATATGCCCCAAACAAGAGGATCATCTATGTATCTGAATTATATCAACTCTTCAGATGTTGTTATTGTTCAGTCGTCTCCAACTCTTTGTGACCTCATTTAGGGTTTTCTTGGCAAGGATTCTGGAATGATTTGCCATTTCCTTCTCCAGTTCATTTTACAGATGAGAAAACTGAGGCAAACAAGGCTAAGTGACTGCCTAGGGTCACAGTGGATAAGTGTCTGAAGCCAGATTTGAACACGTGATGAGTCTTCCTGAATCCAGGCCTGGTTCTCTATCTACTGTGTCACCTAGATGCCCAACTCTTCAAAAAGTAGGACCAAATAATAATAGATATGAAAGCCTAATTACATGGCTATGTGAAAACACTCATGTATCTTATAATAAGGTCTTCCATATTTCACTAGGGGTAGCTAGGTGGCACAGTGGATGAAGTAGTGGACCTGGAGTCAGGGAGACTCCTCTTCATGAGTTCAGATCCAACCTCAGACACTTATTATCTATGTGACCCTGGGCAAGTTACTTAAACCTGTTTGCCTCAATTCCACTTCTGTAAAATGGGCTGGAGAAGGAAATAGCAAACCACTCTAGTATCTTTGCCAAGAAGACCACAAATGAGATCACAAAGGGTTAGACACAAATGAAATGACTGAACAATAACAAAAGTATTGAGGAGGAATAATACTAATTCCAACATGGAACAACCATGACAATCAGAACCAAGGGGGCAAGTACTCTCTCATAAGACCAAAAAGACACTTATGAGGTGAAATCTTGCAGAAGTAAAGTGTAGATGTTACAGAACTAGAATAAAAACATGGAAACATCAGAATGTTATAATATCCTTGATGTTTTCCCCCTTTAAACCTATAAAAATGTAAAGTTGTGGCATATATGATAGGAACAGTGCTCAGAGCAATGTTTCCCGTTTTTTAAACATGTGAAGCATGTTTGCCTTAGTTCCTTCTCTTTGTTTTTTTCTTGTTTTTGTTTTGACAGTATGAAATAACATTGGAAAATTGAGCCAGGTTGTGGAGTCAGGCCATAAATGTTAGGCTGAACATTTTGTTTTATCCTAGGGACAATAGGAAGTATTGAAAATTTTTTAGTGGGGACTACAGGAGGGTATGTGTGGCACAGATCAATTTTTTTTGTAATATAAGTTGGGCAGCTATGTAGAAATTATATTGTAGAGGAGAGAGACTGGAATCAGGCTGACCAATCTATGGGGCCAATCTACTATCCACTTTGGATAATTCACATTGCACAGAGAATATGACTGCAAGTGATCTAGTAAGAAAGCGTATAGAGAGGGAAGAAAAGAGAGACTAGGACAGAGCCTTGAGTGGGGGACACTCACTTAATAGATGGAAATGAGAAAGAGCAGTCTGAAAGTTAAGAGGAGAAGGAAGACAGAACAGTGTCACAAAACCCAAGGTGGAGGATAGTGGTCAGGGGGAGCAATTAATACTTTCTGGTCTTCCTGTGAAATGATTTTGATCTCCTCACCATTCTAGTTACTTTCCTCTGGACAAGCTCCAGTTTACTAACATCTTTCTTAAAATATGGCATCCATAATTGAACGCTATACTCCAAATGAGTTCTCGCCAACACAGAGGGACTCTATCACCCTTTATTGATGTAAGGATCTGTCTTAAATCTGTCTTTTATTCTTATCTTGAGTTTATCCATACTTAGGCTGAATCATTTCTTTCCCACTCACCTGAAATCTAATTTCCTTTGGAATAGTGAAGAGACGCAGGAAATTTACCTTTTTCTCAAACCTCTTTCCTACAAGTTTTGGTTTTAAACAAAAGAATACAAGTTGTGGGGACATTTTTTATTAAAAATTTTTTCATTGAGGAGAAAGGGAGGCAAGACTACTGGACACTAGCAGCCAGGTGAGACAGACATGAAGTAGTTCCTGAAGAGGAGGAAGCTGGACCCTGAGGAAGCTTTTGATCCCGTAAAGGGTTTTGGTGTGATTTCACACGTGCTGAAAGCTAGGATATCATCTGACAAGTAAGTCAGAGGAAGAGGAAAGAGTAGCGGTGGTTGGTGACTCCCTGATGAGGTGCACTGAAACAGCTATTTGTCAAATTTGATAGTGTTATTGGGAGCTGCTGTCTTTTCCCCAGCCTCGATGAAGAAAATCCAAGATTTGACAAGCCTGGTGATTACTAACCACTTTGGAAATTCACATGCACAGCCGATACTTCTGGAAGGAATCTAGAAAATATCATTACAGATTCTAATATCTTGGGCAAAAAATTAAAGATCTTTGACAGGTTCATTACTGTTGTGAACTGAGGGCAAATGCTTCGTAAGAGAAAAGCAGGCATCTTCTTTGTTAACAGAGGTACATCTGCAATGATCCCCATAGCAACCAGTATAGTTTTTCATAAGCAACCTCATGATAGAAAGAGCAAAACAGTTACAAATTCAGAAGCTAACTTTTAAAAACAACTTCAGGGTTCTCTTAGGATCCCTTACAACATCTAGTTACATAATTTGGTCTGTCATTATTTCAATTCCCTGATTCAGACATTGGAATGCTCTCTCCCTGTAGGCCTCTTCCTTGGTAACTAATTCATTATTATATCTCACAGTTGTTCCCCAGATCATAAAATATCATTTCCAAATTAGCTTAAATGGATCTTTATTTTTCCCATGGGACAGCTGCTGGACTGTGCAAATCTTCATCGAAGAGTAACTTGGCCTTTTTGTTGTAAATGTCCTGTTAGCCACCCAACATTGCAGTGAAATTCTGTGTAACCATAAAGTCCGGTGTGTTCAGAGAGTACATTAACTATTCTTGTACATGCTTATGTCTATGTTTAATGTCAGGAGTCTGATGTCGAAGAATGACCTCCAAATTTTTATTTCTCAAAAAGAGACACTGAAGGCAAGAAAAGACTGGAGCAATGGATTTGTGTGCCACTGTTAACTATGGCTGGGGAGTGAGTCTTGTGAGATTCCTTAGTCAGGCCAGGAATGAGAGAAGAAGAAAATCCTAACTGCCTACTTAAATTTGCCTTTTATTCTTATTTTGAGTTTATCCATACCGAGGCTGAATCATTTCCTTCCCACTCACCTGAAATCTAACTTCCTTTGGAATAGTGAAGAGGAGCAGGAAATTTTACCTTTTTCTCAAACCTCTTTCCTACTGGTTTTGGTTTTAAACAAAGGAATGCAAATTGTGGGGACATTTTTTTATTAAAAATCTTTTCATTGACATCTTTTATTTTTGCACTATTTTCATTTCCAAAGATATCCCTTGAAAGCCATGCCTTCTAACAAAGAAGAAAAAAGAAAAACAAAAAACAAAAAAACAAGGAGAAACTCACCATTTGGAGGGGTGGAGGCAGTGTGAGCAGATCACCAGGGATCAGATGGAAAAATAGTCCAGAGAGTCAGGAGCTGGGATAAGTGAGAGGATATAACAAATAAATCTCTGTATTTAATTTATATATTTTTGTACTTGTTCATAAATATATATTTTTCCATCTTAGAAAGTGAGTTCCTTGAGGGCAGGGACTATCTTACTTTTGTATTTTTATTCCTAGCACCTAGCACAATGCCTGGCAGAGAGTAGGTACTTAAATGCTTGGTGATTTCTGATAGGTTGACCTCAAGGAGCAGAATTTAGAATAATGGACAGAAAAGGACTTTTAGCCCAATATTAGGAAAACAAAAACTTCCTGACATAGCTGTCTGAGTGTGCATGCAATGGGCAGCCTCCAAAGTCAGTAGGTTTGATCTCAAAGACCTTTAAGGGAGAGTCGGGAATGGTGTAGAGGGGATTCCTCCTTGGACTAGATGGCCTCCCAACTCTGGGATTCTGTAACCATGTTTGAAAAGCTCAGCGCTAGTGTCCCTTTCTGGAATATGTGAGCCTTCAGCCGCCTTCTTGGACAGTAGAGCAAATTGTTCTCATCCACCCGTTCTGCTGGGGGAAGTCTTCACATGCTTGGGGTAGACATCCCCCTAACTCACTGACGGGTTTGAGGCCTGTTGGTTACCTGGCTTAGCCCATCTGCCCAGATGTTTTACCAGGATGTGGCCACTAAGCATACTAGAGCTTCTTGGAGCCACAGGTGAGAGCTGAGTGCCAGGTGGACACCAAATGTGGATAAGCAGCCCTGAAAAGAGCTTGGCAAGCCCTCACACCAGAGGTGCTAGTCCCTCTTGAGCACCCCATACACCCCAACGCATACATATACATATATACATACATACACACAGATGTATAAAACCAGACCTGGGATTTTTATCACTGTGTAGGATGCTCCCAGTGAGGAACTTCGTTACCAATTCAGAATAGTGCCTTCTTTGCAGTTTGTAGTTGCCCAGGAGAACTGAGAGGTTGTGACTGTCCCTGGCTCCCACAGCCAATATGTACCCGAGGCACAATTTAAATACGGGTCTTCCTGAATCTCTCCACTAGGCAAACTACCTTTAGCAGCATGGATGTCAGGAGCTAAGGGGGAGGTGGCGGAGACGGGGGATAGAGGAGACTGAAAAATATTTAGCTAGGTTCAAATCCATTCTGTTCTTTTTCTTATGGAGTAGAACCCTATCAAGGTGACGATGGAGTTATTATAATAGATCTCTTCTTCCAGGAGCTCAAAGTGATCCAACACAACGTATTTCAACAAAGCAACGCTAAATATAGGAAAATAGCATTTCATCAAGTATAGTTCTTGCCTGTCTTCACCAGGAGATTTGAGGGAGGTAGAGGGAGAAATGATTAAGATTATAAAATGATAGATTTAAAGCTGGAAGGGAACCCAGAGGCCATCTAGCCTAACCTCCTCATTGTCCAACCCTCTCATTTTACAGATGAGCAAACAAGCTTAGAAAGATGGTGTGTGGCCAAGGCAAAGAGAGAGGTTAGTGCTGAATAGGAATAGCCAGAGAAGTAGGAGGGTTCCTGTATCTTTTCTCTTCTCGCCAGAGGGAAAGCTGTTTTCTCTGCCTCCCATCCCCTTGATCTGAGGTGGACTGCCATGCTATGTGGAAGAGGAAGGGATGGAAAATTCATGACATAGTGTCGAGGGCTGGCCTTGACTCAAGCCAGGCCTTTGGTATTTTAGATCTAATATGAAAACAAAATGAGGCACTCATAGACAGCCTATCTAACAGTTAACAAATGAAAGCTTGCTTAGCTATAGCAGGATAAGGATATTCAACAAGGATATGCAATAAAGCTACTGTGTTGATTCAGCTGAGTAGAGCTTCCTGCTTTCAGTTGAATGGTTTGTTTGCAGTTAAAAGCCTAAAAGGGAGAGTTTCTCATAGACTCCTGTACTCCAGAGAACAGGAAGTAATGTTAACAATCTGAGCCAGTCCTTTGAGGCAATTAGGTCTCCGGAGAGTTTTAATGGCTCTTAAGGAAAAGAATTAGCCTAACCCAGGGGTGGGGAACCTGTGGCTTCAAGGCCACATGTGGCCCTGTAGGTCCTCAAGTGCCACAGCCCTTTGACCCCTGGTCTAACCTGCATGGAGGTCGGGCCTAAGGGAAAGCTAGCCCTGTCTGCATGGCAGAACTTTAAGGAAATATTGTTCCATTCACACATGGGAAGGTTCACTAGTGCCATAGACATGAAAAGACTGATCACAACCAGCATATTGGGTCTGATGATTTCAGGCTCTCCCTGTGATGCAGGAAGAATCAAATATTATCAGCATAGTTTCAGATGGAGAAAAGAGAGTAAATAATTTACCCAAGAATAACTTGATAGTACGTGCAAGAGCTGAGAAAAGACTTTACAGCCCCTTGATTCCCAGTTTACTGCTCTATCCACTAATTAAACTACACAGTATCCATAGTAACTGGGGGGAGACGGAGAGGACTGTAGGGTAAGAAGGAAGAGACATATCCAGAAGCCCAGGGGTCACAGAGCTAGTAGGTGTCTGAGGCTAGATTTGAACGTTAGCTTCCCAGGCTCCAAGTCCAGTGCTGTATCCCACCCTCGGGATATTCTCTCTCCTCACTTCTACTTCTCAGAACCTCCAGCTCCTTTAAAGCTCAGCTTGCATGGTACCAGATCTTTCTGGATTCCCTCAATTGGTGCCCCCACTCCTGTGTATTTATTTCACATCTGTCCTGTATGTACTTATCTGTGAATGTGTTGTTTCCTCTTTTCTGGCCTTGACTCATCTGGGCCTCTGGTTTTTTAGGTCCAACATTAAAACAAAATGAAACACTTATAGACTATCTAACAATTAACAAATGGAAGTTCCCTTAGCCATCACAGGATGAGAATTTTCAGCGAGGATATTCAGCCAAATCCTGTTCATTCACATTCTCTTAGGGCAGTGACTTTCTTATGTTTGAATTTGTATTCCTGGTGCTGTACCTTGCATGAATGTTGGAGGTACTTCAGAAATGCTTGAATAGTATCTGCAGACATCCCTCTCCCTCTATACAGAACGGGAATTCCCAAGTAAGACTAATTCAGGTTCGAGGAACTGTGTGGGTGAGATTTGTACCTGTAAAGCTATAGTTTGTGGGTATCTACTACTTTATTTGCCTTTGTTGTTGTCCTTCATTCTGGAAGAGGACCAATGACATCGTAAGGGTGATGTCTTGATGTGTGCGTGAATTGGATATAAGTGAGATAGAAAATCATCAACAAAGTCATCAACCTCACCCTCTCCTCCAGGGTCATCAGAGTTCAGTGGCAAGACAAAGGTCATGATGATTGCTAATGGCAGTGAACCAGAGGATGAAAGTAACTCAAAACAAAGGTATTTACTGAAATGACATAATAAGAAAAACAACAACAAAACATTTTCCCATGAACCTAGGCTTCACCTTCTCATAAGTACACCCTGCATATAGAAGAAAATGGACACATGGAGGGCAGCACTTCATTTTTTTTTAGTTTAATACTTATTTCCTATTTTATGTTTCTCTTTTTTAAAAATTAATTTATTTTGATTTATCAACAATCACTTCCATATGCTTTTGAGTTTAAAATTTTTCTCCCCCTTCTTCTCCACCATCCTCCCCAAGACGGCACACAATCTGATATACGCTATACATATACATTCCTATTAAACATATTTTCACATTAGTGATGTTGTAAGTAAAAATTAGAATCAATAAGACAAACCACCAGAAAGAGGAAATAAAACTCAGTAGAAGAAAAAAAAATAGTAAATAATATACTTTGATCTGCATTCAAACTCCATAGTTCTTTTTTTGGATGTGGGTAGCATTTTCCATCATGAGGCCTTTGGAGGTGTCTTAGATCCTTGTATTGCTGGGAAGGGTTAAGTTTATCAATATTAGTCATCTCACAATGTGGCTGTTATTGTATACAATGTTCTCTTGGTTCTGCTCACTTCACTCAGCATCAGACCATATAAGTCTTTCCAGGCTTTTCTGAAGTCAGCTTGTTCATCATTTCTTACAGCACAGTAGTATTCCATTACATTCATATACCACAACTTGCTCAGCCATTCCCCGATTGATGGGCATCCTCTCAATTTCCAATTCTTTGCCACCACAAAAAGAGCTCCTATAAATATTTTTGTACATGTGCATCCTTTTCCCATTTGTATGATCTCTTTGAGATATAGCCCTAGAAGTGCTATTGCTGGGTCAAAGGGTATGCACATTTTTATAGCCCTTTGGGCATAGTTCCAAATTGTGCTCCAAAATGGTTGGATCAGTTCACAACTCCACCAACAATGCATTAGTGTTCCAATTTTCCCACATCTTCTCCAACATTTATCATTTTCTTGTTTTGTCATCTTGGCCAATCTGATAGGTATGATGTGGTACCTCAGAGTTGTTTTTATTTGCATTTCTCTAATCAACAGTGGTTTAGAGCATTTTTTCCTATGACTATAGATGACTTCAATTTCTTCATCTGAGAACTTCCCGTTCATATCCTTTGACCATTTATCAATTGGGGAATGGCTTGTATTTTTATAAATTTGACTTAATTCTCTATGTATTTTAGAATGAGACCCTTATCAGAGAGACTGGTTGTAAAAATTCTTTCCCAATTTTCTACTTTCCTTCTAATCTTAGTTGCATTGGCTTAGTGCAGAAACTTTTCAATTTAATGTAATCGAAGTTATCCATTTTGCTTTTTGTAATGTTCTATATCTCCTATTTGGTCATGAATACTTCTGTTTTCCATAAATCTGAGAGGTGAACTATTCCTTGCTCTCCCAGTTTGCTTATGATATCAGCCTTTATATCTAAATCATGAACCCATTTTGACTTTATTTTGGTATATGGTTTGAGATTTTGATCAATGCCTAGTTTCTGCCATACTCTTTTCCAGTTTTCCCGGCAGTTTTTTTTCCAAAGAGTGGATTCTTATCCCAGAAGCAGGGGTCTTTGGGTTTATCAAATAATAGATTACTATAGTCATTGACAACTTTGTCTTGCATACTTAACCTATTCCACTGATCCACCACTCTATTTCTTAGCCAGTACCAAGCAGTTTTGATGACTGCTGCTTTATAATACAATTTAAGATCTGGAATGGCTAGGCCACCTTCCCCTGAATTTCTTTTCATTAGTTCTCTTGATATTCTGGACCTTTTGTTCTTCCAAATGAATCTTGTTATTATTTTTTCTAACTCTATAAAATAATTTTTGGTAGTTTGATTGCTATGGCACTGAATAAGTAAATTAGCTTAGGTAGAATTGTCATTTTTATTACATTAGCTCAGCCTACCCATAAGCAACTGATGTTTTTCCAGATATTTAGATCTAACTTTATTTGTGTGAAAAGTGTTTTGTAATTGTGTTCATATAGTTTGTGGGTTTGTTTCAGCAGGTAGACCCCTAAATATTTTATAATGTCTACAATAAGTTTAAATGGAATTTCTCTTTCTATCTCTTGCTGTTGGACTTTGTTGGTAATATATAGAAATGCCGATGATTTGTGTGGGTTTATTTTATAGCCTGCAACTTTGCTAAAGTTGTTTATTATTTCAAGTAGTTTTTTACTTGATTCTCTAGGATTCTCCAAATATATCATGTCATCTGCAAAGAATGATAGCTTTGTTTCTTATTCTGATACCTTCAATTTCTTTTTCTTCTCTTATTGCTAAGGCTAAAGTTTCCAGTATAATATTGAACAACAGTGGAGATAATGGACATCCTTGTTTCACCCCCGATCTTATTAGAAATGCTTCTAGCTTGTCCTCATTACATATGATGCTTGCTGAAGGTTTTAGGTAGATGCTATTTATTATTTTAAGGAAGACTCCATTTATCCATATGTTCTCTAGTGTTTTTAATAGGAATGGGTGTTGTATTTTGTCAAAAGTTTTTTCTGCATCTATTGAGATGATCGTGTGGTTTCTGTTAGTTTTGGTGTTGATATGATAAATTATGCTGATAGTTTTCCTAATATTGAACCAGCACTGCATTCCTGGTATAAATCCTACCTGGTCATAGTGTATTATTCTTGTGATAAATTGCTGTAATCTATTTGTTAATATTTTATTTAAAATTTTTGCATCTATATTCATTAGAGAAATTGGTCTATAATTTTCTTTCTCTGTTTTGACTCTTCCTGGTTTAGGTATCAGCATTATATTTGTATCATAAAAAGAATTTGGTAAGACTCCTTCTTTACCTATTTTCCCAAATAGCCTATATAGTATTGGAATTAAATGTTTGAAAGAATTTGCAAATAAATCCATCTGGAAGGGCAGCGCTTCTTAAACTGTGAGTCGCAACTCCATCTGGGGTTGTGAAAAATTTGATAACAGTAAAAGGTTTATGAATGCACAGTGATAAAAAATAAAATAAAAATCAAACATGTAATGAATCCGAAGTGTTTCTGGCAACGCTTGCCCATGTGCACAACTTCACTGAAGCCTTGGTTCTGAACACAAAGTAAGTGCACTTGGCATTGTGCATGCCCTCAAGCCATGCCAAATCAAAAAAGGGTCTCCAGTGGAAAAAGTTTAAGAAGCCCTGAGTAGAGGACATAAGTAGAGAGGAATATATGTAGGGAAAACATTTGTTCGGTGGGCATTCAGGTAGCAGAACACTATAAGGAACACATATTCAAGGCACATAGGTGGAGATTTTGGATGTAGTATAGGCAGAGTAGGGCAACTCGTGCCATACTACTTGCTCATGGCTGCAGAACTGCAAGAATGTCTTCACGCTGTTCCTGCTGACCTTGAACTTGTCGGATACTACAATCCTTCCTATGCTATCGATTGCTCTTTTAACCAACTCTTCTTCTTCTTCTTCTTCTTCTTCTTCTTCTTCTTCTTCTTCTTCTTCTTCTTCTTCTTCTTCTTCTTCTTCGTCTTGTAAAAACAGGCATCTTTTCTGTAGAATGAGTAGAAGCCTCCCCTCTCTCTCTTAAGATCTTGGCTCTTTAGCTTGTCACCTTCCAAGCAGGAGATTCTCATTTCTAGGTACTAAGCTCTTCTGTCACTGGGAACTGCTGCCCTAGGCTTAGACTTTCCTTTAAAGTTTTTTTTTTTAATTCTGAACTTAATAAACTTGAAATAAAATTAGCGTTTCATTTACAAGGCAGAACAGATAAAGAGTACAGGAAACTGCAAATGTCTATTACATACAGTTTGCATTTCCTTTTAAGTGTATAATAAATTCAGTGTGTAACCTTCAAAGCTGTCCTGCTTGTCTGTATTTCTTTCTGGTCTTCCATCTGTTCTGTGAATTGTTAAAAAAAAAAAAGCTTCAGTGACCCCCCCTTTTTTTTGCCAACTCTATTGATAGTCTCACTTTCCCTTGTAGCAAATGCGTATAGTCAAGCAAAAAAAAAAAATCCCATATTGACTGGGTCCGCAAATGTATGCCTCATTCTCTACTGTGAGTCCATCAGCTCTCTGTATGCAGGTGGATAACATGTTTCTTCAATGATCCTCTGTAATTGTGGGTAGTCATTGCACTGGTAAGAGTTCTTAAATCTTTCAAAGTTGTTTTTCTCTAAAATGTTGTTATTATTGTATAAATTGTTCAATTAGTTGTCCTCACTTCACTCTGCATCAGTTCATACAAGTCTTACAAGAACCTACAGTTCTCTTAAAATCATCCCAGTCAATAATGGTATAACAATATGCCTTTATGTTCATATACCATAATTTCTTCAGCCATTCCCTAATTGATGGATACTCTTAGTTTCTAGTTCTTTGATATAGCAACCAGAACAACAAAAACTGCCTAAATATTTTTGTACTTATGGTCCTTCCTCCTTTTCATCTCTTTAATGCAGGCCTGCACAACATGTGGCCCGCCAAAGGATTTTCAGAGGCTCTCGAAAAATGAAAAGGATGTAAAAGAAAATAAAGATGTAACGAGTGCTTTGTCCATGTCCCACTTAACCTGCCTTCCACTAGTCACTACTTCGCCAGTCATATAACTTGGCAGGTGGGTCGCCCCTGTGCACGCTCTTCTGTTTGTTACGTGACCCATGGCAACCAACCCTCCTCAGTCTCTCATCTGAGAAAAGCGAGAGTCCTGTCTTTTCACTGTGTTTTTGGTCATTACTGGCATTGAACATGGACAAAGCTACACACCAACGCAGCTGTTGCCTGCTATTCGATGAGCAGCAAGAACACGAGGGCTTCTGCCCCTCCCTCACTATGTAGCCACCCTCCAAATTACGCCAGTGTCTAGAGCTCTCTCCAATGTCAGACACTAGGTTCAGTATTTCTTTGTATGTGAGCAGTTGCTGTGGAGATTTATTGGTTCTAACATTAAAGTTTTTGGGGCTAACTTTGTAAAATGGGTGATAAAAAGAAACTGAAGATCGAGTGTTTAATCCGGAGTGGACAAATAGATACTTGTTTACTTACACAAGAGACAAAATATTGTGCCTTGTTTGCTGAGAAGTAATAGCTGTTCCAAAGGAATATAATCTTTATTGCCATTAATTGGACACCAATGAAAAACAAATTAAAGTGTCCAAATTGTTGAAAAATCTCAGTGAGGAACAACAGTTTTTCAAGAAAGTAAACTCAGAAAATGAGGCAGCTACTAAGGTTAGTTTTCAGATTTCTAAAGAAATTGCTGCTGCTGGGAAGTCTTTCACTGAAGGTGATTTCATAAAGAAGTATATGCTAATTGCAGTTTCTGGATTATGTCTTGATAAAAAAAAAAGTGTTTTTGAGAATATATTTGTCCCATACGACCATTCAGCAAAGATATTTCATTCAGCTGATAATAAACATTACTGACAAGAAGTGTAATACATCCCATTAACTAAATATAAACAGTAAGAAAACCTGAAAAATGTATTAAAATTTGTACCACTTAGCAAAGTAATTTTTTAAAACATTAATGTGATTTCATTGATGGGGCACTAATGATGGACCCCTAGAAGGCCAGGTCCCTGGTGTTAGTCAGAGGCTATAATCCTTTCAGCTATGCTTGCATTAGTGGCTTTGACCCTGCCCCTATCTTCAATTCTCTGTCACTTCTAAACTTGTGCAGCCCTTCATTGTCTGTTACCTCCAGATCAGCCGTCCCACCCTTAATTACATCTGGACCCCTTCCACATGGCCCAGGTCCCTGGCATTTGCCTGGGGCACCTGGCCCTTCTGGGTCCTTCTCTGTTACCTCCCAGTCATACAAGCTATTGGCCACTTCTTCACCGTTGTATATAAGTGTCCATCTTGTCGCCATTAGGTGCTCAGATTCCTTAAGAGTCTGGCCCAGTTGGATTCTCATTACAGAGCCTCAGATTCTTAAAATTTGGCCAATAGCTCGGATTCTTAAAATCTTGCCCACCGTGACTGGTGTTCTAATAAATATTGTCTTTGGCTGAAAGAAGGCTTGGGTCAAATTCATTTGAGGCAGGGCCCATGTTGTTTGCCCTTGAATTTTGGGGTCCCAGCACCCTTAGACCTCAACATCATGATAAATAAAAGTACTATGTAATAAGCATTATTAATTGATATTAATTGAAATTTCCTTTTTTAAAAATATAGTGTATTTGCAAAATAGTTTAATCATTAATTATACCTTTCCTTGGAAAGTGAGCCGCTAAAAATCTATCTGTGGCCTGAAGAAGTTTAGTCTATTTTAATTTTGGCCCCCACCTACTGCCAAGTCATGCAGGTCTGATTTAGTGTATAGATTTTGTTAGCCTTTCCTTTCAACAACTCTTCCTGATGTGGGCCTTAGTACCTTTGGTCAGAGACCTCACCTTGGCTTATGATGACTCCAATTTGCAACTTTGAAGGTTGGTTATAAACCAGGTAATGGTTATTTGTCCGATAATTACCAAATCTTTCTAGGATCAAGTCTCTTTATTTTGTTGTTTGACATTAAATGAATTGCCATTGAAACAATGAAAAAGCAATCTGTGCCCAAGAGGCAAGGTCATTTTTTTCTGCTAACTATTCAGCTGAATACTTAGCCTTTTTATTTGTAAAAGTAGCTATTCATGATCTGAAGGGACTTTTTGCCCCAAATCCACTTAAAGAATAAAAGAGAATAAAAAATAAATTCTTACACTTAAAAATTTTTAAATAATAGTAATAATTATAATGAAGCTTGTATTCTCTAAGAAGAAAAAATACTACAATATAGTTAAAAACAAAGTTTACACAAATTAAATAATAGCAAGCATTTATATTGCACCTATTACATACAAAGAACTGTACTAAGCACTTTACAATTATTATCTCATTTGATCCTCACAACAATTCTGGAAGGTAGGTGCTATTATTATCCTCATTTTACAGTTGAAGAAATTGAGGCAGACGGAAATTAAGTGACTTGACCAAGGTCACACAGCTAGTAAGTGTCTGAGGCTGGATTTGAAATGAGCTCTTCTTAACTCCAGACCCAGAGCTCTATCCACTGGGCCACCTAGATGGCACAATGAAATATTAAGTCATTTCAGCAAAGACCAACAGTTGAGAGAAGCAAAAAGGCCTACTATAGGAGGTGGCATTTGAACTGAGCTTTTAAAGAGAAGTAGAGATTCTGAGAAGCAGAGGTAATAAAGGAGTGTATTCCAAATCTGTGTAAAGTCGGGGAGATGGGAGATGAAATATACGACCATAACAGCGGCTAAGCAGGTGCTGTGGAGTGCTTAGGCTTTGTCAGACATCCAAGATGCCAAGGTCATCCACTGCATCCCAGGCCATTGCCAGTCATCCTGACTTTTGTCTTACTACCGGACTTTCATGACACTGGAAGAGAAAGTGAGGTTGATGACTTTTCACAACTCACTTAAATCTAATTCATGAGCAAGTCAAGACATCACCCTGTGATTTCATTGGTCCTTTTCAGAAATGAAGGATGAACAACCATTCGGAACAGCAACAGGCCCATTTTGTCTGGAACTTAAAGTGTGTGTAGGGGATTAATATATAATAAACCTGAAAAGGTGGACTGGAACCAGCCAGTATATGTAAGAGGCAGGACTTCAATCCAGGTCTTCCTGACTCCAAAGCCAGTCCTCTACCCTGTAGACAATACTGAGTCTCCATTATTAATGATATCATATAATATAATAACATCAGTGGATAGAGTGCCAGGTCTAAAGTCAGGAAGACTCATTTTCCTGAGTTCAAATCTGACCTCTAACATTTACTAGCTGTGAGACCTTGGGTAAGTCACTTAACTCTGTTTGCCTCAATTCCTCAATCTGTAAAATGAGCTGAAGAAGGAAATGGCCAACCACTCTAGTATTGCTACCAATAAAACTCCAAAGGGGGTCACAAAGACTCTGACACAACTGAATAACAACAAGTTCTTCATCATCAAGTGTCAGAGGAGCAGGAATATGAAGTAAAAGTACAAATTAATGGGAGATTGGCTGAAGTGGAGTAAAGGAGATGCAGAGACAAAGGCCATGGTACTAGATGATGGCACATCTCTCATTCTTACTAAAGGAGGGTCAGTGCCATTTTTGCATATAACATTACCAATGTACTTGTTAGAATGTATTTTTCCAACAACCAATGCAAAGTTCCTTCTGACATCTTTGGAAGCCAGAAATCATCTGTGTAATGCTATACATTTCTCCTTTGCCTTAGTTAGTTCTATTTTTCACCTAAGGCTTTAATCAGAGTAAGCTTTACTTTTCTTCCACTTAGAGGCAGGGAATTTAAGTGGATATTTTCAGAAGGCAATGGTCACTTACAGCAACGCTCTCTTAGGAGAGACGGGCTTCAGTTAAATAGAGATTGAATGCAAGCCTCTAGTTTTACTTAGAACACTGAGTCAGTCCTGTAATGACATGTTTTTTCTGAATCATTGCCGCATATCATTGCCAGTCAACTTTTTCTTTATACCAGGTATCTGGAAGAGCCAGCATCAAGAGTGAAGGTAAAAGAGAAAATGATAGACTTTTTATTTCATTTGAAAACTTTAAGGATTTAAGAAATTTAGCTCTTGGGAGCTGAAAAGAAAATCATTGAAAGTTAGCTTCTTTAGTACATTCTTAACCTATGTAAAGCTCATTTTAATGATAATATTCTATTTTGAAAATGTGCTTTTTGTAATGTTTGACTATATGATTAGTTCCCTAGACTGAAAAATACATTTATTACTGATATCGATTAAGTTACATAATGGTGAACTATTTCCAAAAGTTTGTCATGATATGAAAATGATGAAAATGATGCTTTTTTGAATCAGTGTTTAAGTGCTGTTTTATTTCTCAATGACTCTATTGCATCTGGTATTGTTTACTCTATTGACCTGAAAAATAGCTTTTTATAAGGGTGTAGGCTCCTAATCCTCAAATATTTAATTTGAAAAAATGGAAAATTGAGGTTCATGAGTGCAAACTGACCATGGATGTAACAGTAGGAACACATGTCAAAGCATCACATTTTTAATTTTCAGTTTGCCTGATGACTGCAAAATTCTTTGTTGTAATTTTATGGAGGCAAGTGATATATTTTTCCAGGAGTAGCTGTTATAGTAGTTCTTTGACTGCATAAGAATTTTTCATAATCTGTGAAGATTTATGATGGAGTGGAAAAGAACATTGGACTGGGAGTTAGAGAAATGGTGTTTAAATTCTGCCTCTCTCATTTATCACCTGGGTAACCTTGGGCAAATGTTGGATGTCAGGTTCCTCATCAAGCAAGGAGGGTCAATTAGGGGATCATTAAGGTCCATTCCAACAAGAGATCTGTGATCTCATTAATTGTTTTAAAAAAAAGATGTTCTTTGTTTTTTAGTGAAGATATTGAGACAGTCTAAATGTGTGAGTGTGTGTGTGTGTGTGAAATATTATTTGGCACAATTACTGAACTTTTTTATAGAAGCTATTAATACACATATGGGTACATACATGTATGTCTATGTAGAAACATATATACATACCTACAAAATTACATTAAAGAATCTTATAGTCATTGGTTGATCTGGGAATAATGATACCTACAATGTCTACAACAACCCTTACAGAGTTGTTGGGAAAATCAAATAAGATAATGTATTTAAAGTGACTTACAAAACTTATAGTACTCCATACAGGTCCATTATTATTATTCACATTATTACACTACTGGGAAATCTGGAGAGTTATAAACCCATGATAACTAGGGTTCTCACAATTTATGCTATCTAACCTTAGCTGGGACTGCATTGCTCTGCAATTTTTTTCCCAGTCATCTCTAGAGGCCTCCATATAACAATTATTTCAAACATTTTCTTTTTTGTTTTAGCTTTTTTTGGGATCAGAATTATTTCTCTCTGTTTCTGTCTCTGTCTCTCGGTCTCTCTCTCTCTCTTTTTTTTCTTTGTCTCTGTGTGTGTGTGTCTCTCTGTTTCCCTCTTTCTGCCTCTCTGTCTTTTTTTAACTCCCTCCTCAGTTTCTGTCTCTCTGCCTCTCTTTCTCTGTTTCACTTTCTCACTTTCCAAGAAGGTGCTAAAGTCTTGCCCGGTCTTAAGTTTCCCTTCTCTCTCCTCCCACTGTTGAAGGGGGCCTGCTGTGTTTAAATGGTAATGAGAAGATCTGGGAAGAAACTCTTGAATTTTTCTTTTAAAAAGGTTTACTAAGCCTTTTATCAAGTCCGAAACACTCTTAACAAATTGTGAAGCCTCTACATTTTTTTTTTTTAGGTTTCCTGGGCACCGACAGTAAAAATGCAGAAGCATGATGGGAAGAGTTAGTCTTAGAACATTTAATCTAATGGAATAGAAATACTGGTATGACCTCAAGGAATTTTTCCAATGATCAGGAGAAAAAAAATCCAACTCATTTGAAGGCTGTAACTCAGTAGTCACCATCAAAAATCTGAGCACTTTTTTTGGATGAATGAGATAATGTAGACAGCCAGACTAACAATCCCTGTAGCCTCCACCCTCAATATATGGGTCCCTTCAACTTCCCTACTTCTCTTTCTACAAAACAAAAGCCACATGTGACAACTTTTCTTTTCCCTTAATAGAACTTGAAAAAAAATCTGAATTATTACCTTAACTCTCCACTTTATTTGCAGCAATCGGTCTAGCCTTGAAGAACTGCTATGAGTCCAGAGGGGCTAGGACACTGTGCCACTCCCTGTTTTGTACCCAGACAGGTGGTTTGGACTAGTTTCAGTCCTGGGGAGCTTGGCCATTAAAGGGAGGGGGTTAAGACTTTCATTTCTCACATTCTTCAATTCCCCTACCCATGGAATATTTTACTTATAACTTAGATTATGGCTCATACTTAGGGTTTCCCCTGCAAAGGAAAGAGTAACTAAGATATTTATTAATAAAGATATAATTAATAATTAATGATATTAATAATTAATGGATTTAGTATGGGGAAGGTAATTTTTGTGTTCCCTCTTCCAAACATGCAAGGCTCACAAGTGTGAGTTAACATATAGGATTCTGTAACTTTTAAGTACTGTTGCAATTTTCTGGGAGGCTGATACTTAAAATTCTATCAGAACACAGAGCAATTTGCAATTGTGCTAATTAGGCATCTTGCATTTTCACCTTGCCTTGGCACTGTCCAAATAATTCCCAATAGATGTCTGGTGGTAAAATGGCCATGGTTGGGTTAATTTTCTCAAAGGTGGCCAACCTCTATGTTGCAGAAATTTCTCCTGAACCGAGTCAGAATCTCATGGGACCTCTTGAACTTACAACATCATCTCCAAGCTGGGTCAAGTCTACCTCAAAAAGCATTTTTGGTCACCTACTCAAGAAAGGAAACTTAATAAAGCACAAAAAGTAGTCATGGCCTTAGAAGCAAGATCACCTATTTGAGCTCATGTTCCATGTTAACTTTAAGGAAGAAATAATAGATTATTTTCCAAATATGTCTGAATTGTATAATCCTTGAGTTTTCTAACAAAGTTCCTCATCAGTAAATTGTTTTACAGAATGATACGTCTTAGCAATCAATTAATCAAATCAGGAATCAGCAAGTATTTATTAAATGCCTACTATGTTCCAGGCACTGAAGATACAGATGCAAAAAAAAAAATACCACTTTCAAGGCTCTTACAGATCCTTACTTAAATGATTGAATGAATTACTATCCTTTGCAATAGAATTGAAAAAAACCTAGTGAATCTGTTATTTAATTTTTATAGGATATCATCTCAGATTCACTTTTGCATTAATATGTATATTTAATCCCATTTCACAGGATGAGTACTGTATAGATAGACTCAGTTATGGCTTTTTCAATGGATTCAGCTGGGAGAGTCTAGTTACCTATTCCTTTGCCTATACCCAGAGATGTATTTTAGCACAGAATTTCTTCTACTTCTAATCTGACCCAAAATCAAAAGGTAGAGACAGATAATGTTAAGGGACTTCTGAACTGTAGTCTCTCACAGGAGAGGGAAAAAAATCTTCATTTAATTTTGTAGTTTTTAAAAATAGTATTACTGAGGCAGCTAGGTAGCACAGTGGATAGAGCACCAGCCTTGGAGTCAAGAGGACCTGAGTTCAAATTTGACCTCAAATACTTACTAGCTGTGAGACCCTGGGCAAGTCACTTAACCCTGACTGACTCAAAAGAAAATTAAAGCCTTTTATACCCTGGTCTCTTCCTACCTTAAAAAAAAAACCAAACAAACCAAAATCTAGTATTACCAAATGATTTTGATGGTGCAATTAAGCTGTGAATAATTCAGTCAGAGATCTGATTATCCTAGCATTTTAGGCAAGTTATTAGTATCTATATAAAAATTTTTTTGTCTACCTTTCTAGCTATAGTTTGCATTATAACTGATACAGTAACTCAGTCTTATTTATTAATAGTCTGGGATTAAGTAACTCAGCACTCAGTCCAGGTAAGGGATTATTTACAAGCTTGATCTAACGATCTCCAGTCTGTATCAGCACCCACATGTGGTTTGAGAAATCTGAGGAATTTAAAAGAGGCCGAAACCACCAGGTTCTACAAGTGAAATAAAAATCAATTTTTATATTATTTTATTTTTCTCAATTTTATGTAAAAAACAATTTTAAACATTCATTTTAAAAAATTTTTTTGAATTCCAGATTCCCTCCCTCCCTCCTTTTTTTCCATCCTTGAGAAGCCAAGCAATTTGCTACAGATTATACATGTGCAGTCATGCAAAACATATTTTCACATTAGCCATGTTACAAAAAACAAGAAAAATAAAGAAAGTTAAAAAAAAGTATGCTTTGGTCTGTATTCAGACTCCGTATGTTCTTTTTCTGGAGGTGGAAATCCAGTTCATTTTGAAAAACGCTAATTGAACTGTTTTTAAATACTACGCAACAATGGCAAGTGTATAAGCTCCACTGGAGTCCTAAATACATGTCTGGTTGTGAATAATATTTTGATATATTGATAGATTTGTCATCTTCTTGATGTGAGTACTCCTTCCAATGGGAGAATGCTTAGTATAGTGACCATATGTGTCTGGTACTTAATAAATGCTACTTCATTCATTTGGTTTTGTGTGTGTGTGTGTGTATAATTAGGATACAATCAATTAAGACATGGAAAGCTTTTTAAATCTAAAACCTCTATCCTAAGCCTCTTTCCTTACTTCCTTTCAGGCCAACTATTGCCCCTGACCTTATGAACAGAGGACTAGGAAACATCAGTTATTTCAAACTTTATGATGGCAGGTAATAAATCAATGAAAGAAAAGAGAAAGCTATTGCTCGGCAGTTCTTGGACAATGCTGAGACAGAGCTCTGGGTGATATGGTTAAGATTTCAAATCGTTCATAGTTCTAGCCAGTCTAAGACAGCCAGATTCAGTTCAGATTTCAGTCTAGTCTGGACTTCAGACACAGCTTGATCCTGAGGGAACCAACAAAGTAATGCTATGTATTTAGGTAGGAGCCTTTAAGTGAAAGGACTTAGACATCAACTTTGTGGACAGGTTGCACAGGTTCCAATAGTGGAAATTATTGGAAGTGTCACACATATCTGAGGGATTGGGGTCCTTTTCCCAAAAAGGGGGCCTCTGCTCTGGACTCAACATGGACCAGGTCCAATTCTAGGATTGTGGATCCCAACGAGAGGAGATCAGATTCTTCTCACTCTGGCTCATCGTTTCCAATTGGATTTTTTTGTTGCTGAGTTGTTGCAGTGGTGTCCAACTCTTGGTGACCCCGTTTGGAGTTTTCTTGGCAAAGATCCTGGAGTGGTTTGCCATTTCCTTCTCCAGCTCAATTTACAGATGAGCAAACTGAGGCAAACAGGGTTAGGTGACTTGCTCAGGGTCACACAGCTAGTAAGTGTCTGAGGCCAGATTTGAACTCATAAGGATGAGTCTTTGAGTTAGTCCAGAGAGAAAGAAAATCCTTTTTCTTATATCCTGCTTGATTTTGCCTCCACCCCAGGAAAAACTTCTTAAAGCTTAGGCAGCATTCATGTCTAAGGTCTCTCCAAAAGGTATTATTAGCAATATCCCTCCTAAAAAAAGTTACTCAATGTACAAAGTAGGAGGTTTCAGGTATAAAAGAGCTATTTACTTCCTACACACACACAAACACACAGACACACACACACACACAAAACAAACAAACAAAAAACACAAACTTAAATCACAAAAGATTCATAAACATACATTAACACATACTTAAAACATGAACTATAACCTATGGCCTTTGTTACAGTCTGTTGGGAGGTAGCAGAACCTGGAAAGACCTTAGGTTAAAAGGGCCAGGATCTCCCTCTGAATCCTGGGCCATCTCCAGTTGTCCTGATCGATATCTGACCACTGGACCCAGATGGCTCTGGAGGAGAAAGTGAGGCTGATGACCTTGCACAGCCCTCCCTCATTCAGATTAAAGTCAATTGCAAGGCATGTCATCATCTCCTTGATGTCATGGTCATCTTCCAGACAAAGGACAAACCAACCACAACACAACAACCTCCCGTGCAGGCAAAGAACTGGAAAATCAAGTTAAGATTTTGGGGGAGATTTGGGGGGCAAGGACTCTCTCAGGAGACTTGTGAGACTACTGAATACATTTAACTTTCCTCTCAGTCTGCACTGTTCAGGCAATAACTCAAAATCCAGATCTTCTGTCTTGTTAGAGCCTGACTTGAGCTTTCTCAGGCATTTCAGCTGCAAGAGGATTGTTGGCCGTCTCTTCCTTTTCTTCTAAGAAACAAAATAATTGCAGAAATTACCTGCCATTGGGCAGTCAGCTCCCAGCTCTAACATTGGGCCAGGGCTGGAAACGTCTATTTCTCAGGACTCTGATTCTGTCATCTGTGCTTGGGGAAAGTAACACAAAGCCAAAGAGCTGAGCCAAATACCTGAGGTCTCATCTCCAGCTCACTTAAGAAAGCAATTGTTCTTGCTTCCATGTTCTCATAGCCACCATAGCTGCTGCTGTAGAGGGATGTTTTCTCAAAACTTTTCATTTGAGTCCCACTTGATCTTTATAATTTTATTACATTTATTTTTAATTTTTTAGTGTGTCATTCTTTCCATTTAATTTACTGTAGGCACTTGTTTATATCATATAATGATATTTTATGATTATTAATTATAATTATTAATAGTAATTACTCATACTATTAATTAATAAGTGTTAGTACTAGTAATTAATAGTAATCATATTATTAATAGGTTATTGTGAGTGAAGTGTTTTCTAAGTCTTCAAGTGCTGTGTAAAGACAAATTCTGCTTCTTCTATCATGCAATTGAATCAGAAGCTACAGGAGGAATTCTAAGAATACCTCTCTTTCTTTGTTTTGACATAAGGAAGCTGAACCGGGTTTCTGCCGTAAGATTAAGCAGCTGTGTCTAAGAAGGAATACAGTGATGGACTTGGAATCAGGAAGACTGGAGCTTTTGCTTTTGTTTCTTTGGCTATACGTGAGAAGGTTGGACAAGACTTTTAAGGTCCTTCCCAGCTCTAAAATTCTATGTTCTTTTTTAAATGAATCGACTTGCCCCACTTTTTGATAGCTCTACTTGTTAATAAGATGTTTAAAAAATATTGAAATCCTATTTCAGTTTCTGCCCTTTACTCTTGATTCTTTCTTCTGGGGCCAAATAACACAAGTCTAATCCTTTTTGCCATGTGATTGCTCTTTAAATACTTGAAGACAGCTATCGGGTCTGTGCCTGAGTCTTCTCTTCTCCAGATTATCGACATCTTTAGTTCTTTCAAGTAATCTTCGTATATATACTGTGGCTTCCAGTCCCTTCTCCATCCTGGTCACCTTCCTTGGGAGACACTCAAGCTTGTCAAATTTTGTTCCTAGATCGTGGCACCCAGAACTGAACACAATACTCTGACTAGCAAAGAGTTTAATAAGACTATACCCCCCTATTTTCCTGGACACCATTTCTCTGCCAATGCAACGTAAGATCACCTAGCTTCCTGTGCTTCCTGGTCTAGCTATGCAAACCTCATCCTATCCTTTAGCAGTTGAGTCTTAGAACTCAATTGTGGGATTTTACATATGTCCTTCTTACATATCATCTCATTAGATCCAGTCCAACATTCTAGCTCATTGAGAAATCTTTAGGTGGAGATTCTAATATCAAACTTATTAGCTCTCCTTCCTACTTTATGTCATCTGAAAATATCACAAGCATACTATTTATGCTTTCATCTGTATCATTAAAAAAAATTGGTGATCAACTCAGAGCCAAGGACAGATCTCAGTGACCAGAGACCTCTTGCCAGGATACTGCTATTAATACTCTTACTCATAATAATAACTTAGGTTGTTTTGTTGTTCAGTTATTTCAGTCATGTCCAACTCTTCATGACCCCCTTTGGGTTTTTTTTTTTTTGGCGAAGATAGTAGAGTGGTGTGCCATTTCCTTCTCCAGTTCATTTTGCAGATGAGGAAACCAAGGCAAACAGGGTTAAGTGACTTGTCCAATGTCACACAGCTAGTTTGAACTCAGGAAGATGAGTTTTCCTGACTCCAGGCCCAACACGCTATCCACTGCACCATTAGCAATTCATTAATAGCTAATACTGGTATGATATTTTAAGATTTACAAGGCTTCCTTCACAACAACCTTGTAAAGTAGGTGGTACAAGTATTATCATCTCTATTTTCTAAATGAGGAAACAGGATAAGAAGTCACTTAATTTGTCCATACCCAGAATCTAGTATCAGATCCTAAATAAATCATTTTGTGGTTCTAATCATTAAAAAGATTCTAAATCTATTTTCTTCTGTACTGTCATCTAACTCACATCTGTCTACCTTTTCTATTACATTGTGGGGAATTTTGTCAATGCCTTGGTAAAAGTCAGAAAATTACTAATTGAAGAAGTTTAGACTTGAGAACATGTGATCTGATTCTTATGTAATGCTGTCATCCCCAAGCAGGCTTGATAGTCCACTCTGAAGGGCAGCCCTGTATGTGTTGAGAGATGTGACTCCCGATTGGCTGAGAGAATTCAGAGAGAGAAATGGAAAAGGAGAGAGGGCAAGAGGAATTGTTGCCTCCCTGGTGGAACTGAGATTTCATTTGGATTTCAGACTCCTTAATTCTTGAATGTTCTATCACCTAAACCAAGGGTTGGGAACCTGTGGCCTCAGGGCCACATGTGGCCCTCTAGGTCCTCAAGTGTGGCCCTTGACTTCATAGAACAAACCTTCGTAGAACAATCCCCTTAAGAAAAGGATCTGTTCTGTAAAACTTGGACTCAGTCAGAAGGTCACACCCAAGGACCTAGAAGACTACATGTAGCCTTGAGGCCAAAGGTTCCCCTCATCTCCGAATCTAATCTATATGGTTTTCCCAATTACTATTGACCAGGAAAATTGACTTTTATCTTGCATCTCCCCAAAGAACCATACCTTTAGCCTTTAAAATATTGATGTATGATAGATAATTTCAAGCCCAATGCCTTTTTTATTTTTTAAATTCAATTTTATTTCTTTTTCTGCTCCAAATTCTCTCTTCTACAAATTTCCTCCCCCACACTGAGAAAGCAAGAAAAGCATAATAGACCCCCCACATTAGTCACATCTCTCTCCAAAACATGCCTCAATCTGCATTCCAATACCTTTTAAGAGCTGAAAGGAGAGGAAGGCAGTAATGCTCTAGCTATGACTGTTTTCCTATTCTCTACTAAGGTGGAATTCCAGTCATTTCAGATGTGTGGGGTGGGACATCTTAATATCTATCTACATGTCCATTCCTTAATCTGGTCACATGGGTTCTGTTACACCTAATTGTGTGCCAAGTTAAATTCCATGGAATTTAATAAGCATCTTTTAAGTGCCTACTATGAGCAAGGCACTGTGCAGGGCACTGGATATACAAGACAAAAAAATAGTGCCTGTCCTCAACAAGTTTACATTCTAGTGGGGAAATATAATCTGCACATGGATAAGTGAATATAAAGTAGAATTCAAAATAATACAATGTATTTTTAAGAGAGAACATGAAAAACTGGGGGATCTTAAGAGCTAGTGCCCAAGTTATGCTATAAAAGAAGCTACCAAACTTTACCATACCCAAGTGTACTAAAATCTCAGCATCTCCAAGATAGTAGAGAAAGCTTGGGTGAAGTTCAGTGGTTTGTGTAAACTTGAAGAGCATAAGTTTTTTAAAGCTATTTTCAGACAGAAAAAGCACTGGCTTCTTGGGATCTAAACCATAGTGAGTAAAGTGGGTACTACAAACAGGTCATTCCTAAAATAAGATCAAAATGATAGTGTGGAAATTCTAAATACCAGCAGTCTCCAGGAACAGAATAAGAGAACTTCAGACCTGGAAAGGACCATCTACGTCCAACAGGAGCTGAGTGGCAATCTCCTCTACAACATCCATGGGCAAGAACTTGAGGGCCTCCAGTGATGGGAAACTCACTGCTTCCTGAGGAAGCGCATCATGCTTTTGGACTGCTCTAATTGTCAGGGAATTTTTCCTTATAACAAATCTAAATCTTTCTCTCTAACTCAAGATGAAAGGATTTAGAGCTACTGAGTAGTTAAAGATCAGTTCGTCTAGACCTTTTATTATCTAGAGGACACTGAAGTCCAGAGAGGCTCAAGGTCACACAAGTATTAATTAGTAAAGACAGTCTTTGAACCTAGATCCTCTAATTTGAAATTCAGTGTTCCCTTCTCTGTACCACCCTACCTTTCCTTCAACCACTGTTGCTGTTTCTGCTTTCTGTACCTACACAGAATGAGTCTAATTCTTCTTCCGTGAGATACTCTTTCAGATATATGAGGATAATTGTCATGTTCACCATCATTTCTTCTTGTCTCCAATTTACCTACCCCTATTTTCAACTGACATGGTTTTCAGGGCTTTAGGGTCCTGGGTCCATTAATTTTCATGGTGCCTAGCCAATCTAATCCAATCCAATAAATATTTATTAAGTGCCTATTATGTGCTAGGCACTGTGCTAAGAACTTGTGATACAATTAATCAAAAGACAGACAGCTCTTGCCCTCGAGGAGCTTACATTCAAAAGGGGAGACCACACACGAAAAGGGCAGGAAAGCAGGAATGGGAATAGAGTAGGAGGATACCATGGGGTACCTCTTACAGGGGGCATTTTGTTCCCTGGAGCTAAAACCAGGTAGAGCAGCAGGTGCAGAATGGCGTGAGCCCAAAAGTGCAGTTTCCAACCTCTATAAAAGAAGACATTGGGAGGACTTTGGTATTGCACTTTCCTGCCTTCCAATAAGAGGAGAGAGGTGGACAAGGGAGGTGGAGTCAGTAATGGCTTGAGTTAGCAGGATGGTGATGAGATTAGAGGTAATGAGTTTGCCACAATATTACAGATGTGGTCTGACCAGAGTAGAATCCTAGAAGACTATGTATTTCTTTCATGACACCATGTTTGTTAATGGACAATGTGCATTATTGCATAGATGACTGCCTTAATATGTATTCTCTTACAATGACCTCAGAGGAAAGTGTCTACGTTTGATAGGATTCAGATATCAACTCATTTTTACAAAAAGTGGTGAGACTATATAATTTCTTCTCCAGTGCACTAGAATAAGTGGTATAATTTTGATGGGACTGTTACAGGACTATACAGGCTAATATCAAATTAATCTACTGGGGAAAGATGTCCTTATGCAGCAATACTTTTATCAGCAGATATGCAGTTGGAATTTAGAATCAGGAAAACCTATGTTTGAATTTTTTCCTCAGATACTTTTTAGCTGTATGTGACTAAGCAAGTCACTTAACCTCTCCGACCCTCAGTTACCTCATCTGTAAAATGAGAGTTTCTGGAAGAGTGTGTTATATACTTTTGAGGGGATATTTTATACCAATTATACCTGTTTCTAAAAGCAAATTGTGACAAATGATAATCACGGGGGGAGGAGCCTACTAGTGGGGTGCTGTGAACGATAACACTAGAAAGTCCCCTTTTCCTGACTTAGAGCTAGCTCTAGAACCCAGAGGGAGAGGACAAATAACCAGCTGAACTCTAATCCAACCTGCCAATGGGAGCAGAGATTGGTAGAGAGGCTCCAGAGCCTCTGCTATGTGAGGAAGCGGCAGTGAAATTTTTTAAAAAATGACTATCTCTTCTGCTTTAATTTTATATAGTGCTACATACACCCTGGTGCTTAAAAATGAGGCAATTGGACTAGATGGAACTAAGGCCCCTTCTAGCTCTAAATCACTATGTTGCTCTGTCTTTTTAAGCTAGGTTATGGGAATTGAGGGGAGCTCAGGAAATCAGAGTCAGCAGAAGAGTCAGATCTTTGACTTTTATTTTGATGGATTAAAATTACATGATCGTCCTGTGGGGTTCTGATTATATGCTCCACTGAGTTGGTTAGCTATCTTTTCATAGATTCTAAAAATATGCCAAAATTAATATTCTTGATAGTATTTTTGCAGGCTGTAACATGGCATTATTGCTTTCTCTTTAGCAAGCATGTGATTTTAAACATTATTCTCCTAGGAATAAAGGATGTTTTGAAAGAATAGCTTGGATGTGGTCATTTTCATTTGGGTTTATATTTAAGTATTTCATACTCACCAAATGCATCCAGTTTTATCTCTTTGAATCTTATTGGGGGGATAAAGAATTCCTTGGAATATTTTACCACGGAATTTCTTGAAATACAGCTTTATCTTTTTCTTTGATTCTTTCAAAAGTCAAAGAGAGTGGTGAAATGGAAAGAGCAATGGTTTAGGGATCAAAAGACCTAGATTCTAGACATGCATTTGCCACTAATTCACTGGATAATCTTAGCCCAGGCATTTGACTTTTCTACGCTGAAGTTTTCTCATTTGTGAAAGGAGGAGTTTCTTTTCTTTTCTTCTCCTCTCTTTTCTTTTCTTTCCACTCCTTTTCTTTTTCCCCCCTTTCATGCAAGGTACATGTTACTTTGATTCTCTGTAATGTCCACAGTAAATTACTTTATTGTGTTACTCCAATTAAGTGCTTGCTTAATCTTTAGAGATTTCTTTTTTCCTGCTTTTACATTTTAAAAATTAACTTGTCTTCTCCACTCTTCTAATTGAGCAAGTAAAAAATGCAAATCTGAAAAATAAGCCCTCAGTACATAGCTGCATAGTCTAGCAAAACAAATCCCCACATTAGTCTGAAAATGCATATCTTTCTGCATTTTCAGTTCGTCATCTCTCTATAAGAAGGCCCACTGGCATATGTTCTAGAGCGGCTAGGTGGTGCAGTGGATAGAGTACCGGCCCTTGAGTCAGGAGGACCTAAGTTCAAATGTGGCCTCAGACACCTAACACTTACTAGCTGTGTGACTCAGGGCAAGTCACTTAACCTCATGCCTAGCAAAAAAACAAAAAAAGAAGGCCCTGTTGTGTGCTCCATTTTCATCCTTGTGGACCTGTGGCTTATCATTGCTCAGAGTTCTGAAGTCTTTTGAAGTTGTTTTTCTCTATTCTCTTGCTATCATTGTATAAATTGTTCTCCTAGTTACTCTCACTTTCTCTCCATTGGTTCAGAGGTCTCCCTAGTTTCCTCAGAAATTGTCCATTTCATGATTTCTTATATCTTATTACTACAATTTATTTAGCCACTCCATAATAAGAAGGCAATGCTTTATTTTTCCTATTTTTCACTACCATAAAAAGAGGTGCTATAAATGTTTTTACATATGTAGATCCTTTTCCTTTTTCTTCAGTTTCTTTGGGGTACAGATGTAGTAAGGGCATAGCTGGGTCAAAGTTTGGTAACTTTCTGTGCATAGTTCCAAATTGCTTTCCAGAAGTCTTGACCCATTCACAGCTCTATCAACGGTGCATTAGTGTACCTGTTTTCTCAGAGCTCCAAAAGGAAGAGCTTTAATATTTTACATAAACTCCCCGGTCTCTCATTAGTTACTTTAAGGTATATCTATATAACTAAATATGATTAAATATAACACAAAGAAAAAGAGACCTTTTCAAAGAACCTTATTCCTGCATATTTACCAGGTGAGGAAATGTGTTTATTTTTTGGAACTGTGCTATAACTACCCCAAAATGAACGTATTTTTCATATTATAACTGTATCTCTACCTCCTTCACCTCCAGATCTTTGACTAGTGTAAATATTCTTTTAGTAGAGTTTGTATACAAGTACAAAATAGTTAATGATGCAAATATAGTGTGTCCCAAAGGTCTTTTTAGCTATTAAAGCTTAAAACTGTACTAAGACCTTTGGGACACCTTGTATATCACTCTAAAAACTCTTCATTAGTCTTAATTGCTGCATTGATTCCACTCATATTTATTGTAATTTACTACTTTCCTATACTACTAGTAATAATATCCTCTCCTCTCTTCTGTTCTGCTTATCACAAGGCTAAGATAACACAAACGTGGGTGCCGTGTGTCTTGTAAGATTTTGTCCATACCCCATTTGGATGTCCTTGGGTGCTGAGGGACTCACAAAAGAGATTTCTACCTCAGACAACCTGGCTTCATACCTGAAGGTGAGGGGGTGCGTGACTTTTGCCGAGGTGCCTAATCTCTGTGGGAAGAGTACCATGTGATCTGAGAATTTCTGTAGGGACAAAAGTTTCTTTTTGAGAAAGGAAGCTTAATAATTTTCTTTTCATTTTAAAGTTAGTCAATGACTAAGGGCAGCCTATATGTTTGTGGGTCCAGATTAGAGGGCCCCCTTAATGGGAATAGGAGGGTAAATGAATTCTAGTCTCACCTGAATCCACTGCTCATTTAGTGGTAGCATTTGGTCTCTATCTAATTTTTCTTTTTCTGTTCATCTTTCTTTGCTTTGTTATTCTGGAGTTGGGAAAGACTCTTTGCAAGCAACAAGACTTTGTAAAAATGATATTTGTATTAATTGTTTTTACCATTATACATTTGGAAGTATGAAAAAATATTAATTATTGGATTTGATTAACAACTGTGCCACATAAACTTTTCCCCATACTTTTCCTAATACGGTATAAAGCACTGAAGAGGGCATCAAAAAGGAAGTGTAGAACTGCCCTAATTCACTAAGCAGCCCTAAGATTTGGGATTATGGAATTTGCCAAATACACCCTAATAAATTTGCTGGAGTTAACAAATATCAAACTGAAGAACAAAAGATGGGATGATTGAGTAAATCAATTGCTATCCCACTCCACTTGAAGCAAATGATAAGATATACAATCAATCATTCTTAATCATAGCTTTTAGATTAAGTATAAAAAGTCTTTGAAACCAGTAGATGAAGTGAAATATTGTCAGACAAGAAGTTGGTTTTAATGGGCTGAGGGATTTCATCATACCCTCCAGGTCTTAAGAAGAAGCATCTGGTTGGTTGAATTTGGAAATTCCATAATTGTCAATCTAGGAGAGTGTTCCAGCAGACCCCTGAAGAAGAACCAGAGGATGGGGGTGGTGGGGGAAAGAGAAGCTTCAGCTTCAATCTTGGCTCAGGTCTTCTTCCCTCCCTCCACTTTGAGATGAGGACTTTGTGAGCTAAGAAAAGTCTTCAGTATGTTGGACTTCCTATTCTTTTATCAGTGTCTTAGGGACATTCCTGGATCAGCTAATGACAATGTCTTCATTGGGAGACAAGGGCAGAATATACATGGATTCACAGCTCTCTGAGTAATCCAACAAAGAGACTACCCCATTCGAAAGAGGATTTCTTAAACACCTCACGAATGAACTTCCAGGAACCAGGATCTATGAGTTAGTTACTGCTTTGCCACATGTGCTCTCTAAGCTTGAGTCCACTTTCCCCTTGACTCTGTATGTATTTATGGGTGAGTGTATCACAGAATTTTGGGAGGATGTTTTGTTTTTTATTGTATCATCTTGACCAATACCGTTTTATAAAAGCTACCTAAGTCTGGCTGACTAAAATGATTCTCAACTGATAATCTTGGGGATAAAGTACACTAGTGGAGCCTTGAGTTGGTGGCATTAAAGAATCCTTCTTGATGCTTCAGGGGTGTACCTAGCATCTCCCTGAGGGAAAGATGTAGCCTTTCTCTAGGACCCAAGACTTACCTATGAGAGTGGGAGCTGGGATAAGGATCCTGAAAGCTTATATAGGTCACATGGGATTTTTACAAAGATTGAGAAAGTTACGTACTATCATGTTATGTACTTCATTTGATCAAAACAGAACTAGATGTGGACTGAGAAATACCAGCCTAATTAAAAGTGGTTCTCTCTTGTGTATAGGAAGTACAGACTTCAGACCATTTTTGAAATTAACACAATGGAGTCTCAGATACTATTCATTTGTATCTTAATTTGAGGAAGTATTGTTTATGCCAGTAACTTAAAATCTATTGGGAAGCCATGTATAAGTCAAGCCCCAGGATTTTTTAAATAACTGTAATTAGCAAAATAGAGCTTTGATGAAATTATGATTAGTAAGAATTGAACAGAAAATTGAAATTTAATTTCTTTAATCAAGGTTTTGTATTTCTAGAGATTTTGCTCTATATCCTTCCTTAAATACATGTGCAAATATTAGTAATTACTGATTAGTTATATCTATAACTTAGTATTTTAATAAAGAGTTTATTTTTGCAGTAAAGACTTAATTGATTAATTCACATATTGTTCCTCACAGGGGTACAGAACCTTCAGCCTTGAGGCCACATGTGGCCTTCTAGGTCCTTGGGTGTAGCCTTTTGACTGAGTCTAAGTTTTACAGAACGTATCTTTTTTTTAAGGGGATTTGTTCTGTGAAGTTTGGATTCAGTCAAAGGGCGGTACTTGAGGACTTAGAGGGTCACATATGGCGTCGAGGCTGCAGTTGATCTCAGTTATCTATTCCTGAGGAAATCCTAGCTGGTGGATCAAAACAGTCAAAACCAGGGTAACTTCCTGAATTGGGGACCTGAAGCCTATGAGGCACTATAAGTCATAGACATAAGATTAGCCACGTAAAACCCCAGACTATAAAATGATGAAACAGGGCATTATGTGACCTTGGGCAAGTCATAGCCTTTCTGAACTTCATTTTATTCATATGTAATATAAGAATGTTGGACTAATCCTCTCTAAAATTCTTTCTAACCCTAACATTCTATGAATACTTTGAGTAGTGTTTGGAATTCCATTTTATCCATTCCTTTGGCAAGAAAAAGCTTTATTTAAGTAAAAAGAAACTTTTTAGGAGAGGGAAAACCCCATGAACTGCGGCTTTAAATTGATTCTGCCTTCTGACAGGTGGCCATTCCATTAGCAACTAACGATGAGTGTGTTAATTGCTTCTGCAGAGGAAAAGCTAAGGGTGCTTAAGAGTTCAACAGCTTTTTAGCAGCCACCCTGAAGACTGCCTTGGAAAAAGGTGATTAGTGTTATTATGAACTGCAAATTGCAGCATGTGGTATCAACGCATTATTTATTACAAATGAAAAAAATATGCGGTGTAGCTAAATATGTCCAATTTATTTATAAGCATGGCAAAACTCCAGTTCTAGTAGAAAAATTAATGCTAAAACCAGAGAAATCAGGTTTGAAAAATATGTTTTTAGGCACTCTGTTTCGTTTCTTTCACAAGATGCTAATGTTTGGTCATTAATCCGACTGACTTAAAAATTTATCTAGAAATAATTCCACCAGTTCTCTTAGGATGTAATTTTATCGGTTTTTTTAATTTTAAAAAGTTTTATTATTACTTTTTTTTTTCACTGCAGTAGTTTGCCCAAAACCTCATTCTTTGTACAAAGGATAGATAACATTGAGACAAAACCAAGTGACACAATGATTACATCCGAAATTTTTAGATCATATTCCACATCTGTGTTCTAGTTCCAATCTCTCTACTGTGAGAAGAAAGGTGTGATATCAGTTTTTAGAGTTTTTTTTAATCTTGTTTTCTTTTTCTTGAATTCTTCAAGCTAATTTTTTCTCGTCTCAAGTTTAAAAAACATTATTCTCTCAGTTCTTTAAGCCAGCGCTTCTTAAACTGGATGGGTTTAGACTTGCTTAGTCTCTGACTCTTTCTCTCTGTCTCTCTGTCTCTCTGTCTCTGTATCAAGACCCACAGTTTAAGAAGCGCTGAAGGGGTTGAGGGTGGTAAAAGTTTAAGAAGTCCAACTTTAGGCAACTCTTTAGGACTATAAATTGCAGAGGGGATGCTAGTCTGCATGGGTACATGGAGTTGTCTCACCTGGGAGTTGCCCATACCAATGAAATCACAGGTCCAGTTCCCATCCTTATTCCTACTGTATTTCCAGTTATATCCTTTTGGTAGAAATTAAATTCTTACCCTGGTCTTCTCCATCATCAGTATTTATAATCTTAGATGATCATAAATTTATAGTTGGAGGGGACCTTAAAGATAATATAGTCCAACTTTTGTATTTTGCAGATGAAGAAACTGAGGTACAGAGAATTTAAGTGACTGGAAATTATACCTTCAAGTGGAACCATGCAGCTAGTAAGTATCTAAGGCAAGATTTGAATCCAGGGCCTTCTGACTCTAAGTCCAGTGTGTTCTCTATTATGCGACATTGTCACATGAATTTTAAAAATCGCAGGTATCTGATGGCAGTAGGGCAGTTTTTGTTCTCATTTGAGCTTTCCCACAGTCAGAGCCATAACTAGGATGTTACCCTCAGGGATTTGCCCCAGAGCTGTGACATCTGGGGTAGTGCTTTTGATAACTATTGGGGTCTCTGAAGACCCATAGAGAATCTAACATCCCCAGAGGGTCAATCCAAAGATAAGATATGTGTACGATAGGGTCTGAGGGAGACTTCCTCCTCCAGATAAAGTGTGGCTTAGAGCAGAGGATACTAATCAGTTAGTTAATAAGCATTTAAGCCCTGAGGCTGCAAATAAGAAAAAAAAAAAAAGACAATCCCTGCCCTGGGGGAGCTAACAATCTAACGGGGGAAAACAAAACACAAAAGGAAGCAGAAAAGGAGGAGTGTGTTAGGGTACCTGGTGCTGGGCAGAGGAGACGTTTGTGGAGTCAAAACCAAGCAGAGAAAACTGAGGGTAAATGGAGTTAACTGGAAAAGTCTGAAAGTATTTTTAAAGGGCAGTCTGGGAAGGAGCTCATTGCTCCACCCTCACAGCTGCCCAGCAGGCCAGGTGGCAGGTGAGTGTACAGTGTTCCAGATCAATTTCTACCTGGGGAAAGATTTTTTTTTTAATATAGAGAACATTCTTATTCTCTCTCTCTCTGCCTCTCTGTCTCTGTCTCTCTGTCTCTCTCTGTCTCTGTCTGTTTGTCTGTCTGTCTGTCTGTCTCTCTCTCTCATCTATCTGGACCTCCTTTTACTTGAGATTCCCAGAGAAAAGCACTGGACTGAGAAGCGGTATTCCAATCACAAACTTCCCATAAGTATGGGCACTTTAGCATCCCATACCCTCCAGAGACAGGGGCAGTATTATCTAGGTGAGGATAATGCTTCTCTTATGCATAGGGGTGGAAACAGCATAGCTTCTGGGGACAAGCCTTGGGTTGGGAAGCAATCTCCTAAACTCTTTGCTTCCAGGGGAGAAAGGATGCTATTTCAGGGTCTTTAACTCTCAAGGAGATGGGGGTTCAGCTATTCCAGGATGAAGGATATACTTCCAGGGAGAGTAATAGCATGGGTAGAAAGCAGCCTTGAGATGAGTGATAGGCTGGGAAGCAGTTCCTCAGATCACTCCCAATCCTAACCCTCTCACCCCACTCAACTGAATTTGTTTCAGGCACAAGAATTTCTAGATACATAGATGGATAGTTAGATAGAAAGACAGATAAATGAATTGATGGAGCATATGAAGCACTTGCTATACATCAGGCACCATGCTAAATGATGGGAATATACATACAAGAAAGCAAAATAGTCCTTGTTATCAAGGACCTTACATTTTAATCATGGTAGAAATTTCTCCAGGGTTATCAAGGCAACTGGCTATGAAGAGGAAAAGAAGTCTGTCTGGAGAGTGAGTTACTTGCGTCTGCCCCAAAGTTAATCTAAGAAGCTCCCATCACTCACTTGGTTGTTTTTTGTTGAATTTTGCCCAATTGAATTGATTTATTTACAACACAAAATCAAGGATTCTAAGTGTTGTAATATAGCCTTTAACAATAGTGAAACAATCCCTTATATTCTTTTCTCAGACTTCTTGCCCTTTACTGCATTTGCTAACTTCTACACCTTGCAACATTACTCAGTATTTACTAAGTACATTTCTTCTCTTATCATCCCTTCACTTCTTTGATGTCTAAGTATTGCCCACCTACTAGTTTTCTACAGGATAAAGTTGCCTCCATGATTTGAAATTACATCTTCAAGTGGAACCACTCTCCTAAATTACTTTTTAAATGCATTTCTAATTTAGCTTGACCTCCCTGTAGTTTCTCTGCTCTTTCTGGCATCTCATCAGCTGTCATTATCTGTAAACTCAATTAATTTGATGTTTATGCTTTCTTCTAGGTTATTATTAATAAAGATGTTCACTGAAAGTCAGCTGAGTCACCCCACTGGATACCAGTTTATATCCATAAAGGACATGGCCCAGATATAACAGCTTAAGCCTGGATTTTAGGCCATGGACAACTGGTTTTCATCACATTAAGCATTTAATAAATTAGGAACCGGTATGTAATTATTTTTAATAGCTTGATAATTCCATTCCAGAACTTCAGGACACAGTAACACTACTCCCTAAAGTTGTGTGGGAGAGAACATTCTCCACGTAAGCTCTTTGCAAGAGGGAGGGGGAACCAAATTCTCTTACCTTCTTCTAAATACAGAGGGCTTCCCTGTGCATTTCATCTAGGGGTTAGAGAGTGAGATATGAAATCCAAACCACTGAACAAGAAAATAAATTTGGTGCCCTCCTACTGGCAATAGTTTATATACAGAGAAAGCAGTGTATACATATATCTATATCTATATCTATATCTATATATACACACACATATATATACACATATATATATCAGTTGATATATGTATCAGTTGATAGCAATATGTATATCATAATAATCATATAATATATAATATAATTTATATATATTAGTTGAAAGTAATATATATCAGTTGGACTCTAATATCAATATTCCTTCTGATTTCTTTTATTTATCTAATATCTAATAATTTATTAATTTAAATTTTTTTACATGTAATTTTTTAAACATTTGTTTTTTAAAATTATGAGTTCCAAATTCTTCCCCCCCTTCCCTCCCTCCTTAAGAAGGGAAAAAATTTGATATAAATTGTACACGTAAAGTTATGCAAAACTTATTTCCATATTAGCCGTGTTACAAAAGAAAACATAGACAGCCCCCCGCCCCCAACCAAGAGAAATAAAAAAGTGTGCTTTGAAGTGCATTCAGACTTCATCAGTTCTTTCTCTGGAGACCAATAGCATTTTTCATCATAAGTCCTTTGGAATTATCTTGAATTATTAGGTTCCTGAGAATAGCCAAGTCACTCACAGTTCATCATCATACAATATTGCTGCTACTGTATACAATGTTCTTTTGGTTCTGCTCACTTCACTTTCTTAAAAGTCTGTCCAGGTTTTACTGAAACCATTCTGCTCATTATTTCTTATGGTACAATAGTATTCCATCCCATACCACAGCTAGTTCAGCCATTCCCCAATTGATATGATAGACATCCCCTCAATTTCCAATTTTTTGCCACCACAAAAAGAGCTATTATAAATATTTTTGTATGCATTGGTCCTTTTCCTTTTGCTTTGACCTCTTTGGGGTGCAGACCTGGTAGTGGTATTGCTGGGTCAAGGGGTAGGACTTTTGGGCATAGTTCCAAATTGCTCTGCAGAATGGTTGGATCAGTTCATAATTCCACCAACAATGCACTGTTGTTGTTTGTTGTTGTTGTTGAGTTGTTTCAGTCATGTCTCACTCTTCATGACCCCACTTTCTGGGTGTTTCTTGGCAAAGATACTGGAATGGTTTACCGTTTCCTTCTCCAGCTCATTTTACAGGTGAGGAACTGAGGCAAACAGGGTTAAGTGACTTGCCTAGGGTCACACAGCTAGTGCCTGAGGCCTAATTTGAACTCAGGGAGATGAGTCTTCCTGATTCCAGGCCTGGCACTCTATCCATTGTGCCACCTAGCTGTCTTAACAATGCATTAGTGTCCCAATTTTTCCACACTACCTCCAACGTTAGTCGTTTTCCTTTTCTGTCATATTAACCAATATGATAGGTATAAGGTGGTACCTCAGAGCTCTTTTAATTTGCATTTCTTTAATTAATCTTTTTGATATATTTTCTAGGGCAGATGTTTTTCCAATGACATATTTCACATTTCCTTCTATTTTTTTTCATTCCTTTGACTTTGTTTTATTTTTCCTTGATATATCATGGACCCACTAGCTTCCATGTGCCCAATTCTAGTTTTTAAGGAGTTCTTTTCTCCAGTGGATTTTTGTGCTTCTTTTATCATTTGGTCAATTTGGTTTTTTGAGGTGTTATTTTCTTCAATCGAGCTGTTGATTCTCTTTTATTAAACTTCTTGCATCACTTTCATTTTTTCCCCCAATTTTTCCTCTGCTTCTCTTATTTGATTTAGAAAGTCCTTTTTGAGCTCTTCTAGGAATTTTTGTTGGGATTGTGTTCAATTCACTTTTTTTCCTTTGAGGCTTTGCTTGTAGCTGTTCTGACATCGTTGTCTTCTTCCAAGTTTATGTTGAACTTCCTTGTCATCATAGTAACTTTCTATGGCCAGATTCTTTTTTGTTGTTGTTGTTGTTTACTTATTTTTCTGGCCTATTTCTTGACTTTTAACTTTATATTAAAGTTGGTCTCCTCTCCCAGGGTGGAAGGGGCACTGTCCAAAGCTTCAGGTTTTTGTTTTTGTTTTTGTTTTTGCTACTGTTTTCAGAGCTAGTTCAATGGGTTTATAGTTTTTGGTTCTTTCAAGGTTGGATGATCTAAGGAGAAGTATGGTCACTGTTCTCCTGGCCTGGGCTCTGGTCTTTACCCAGGAAGGGACCTTATTCTCCTGTAGCCACAAGCTCTTCTCTTGGCCCTGGAACTGCGACTTTGGTCTTTTCTCTCCTGCTCCCAGGTGTTAGTGCCCCTTTCTGCCTTGGAACTGAGACTAGGGCCCTTGCTCCCCTGTGAGCATCCATACGACTCTTCTCTGCCCTGAAACTGTAGGCAGGGCATCTGCTCCTCTGTGGCTGCAAGCATAAATGCTCTCCTTTGCCTTGGAAGTGTTCCCCAAGACTGTATGGTCGATGCAACAGGGTCTTGAACCCAGTACTAGTCAAGAGTCCTCTGTAATCTCTTTCTGACCACCTGTCCAACCCCCTTACCGTCTATGGGCAGAGAGCTTCCAACTGCCTCCAAGGCCCCAGTCCCAACCTCCTAAGTTGTCTTGGACTGGAAAATTGTTTCACTCTGACCTTTTGTGGGCTCTCCTGCTTCAGAATATGATTTGAGGTGTTGTTTTAAAGTTGTTTGGAAGGGAATTTGGTTGAGTTCATGTGAGTTCCCATGTCTGTTCTGCCATCTTCTATTCCTTCTGATTTCTGGGGAAATGTCTGTGTTTGAAATTTATGATTACTACGGTGCTCCTGATCTCTGAAAAATTCTGCCAAGCCACAGGGACTGATGTGGTACTTCTTTTTTTTTTAAATGAGTTTTAGACCTCCTGGTAGAAACTTATTCATTCATTCATTACTGGAAAAGTAACTCAAAGTGTTATGTCTAATAGGAAGTAACACAATTTTTGTATATGAAAAAGAATACTAAAATGTCACATCAGTGTTTTGTTTAAAAAAAAAACCAATGTATGAGAAGTCTATAGGGCTCCTCCCATTCTTTCATCATTCTCATTGACAACCTTGACTAGACTCTGTAAACATGCCAGTCCCCAAAGGTGCTAGGGCTCAATATGATACAGTTCTATGAGAAAACAAACAAACCACAATTAGTTTGCTACATAAACTTTTGCAGCAAATCTCATTAACTGTGAGCTCCTTGAGATCAGGGGACTTTTTTTGTTTGTTTGTTTTTTTGCCATTCTTTGTATCCCAGCACTTAGCACAATGCCTGGCACATTGGAGGAGCTTAATAAACGCTTTTTGACTTCCTTAGAACATCTCAGTGGGAATAATTATGTATAGTAAACTGAATTACTATTATACATCAGCAAGGCATGCTAGAAAGACACTGAACCAGGAATTAAAAGATTGGGCTTCTAGTTCTGTGTGAACTTGAAAAGTCACAATATTTATGGTCTGAAACTTCCTTAACTATAAAAACAATGGGTTTGAACTAGATGACATCGAAGGTATTTTTCAACTTTAGAGTCTAAAATCTATTATCTTTTAATTTATTTAAGTTACGTTATTTATATTTATATTATCATATGAGGTAGACACTCCTTTCAATGTTATATAGAGGTTATTAGAAACTTTTTGTTTGCTATCTATTCAATCACAGCTCACAAGCCCATGTTTTTCTTCTCTGGATCCTTCCCTACTCCCAGACCAGCCAGGAGCAATCATATGACATCCCAGTAATGTAAAAGGACATTTACTTAAAACAGGATACAACGTAAATAACGAGGAACTAAAATCAAGCAGCAGGCATTTCATCACCCATTTCTACCATACAGCAGATGCCAGGTGTTCCAAATCAGCATGGAGAGCAGCCTTTCTCCCTGCATTCCTCTGGCCAAGTTTGCACAGCACAACATAGATCTTGGGAGAATGCTGACTTGTGGCAAGTGGATGGTTACTGAAATCTGGGGGACGTCCCTTCATCATCATCAGTCAGGTCATCAGTCAACAAGCACTTTTTCAATGCTCCAACAGGCACTGGGAACACAAATAGAAGGAGAAGTACAGTTCTTATATTCAAGGAATTTATATCTAATAGGGGAAAAACAGCACATCCAAATAAGCTGAAAGGGGGAGTGGGACAAGGAGAGGAAAGAGAGCTGGTGGGAAGCCCAGAGACAGCCTGGAGAGGAGTGAGGCTTGGCTGGCCTCTCCACCTCCTAAAATGGAAATTCTGGAAGCAGTTATCCAATGAGAGGCAGAGCCCAAAGGGGTGGAGGGTGCTTCCAATGTGTGAATTCCAGGGCTGGAGGGAGCTTGAGGAAGAAGAGGTTTCTGGGGGTATGGTAGAAGTCAATAGCCTGGAGAGGAATGTGTCATCCAGTCATCATGCAGATCCAGGCAAGCTCCTTGAGCTCAAGACCCAGCTGCCATTTTCTTTTCCTTCTGCTAGAATATGTTCACATTCCCTGTCCTAGGAGACTATACCCAGCCTCTTACCAGAGTGCCACAAATACTCTCGTCTAACCAGAGTCCCTTTTGAGGTAGTATCACCATCTGGCTCCACTGTACCACCCTGTAGGGGATGAAGTTCCCTTTCCTTCTTTTTTTCTTACTCTGAAATGCCACATATATTTACTAAGAATTTAGAGTTGAAAAATATATAGTTTTTTTTAGACACAGGTTCAGCATTGAGTATTTAAAGCAGCTGTGTCAATGAATTAATAAAAATATTTCATCTTAAAATTATGGTGATTGGAAATATAACAAATGTTCAATTCTTCTAATCCTTTCCTGGGCCCTTAGTAACAACATATTTGAAATCTCATCAATTCAGATGTGACAAAATAATATAATTAAATCATGACCAGAGATTAACACTTGAGATGACAGATGCATTTCTGAGTTAGTGAATCTTGAATGGCACCTGATAGGGATGACAGTGGGTAGCTAGGTTGCATAGTGGTTAGAGCACTGGGCCCAGAGTCAGGAAGACCTGAGTTCAAATCTGACCCCAGATACATACTAGCTGTGTGACCCTGGGCAAGTCACTTTGCCCTGTTTGCCTTAGTTTATCAACTGTAAAATGAGCTGGAGAAGGAAATGGCAAACTACTCCAGTCAGTATCTCTGCCAAGAAAACCCCAAATGGGGTCATGAAAAGTCATATATGATATAAATGACTGAATAACAACAACAACATGGATGACAATGCTCCTGACTCAGAAGACTTGGCTAGAATACTGTGACTGGATTGCTTCTTCATGATAATTTACTTAAAAATATTTCAGGGATCTGTGATGCCATTATTGTGAATGCCCCTTTTATCTATAAGTTGCTGTGACTGAAAAAAAACAAACCATCATCTAGTAAAGGGAGAGCTTTTGATGGAGAACCTCTTTGGATTTAATTAGTCTGGTTCTTAGACAAAAGGCATCTAATCTATAGCTGGATCCATACTTGAAGCTTTCCAGAACATTCATGCAGTTGGTGTGATCTTTGAGTCAACCCAGGGTCAACTTGATAACAGTAGGTTTTTAGTGGAGGTTTTACTAAAATAATCAAAATAATTTATTCATTACTAAATAATGCTGAACTCGGAACTGTAAGAGAAGAGTTTCCTTGACACATTTTTTGCTTTCTGGGAAAGGATAACCAATGGACAAGTTACCCTGAATGCATGCAGAGGTCAGGGACACGAGTGATTCTGATGTATAAAATAAAGGGATTTGACTAGATGATGATAATAATAACTCACATTTACATGATGCTTTAAGGTTTACAATGTGTTTCCTTTGTGACTGGGGAAACAAAAGTAGGAGTTCTACATTTAAGCAAGGGTACCTGTTGGTATTTTTTCATCTGCTCAATCTTAGAAGGCTTTCTTAAGGAAATGAGTTGTCAGGAGTCTTTGAATGACAAGAAACAGCCAACCAACTTGACCAGCAGTCAGGGAATAATGATATGTTTTTAAAAAGCTAGAGAATCTTTGAAGATAACTCAAAACAATGAAAATCAAATGTCTGCCTTCTAGGTATGCTTTATAATTTTAGAGAAAGCATACTAAGGTCTAGGAAGCCAGGCAAGCTGCCATTTTTATAAGCTACTTCTCAAGTCAATGATTTTCTTAACAATAATCTTCACATACCCATACTCCCCCCAAAAAGCCCCTTAAGATGTTTCAATGTCTTAAAGGTAATTTAATGGGAAAAAAGCTAAAGATGCAAACAACTTATGAACTATAATTTCGAGATATGTCCAACCATTTTTAGAAAGGGTTCTTTTCACTTGACACTTACTAGCGGTGTGACCCTGGGCAAGTCACTTAACCCCAATTGCCTAAGCAAAAAAACCAAAAAAACAAAAAACAAAAAACAAAAAAGAAAGGGTTCTTTTCAAGAAATATCTTATTGACAATTCTTTTATGGCTGATGTAGGCATATGAGCTATTTGTGAGGTAGGTAGGTTATAGTTAAAAACCAAACTTTAGTTAATGTCTTTAGTAGGAAGAGAACATTTAGTCAATTCATTCATCTTGTTTCTCTGTAGCTTTTTATTCTCAAGACTTCTAATGAAAATGTCTGTATATATTAGGGTAGTTAGTATGTAAGTGCTACCAGACCTTTCATTCTCACAAAGGTACCCTTGAATAAGAATAGAAATTGTTAAATGATGGAAGAAGAGACTGAAAAAATTTTATTCTCTGTTTTTGAAAATAGAATAGATTTAATGGACCAACAAGCATTTTTAAAGTACCTACTATGTGCTGGTCACTGTGCTAGGCACTGGGGACATAAATACAAAGAATGACATCATCCTTTCTCTCAAGGTTCTTATATTTGAATGATCTATGATTGTAAACTTTCCTGTGGATAATCTAAGTTATAGTTATTTCCCTTGCTAAAAAAAATTAAATTGACTTAGATACCTCCCTAGGGACCCTTAGAATGACTTTATCATTTAAGATTTTAGTTAGGAAACCACTGTTTTATGCAGATATCTCATCGTGGTATGGAGGTGATTTGTGCTGTCAATGGCTATTCCAGCTGCAAATTCTAACAGGTTCAAACATTCTGGGATAGTTTCTTATATGGTCTCAACATCTCAGTGTTTTGATCATCCAAGCACCAGCCTAACTAAGTTTGTTGAGGCTTGTCAGCAATGTGTTAAGATTTTGTGATCAGTATTTTGGTGAAAGAGGCTCATGAAGATTGTTTGAATGCCTACTCATTTTTTAGTTGGTCTGACTCTTTGTGACCTTTTTGGGGTTTTCTTGGCAAAGATACTGGAGTGGTTTTCCATTTCCTTCTCCAGCTCATTTTGCAGATGAGGAAACTGAGGCAAATAGGGTTGTGACTTGCTCAGAGTCACAGCTAGTAAGTGTTTGAGGCCATATTTGAACTTAGGAAGATGAGTCCCCGACGCCAGATAGAGCACTCTATCCACTGTGACATCTAACTGCTCAAAGAGACAAATGAGATAATATTTGTAAATGCTTAGCACAGTGCCTGGCACACAGTAGGAACTTTAAAATATTATTCCCTCTTTCCTTTTCTCTAAGGGGCACCAGGGTTTCGATTGGTAATTGGCACCTACAACAAAATCATATATCTTTAGTAAAGGAAAAATTAAGAATCATAATATGCAAACACAGATGACAAGGACAAAGTGCTTTATGAAATATGTTCTTTTCTCGGCAAGCTATTCATCTTGGTTCCATGAAATTTCAGGACCACATACCTGGGAGTTATTCAATGGGGATTTTAAGATTTTAGTTAGGAAACCACTGTCTTATGAAGATATCTCACCATGCTATGGAGGTGACTTGTGCTGTTATTCCAGCTGCAGATTCTGACAGGTTCTTTCCACTACTTTTTCACCTACCTTACAACTCTAATTGTTGAAAAATGGCACCTTAGGCAGCTGCTGTGAGATGATAGATACTCCTCATTCCTCTTCATGTGGGACATTAAGCCCTGATTTGTGAGCTAGAGGGAGGGATTTTCTTTTACTTCTTCCCTATTTCAGGGGCCAGCAGTATGCCTTACCACATTATCCTAATCTCACTTCTGTGGCTTACTGAGGCTGGGGAATAAACACATGCATACTTCTTGAGCCTTCAAATTCCCATTGGGTGGTGTCATGCAAACAGTCTTAAAACTCTGAAATGCTTCAGCTGAGATACCAGAATACTTGGGAGTTCAGGGGGTGGAGAGGGAACGTGCCTTCCCCTGCTACAAAAACAAAACAAAACAAACAAAACATTTTTATCCCTCTCTCATGAAAAGATTAGGGAGGTGAACTAAGTGATCCCTAAAATATTTTCTACGGACCTTTATCTCCTCCTTCAACTTTTACTTATTTAGCCCTCTCCTTTATGCTGCTTCTCCTTCCCTATTCATGTTCACAGGTTGGGTGCTCTGTGGGATGACTACTTCAGATTCAAGGTTCTTTGCTGATAAGGTCCCACTTATGCTTTTAGTCAACCAGTTGATGAATTAATTCAAAGTTAATTTATGCTTTTATGGGGTAACTAGATGGTGAAGTGGATAGAGTGAGGGGCCTGGAGTCAGAAAGACTCATCCCTGAGTTAAAATCTGGCTTCAGACACTTACTAGCTGTGTGACCCTGGACAAGTCACTTAACCCTGTTTGCCTCAGTTTCTTCATCTGTAAAATGGAGAAGAAAATGGTAAACCACTCTGATATCTTTGCTCAGAAACCCTTAAATTGGGTCACAAGAACAGTTGGATACAACTGAACAACAGAAAAGGTATTTATGGAAATGGGCAGTAAAATTCGTACCTATAAAACATTCTCAATTTTCCAAAACAGAATAGATTCAATTGATCAGAAAGTATACCCTCTTAAACTTGGGGCATACACTTTCATACCTTCATAAAACATCAGTGGGATGAGTGGGAATAAACATAGAGTACCCTCGTGGTAAGCCCTTAAATACTAGTTGATTGTTGACTAACTAATAGAGAGGAAAAATGACCAAGGCAATGGTTACCACTGGTACTGCAGATCCCCATTGTCTGTATTGTGTCTTTATACCATGCCCCTGGGTGCAGTAGTCCTCTTGGCAAGTCACCCCTTTGGTCTCCTTGGGTCTGTTTTTTTTCAAAGCTCTACTCAATTCTTCAGATGGATTCCTCTCTGTTGTGCTTAGTGTTTCCTTGTGGGTGAGTGACTGTGCTGGAAGACAGTATTATAAATGGGTGATGAGGAGGAGAGAAGAAATCTTCTCCCTCTTTGCTTCTCTGGAAAAGGTGCAAAAGAAAGAGCAGAGTAATTTTCTCTCAAAAGCTGGGCTCTTCCTCCATAGCTAGCTCTCTTTTCAATTGCTAGGGATGACTCACAAAACTGATTACTAAAGATGATTCCCTCAGAGTCAGGTGTTTATGCAAAGCCGACCAACTTGCTTAAAAATATTCTTTTAAAACATTTAACAGAAAAAGGGGGTTATTTGTGAAATCATGAATCTTTACCGTAAGGAGGGGTAGTACTTCAATGCAGTGATGTCAAATTCAAAAAGAAATCATTTTTGCAGTCCATACTGATTTGAAAAGCCAACCAACCAATCAATAAACATTTATTAAGTGCCTACTGTGCGCTAGGCACTGTGTTAAGCACTGGGGATACAAAAGTTGGCAAAAGCCAGTCCCTGACCTCAAGGAACTTAAAACCTAATAGAGGAGACAACATGCAAAAATAAACTATATACGGGTTAAATAGGAAATAATTAACAGAGGGAAGGCACTGGAATTAAATTTTGGGAAAAGGCTTCCTGCAGAAGGTGGGATTTTAGGGCACTTAAAGAAAGCCAGGGAGGTCAGAGTCAGGGTGGAGGAGATAGAGCTGTGCAGGTTGGGGACAGCCAGAGAGAATGCCAAAAACTGAGAAATGGACCATCTGGTTCCTAGAATAGCCAGGCCACTTTCACTGGATTGAAGATTATGTGTTGGAGAGTAAGATGTAAGAAGACTGGAAAGGTAGGAGTGGGCTAGGTTATGAAGGGCTTTGAATGCCAAACAGAGTATTTTGTATTTGCTTTTGGAAGCAACAGGAAATTACTGGACTTCTTTGAGTGTGTGTGGTGGGGGAGAGTCACAATAGAGAGCCACCGGAGTTTATTAAGTGGAGGTGGGGAGGGGTGACATTGTTGAATTTATAATGGCTGAATGGAGGCTGGATTGGAGTGGTTGGGGACTTGAGGCAGGCAGATCCACTAGTACAGTCCAGGTGAGAGGTGATAAGGACCTACACCAGAGTGATGGCAGTGTCAGAGGAGAGAAGGGGGTGTATAGGAGAGATGTAGTTAAGGTGAAATTGACAGGCCTTGGCAACTGCCTGAATATGGAAGATGATAGATAGTGAGGAATCCAGGAAGACTCCTAGGTTTCCAACCTGAGGGATTGGGAGGATCTGTTGTTGTTGTCCTTTTATGAAGAGGACCGATGACATCAAGAGGGTGATGTCTTGACTGGATTTAAGTGAGGCAGAGTTGTGTGATGTGTCAGCCTCACTCTCTCTGAGTCATCCAAAGTCCACAAAAATCAAGATGGGCCAGGATGTAGTGGATGACCTTGGTGTCTTTGACATCTGACTAGGCTCAAAGCACTCCACAATGCCTGCTTCAGCAACCTTCATGGCATTGGAACAAATTTTTTTCTCATCTGCCTATTTCACCTGGGGGACGTCTTCACATTTTTAGGGTAGACATCTGCTTAACTCACTAACAGGTTTGAGGCCTGTCTGTCACCCTCAATCTGATTTAGACCATCTGCCAAAAAAGTTTTATTGGGGTGTGGTTGCTGCACATGCTACAGTTTCTTGGATTCATGGGTGAGAATTGGTTGACAAGTGGATACCAAAAATGGAGTGGCAGTTCTGAAAAGGGCTTAACAAGCCCTCATACCAGAGGCGCCAGTCCTCCCTAAACACTTTATACATACTTCCCTCTACAGTAATAGTTAAACCTACATGGGAAGATGATATTTGTAACTCCTAAGACCTTTCTCATTATTAGGATAGTTAGAAAGTATAGACAAAGAATATAGGTGTGAGTTGAATATGAAGTGATGATATCTAAAAATAAAATAAAATTAAGGTGTGCACTGTTGTTGTTCTGTCTCTCATTCTAGAAGAAGACCATGACACCTGGAAGATGCTGCCATGACTTGCAAGTGAATTGGGCTTAAGTAAGGGAGGGCTGTGCAAGGCCACCAGCCTCACTTTCTTCTCTGGAGCCATCTGGGTCCAGTGGCAAGACATAGATCAGGATGACTGGAGATACCTCCCCACCAGCCTTGAGATGATAATGAAATCCCTGGGAGTTGATGAGGTCACCAAGGGAAGTAGTATAGTGGGAGTAGAGACATGGGTCCAGGACAGAACCCTGAAGTACACCTACAATTAGAGGTCGTGATCTGAAGGAGGTATATAGCAAGAGACAGAGAAGGATGGGTTACATAGGTAAGAAAAAAACCAGGACAGAGTGCTGTCCTGAAAACCTAGAGAGAAGAGAGTATTAAGGAGGAGAGTGATCAATCACAAATGAACGTTCTCTGTGTTGTATTACATTTGTATTTGTGAAACATTTCCCAGTTACATTTTAATCTAGTTCAAGCAGCACTGGAGTTCAAGTAGCCACGGGCTGTGAGTTTGACACTTCTGGCCCAATGAGACCAGTAAAAATAAAGGTCTGAAAAGGATAAAAGGGACATTAAAAGGTAAAAGGGAAAGCCTTCAGATACAAAAAAAGGCATTCCTTATCCTAGAAAGGGGAATTGAAGGCCCAACAAAGAGGCAAGCATATGTTTATCCCTAGCCTCAGAAAACCGCAGAGGTGAAGCAAGGACAGTGTGGTGGGGCACAGTGCCAGTCCTTGAGATGACGAGGAAGTAAAAGAAAAGCCCTTATCCTAGCCCAGATAAGAATCTGAGCTGGAGGTCCTGAATGTGGAGAGGATTAAGGAAGTGTCTCACAACTGCCACACAAGGGATCCTTTTTTGCAAGGACTAGTTAGAGCTATAAGGTGATAAAAAAGTAGTCTAAAGGATGAGGATGAAGATGTTTCTTAATTGCTTATCAAATAGCCAGCAAGAAAATGAATATGCCTCCAGGGAATAGATTGCGTTCACACATAGCTCCTCAGCTACCCAAGATTACCAAAAGCTGGGGAAGAGGTGAAAATGACTGAAACTAGATATCCCAAGGCAACGTGAAGTGGCTTATTGACAGACCGCACTTTTTAGTTAAAAAGAATTCATTCAAAAAGCTAAGTGTTGTTGTTGTAGCTGTAAGATCTCAGTAACTCTTTAGCTGATGAGAGCCCAGAACCCCCCAGCCCAGCCAGTGGTTGAAGGTAGGAAAAAGACAATGGCTCCCCACTGGAGAGTAAGTCCAGGAGACTATGGGGATCGATCTGTCCAACAAAGAGGCTGTGTCCTCAGAGGAGCACAGTGGCTGAACAATCAGTTCAGCTTAGTTCAGCAGCAGTGGAGTTTGGTGAGGAGCCAGAACAGCCATTGACCTGCTTGACCCAGCTCAGCAGCAGATTGGCCTGTCTCTAGCTGAGACACTGCATACTAGAGTGAAAAAGCCCAGCTGGACTGCAGGACTGTCAGAGAAACCATGCCTTGTAAAGAACCAGCTGAACAATAGAGCAATGTGTAGTGAACTTCATGAGGACTCTTTCTAGAAAGAAAGGACATGAGGCCCTGCAATACTGGAGTTGTGGATTGCCTTGGTCATGTGTTCCCTTCACGTATGTCTTACTACCATTGTATTTTAAATTCCTGTCCACTCTTTACTCCTTCTTGGATTTTGGGTATGTTTGTGCCAGAATGTGGCCCTGATGTGCATTTGAGTAAAGGAATTTGCTAAAGAACTGAGTCTACTGTCTGTTCAAGGGGAAACACACCAGTGGGGGCTTGTGAACTAGCATCTAGGAGGATATTCACCACATGGTTACCCCTAGAACCCTGGTTGAGATAATAACTACCCCTCTGGGGACACAACTTGGCAGGTGCTGTGTGACTTTTTCCAGTGAATCCCTAGAGAGATGTTACACTATTATAGATAGCTTCCCTTTTTTTTTAAAGTATGTAATAAATTCAGCCTGTTATTTTCAGAGCTGTCCTACTTATCTATGTTTCCTTTTGAATTTCCTTCTGTTCTCTTCTGTGAATTTTAAAATGCTTCAGTGACCCTCTTTTTTAAGGAAAAAATACACTTATCTGTAGATCCACAGTCCTCCACAAAAGTTTCCTTCCTAATAAAAACAAAAACATGATCCTTATTACAAAAAAGGACAGTCAACAAAAGCAAATCCACACATGTCTGAAAAATATTTCTTTCATTATGCATCTTGAGTCTATCACCCTTCTGTAGGTAGCATGTTTCATGATTCCTCATGGTTGGTCATTGCATTGATCAGAGTTCTTAAGTCTTTTAAAGTTGTTTTCCTTTACAATGTGATTATTGCTATATAAATTGTTTTACTGCTTCTGCTCATTTCTCTATGCATTAGATTATACAGGTCTTCCCAGGTTTATCTGAAATAGGGTCTTATGGCACATTATACATGCACACACACACGTATGCTGTTATGTCACATATATATCCTATAATTTGTTTAGCCATTACCCAGCTGATGGGCACCCACTTTGTTTCCAGTTCTTTGCCACTAGAAAGGGATAGACTATAGTTTTGTATATGTGAGCCTTTTTCCTCTTTCTTTGATCTCTTTGTGGTATAGGTCTTATAGTGGTATCAAAGCGTCACTGTATAAGCAGAGTTTATCATTTACTTTTGGAGCATAGTTCCAAATTACTTTCCAGATGACTGGACCAATTTACAGTTCCACCAACAATTCATCAATGTGACTGATTTTGCCAGTCCCGCCAACAATTGTAATTTTCCATTTTTGTCATCTTTGTCAATTTGATCAATAAGAGGTGGAACCCCAGAGTTGTTTTAATTTGCATTTCTTTAATTATTATGATTCGGTACATTTTTTTCCATATGACTGTTGATTACTCAAATTCTTCCTTTTCAAAAAAAATCCTATTTATAGCTTTTGAAAATTTTTTCTATTGGAAAATGCTAATTTGTTTTTTTAAAAACCCTTGGGATTTGGCTGATCCTTGAGTTAGAAAACAGTTAACCACCCTACAATGTCATCAAATACCTCCTAAATGAACAACTAAGTGTAAATTTATTTTTATAAAACAATTTACTAGTAAGAAGCTACTTCTGTCCTAATCTCAGGTATCAAGATGATGAAAATATATTTATATAATTCAACAATATGTGTATATACATCTATGTATATACATAGATATATAAATATACTACAAATAGACGTTAATAATAACAGCTAGTATTTACGTGACACTTTAAGGTTTGCAAAGTGTTTTGCATGTTAACTCGTTTGATCCTTACAACAACCCTGTGAGGTGGGTGTTATTATTATACCTATCTTACAGATGAGGAAACTGAGGCAAATAGAGTTTAAGCAACTTGCCCAAGATCACATAGCTAGTAAGTGTCTGATGCAGGATTCAAATTCATGTCTTCTTGACTCCAAGTCCCAAGATCTAACCATTGCACCATCTAGCTACCTCTATATTTGTGTGTATACCCATATGTACACATATATGTATTTAAACATGTTTACATATGTATACATATACATACGTATGTGTGTGTATATATACACACAAACACACAGATGATCTATTTACTTGACTTGTAAGGATATAGCTGTCAAATAAAGGGGAGGCTACATGAACCAAAATCAAAGGCATTGACAGTTATCTTCAGCTGATGGCCTTCCCATGCTTTTTTGTTGTTCTCCTATACTGAGGATCACTGTAGGTCTCAATTACTACAGATAGCCTGAGGTGAGGCCCAGCTAGGTAGCACTTCTCCCTTCTATTACTTTTATTATTAAATTCTGGATGCTCCCCAGGGATGTTTAGGCTATTGCCAAACTGGTCAATATGACTTGAGTCATGTGTATTTTACATTTTATACCCTTGTTTTCCAGTCTCTCCTTCCCCTTCCTTTCGATTTTATGACCCTGTTTTTTCATGTTCCCACCTAGTTAAATTCTTATCAGAGACTCACCCTCAGGGTATTTATTTATGTACAGCAATCAGGTCTCAGTGGCATTACAACAGGTCCTGGCCAAAGCTCAATGCAACTTCCTTTTACAAACAGTGATTTGGCCACTCTCAATTCTGTACAATTTATGTTCTGAGAATAGGAGGTTAGGGTGTGAGTGAGACCACAAGGTTTCACAACTCTTACCTGTGGGACTTGACTCCAAATCCTGCAAGGTGCCAATTGACCCACTCAAAATCTAAAAGGCACTGCCCTTTATAGGAGCAGATGAAACAACTCCAGGTCTGAAAGAGGGATGTCCTTAATACCACCTTGTCTTGGTGACCTGCCCCTTACGTTCTCAATATCATCAAGTGGGTTGGGTGTCATTGGATCAAGCTCCACTTCATCTATCAGTTCCTCAGTTCCTGTTTATTTCATCCTCATCAGGCAATTTTCAGATTGCCCTCCAAGAAAAGCCCATAACCAGCCAATAAAGGGCATCCATTGTTTTTCTCTGATGGATGTTGCTTTCATAGCACAGTCTTTGCTCAGTGTACTCTGGTAGAGAAAAACTGGTTCTTTTCCAGGTGTCCCACGCTTCCTTCATATTTCATCCCAAACACAAAATTGTTTTACTCAGGAAAAGAACCACTGTGATATGGTTTATTTAATATGTTAATAAGAATTTATTAATAAAATGTATTTATTAATCTATATGTACTGTATGTATTATATATGTATTACATGTAGAACATTGTTATGGGATAAGTGAGATAGGAAGAGAAATAAAATGGAGCCTACAAATGCAAAAGGAGACAAGACATAGTCAAATAGCTAAAGTACAAAATAAATAAGGCACAAAACAAATTCTATGAAAGTTCTAAGAAGGGGAATTATAATTGATGCTTGGAGATCTGGGAATACTCAATGAAAGAAAAGCATCTGGGTTGTGAAGGATGTAGAAGAGTGACTATCAATGGGGAATAACCTTAGGGGAAAGGTGGCATTGAAGGTAAATGTTAAGTGAACAAAAGCATAGAGGCCAGGAAGTTCCCTCTTACAGTGGTTCTTTCCTTGAGTAAAACAATTTTGTGTTTGGAATGAAATATGAAGGAAGCATAGGACACCTGGAAAGGTTTTTCCCTACCAGAGTAACACTGAGCAAAGATTGTGCTATGAAAGCAACATCCATCAGAGAAAAACAATGGATGCCCTTTATTTGTTGGTTAATACTTTTCTTAGAGGGCAGTTTGGAAATTGTCTGGTGAAGATGAAGTAAAGTCATTCAGAATGAAATAGTGCTGCAGAATAAATTGGTTAATCTTGAATTTCTTGGCTCCATTTTGCTTCTGATTCTGATGAATGCTGATGCACCTATTTGCCATGTACCTAGCGGCAAAAAGACCATTCATTATTGATTTAGTGATATTGAATTCGTTGATTTAAGAATGAGCGAGAATTTTTTCTTCCAATGGCGTTTTTAAAATGTAGTTTCACCTCTGCTGAATGTCACCTCAGTTCCTTGGCCATGAGACATTGTTCATAAAATATTTGTGGGGTCTAGGTTTGGTGGACATGTTATTTGCATCTTTGCAATTTGCCCCATCTAAAGATTGGGAGTGTAATAGGCAGTGTGACGTATTGACCCAGAGAATTGTTGTAGGGGTTGGATTTCAAGACCTGGCTCTGATGCATATTGGTTTTATGACTTTGGCTAAGTCCCTTAAACCTTTAGTGCCCTAGAAAACTCTCTAAGACTATAAATTGCAGAGGAGGTGCTGGTCTACATTGGTAGGTCCTTCATTGAGAGCTTGCTATACCAAAGAAGTATAGATCTGGTAAAACAAATGAGGGAACACAACTCCCATGTTGAAGAAGAATGAAAAGAGTTCTAGGCTTTGAAGAGGGCTGTCCTCCCTTTATATTGTAAAAGGAGTGTCTGTCCAAAACCAACATTCAAACATTGATTTCTCCAATTTTAAGTTAACCACAAATACCAGAGTAACAAAGTATAAAGACTTGAGTAAAATAATAAAATAAATTTCGACTATGTTTGTTGAAGATACAATACATGTATACATTTATTGCTTCACTGATAATGGCTCTGAGAATTGTCTCCCTTTGATTGAAAAGCAAAAAGATGACAAAAAGGAGGATAGCCTTGTCCTTAAACAGTGGAAGGAAAGGAAATTGGGGTGGGAATGAGGGAAAAATAAACTATCCTTTCCTATTCCTTGTAAGAGGTAAGCCTGAACATTTGGATTTAAAATAATAATAGTTAACATTTACATAGCCCTTTTGAGGTTTACAAAGTGCTTAACATATATTATGTCATCTGAGCCTCACAATCACCCTGTAAGGTAGGTGCCATCATTATCCTTATTTTCCAGATGAGGTTTCAACCTCAGTTTCCTCATCTGGAAAATGGAGGTAATAATAGCATCTACTTCCTTTATTAATTAATACTCAGGTTTTTAGGGATAAACTGTCCCCTACTTCCTCATGTCTCATTCCTATCCTCAACACTATCCTATCCATGTTCTCATTCTAATTCCTCATACTCTTTCCAATATGTCCCATGAAATTCTCATTGTATAGTGAACAAACTCTCCTTCATCTTAGATTTTTTTTTTCTTTCATTTCTTCCATCTCCTAGCTTTCACTTGAAATCTAGCTTACTCGCATTTGTGGCCACACTGTCCAGTATGGATTGTACCTTCTCTCACACCTCCTGACACAGAGAGTTGTAATACTCTCCCTACACCACTATTACTCCTCTTTTGAAGTCTACGAAATAAAAAAATTTCCACCCGATCCAGATCATAGTTTGTGCCCTAGCTCATTCTCCTTCCTTTCTCAAGTAGTTCAGCACTCAACTATCTTCCTCTCCTACTTGAATCCTTCCCTTATACGAGGGCATTTCAACCTTCACATTGATGCCCCGTCAAACTTTGTAATTTTCCTGTTCCTCAGCTGCCTTAAATCTCATGACTTGCTTCTTCACTCTGCCTCGTCTACACTATAAATAGCCATACACTGGATCTAATCATTACTCACAAATCATCCATTTTCTTAATTAGAAACTCTGATATTCCTCTATCTGATCTTAACTTCCCTTCCATCTCTCCCTAGCCTCATTCCTGATGACCCTATTCTTTGCTCTCAATGAAAACTTCAAATCTCTCAGTACTTTCTCAGGCCTTTAACTCTGCTCTGACTTCACTTCCTAATATTAACCCTGTAGTTAGCTATTTCACATCTACCTTGTCTTCTGCTCTCAAATTCCTTATTCCCTTGGCTTGTCTTTTCTTGAAAAGCCTTCTCCTGGTATTACTTCCACCATCTTCCTTCTCCACTCCTACTTATGGACTGCTTAATGGAGCTAGAAGAAGTCACACAATCTTAACTGGGTACATTATAAATTTATGCTATCCAACTTCAACTGAACTCTCGCTGTAACAAAGTAGCCCTTTTCTTCCTCTCTAATTGATTCCCTATGTTACTACCCATAGAAATTGTTTCAAACTTTCTCTTTCCTCCTCAATCTTCCTATGCCTCTCATCCCCCCCCCCCAGGACTTTGCCTATTACTTTTGCTGAGAAAATTAATAATTGTTTAGTTGTTTTTATGTCTTGTCCAACTCTTTATGACTCCCTTTGGAGTTTTCTTGGCAGGGATACTAGAGTGGTTTGCCATTTCCTTCTCCAGTTCGTTTTACAGATGAAGGAAATGAGGCAAATAGAATTAAGTGACTTGCCCAGGGTGACATAGCTAGTAAGTGTCTGAGGCCAGATTTGAACTTAGGAAGATGTTTCTTCCTGACTTCAGTATTCCTGACTCCAGGCCCGGTACTGTGCCACCCAATTGCCCATTGAGTCCAGTAGAAGTGAGCTCCTTCTTCTCCCATTTTCTTCACCTCAAAACCATTTGACATTATTCCCCAGTTTCATCTCCTCTCTCCCACTGTCTGACAAAGAGGTATCCCTTCTCTTTGCTATAAAACCCTCAAATATGTCGCTTGAGCCTCTTCTCTCCCTTTTTCTCCAGCAGTTCACAATGCCCAGCATCCCCTCTCTTTCACTACTTCTCCCTATTTGCTGAGTTCTTAAAAATCTTTCATTATACCCTCTCATCCTCTCAAGCTGTCACCCCAAAGCTTTCCTCCCTTTCTTAGTCAAACTCCTAGAAAAAGCCTTCCACACTCATTTCCTTCACTTCCTCCCTTCTCATAACTCCTCAACCTTCTATAATTATCATTCAATTCAGCTACTCTCTCCGAAGTTGCCAATGATCTTTTTTTTCACTATTCAAAATCAAGTCTTTTAATTCCAAGAAAAATGCTCTTTTCTTTTAAAATCCATTTTAAAAGAATGATTGCTAATAGTCACTTCCCATCAAACACCCAAACAATTTCTTCTTTTATGTACATTCTCCAATATAGTGATTGTTGCCAGAGAAGTGTTCTTTTAGTTTTAAGAGCTTGATACCAACATTGACTATTGCATTTGACTGGTTTTGTTGCCTCTTGAGCTTTCCTTTATTTACATTGTTGCATTTATTATGCATATTTTTCTTTTGTCTTCAACAGAGCACTTTGAACTGTTATTCTAATCAATTGCTGAATCTGATGTCTTTTCTATTCATCATCCTTCTCAGTCTATCTGCCACATTTAACTTTTCTCCTTTCCTCCTAGATTGGCTCTCCTTTCTGGGTACCTGTCTGATTGCTTCTTCACTGTTTCCTTTACTGACTCTTCATCTCTATCACTCTAGCCTCCCACCAAATGTGAATATTCCTTTTTTTTCCTCTTTTCTCTCTACATATAGTTGCATGGGTTTAATTGTCATTTCTATCTCTGTAGATGACTCTCAGATCTCATATCCAGCCCCCTTGTCTCCCTTGAGTTTCTAATTCACATCACCAATTGCCTATTAAACATTTCAAATTGAGTGTTGCAGAGACATCTCACACTCAGTATGTCCCAGACTGAACTCATTATTTTTGTGTGTGTGTGTGTGCAGACTCTTCCTTCTTCCAAACTTTCTTATCTTTGTTGAAAGTTTCATTATCCTTCCTGTCTCTCAGGTTGATAACTTTGGCATCTCACTTTCCTTCATGACTCATTTTTAATCAGTTGCCGCATCTTGTTTCAACCTCCCCAGTGTCTCTAGCATCCAATCCCTTCTCGCTAATCACACAGCTATTATCCAAATGTAGGCCCCATCACCTCTTGCTGAGATGATTGAAACAATCTTCTAATTAATTGTTCTTCCTGCTTGAAGTCTCTTCCTTCTTTGGACCATCCCCCACAGTGAAGTCAAAGTAATTATACCTTACCCAATATCTATGCTATTACCCTAATCAATCAATTCCAGTGGTTCCTTGTTTCTAGGATAAAATAGAAATTTCTGTTTAGCTTTTAAATCCCTTCACAACCTGATGCTATTTATCTTTCTAGATTTACTCATTACACCCCTCACACACAGAAAATCCAGAATCTAGCCAAACTGGTTTTTTTCTTCTGTTCTTCACACATGACCTCCCTCCTGTATTCTGACTTTTGCTCTGACCATCTCTTATTCATGGAATTCATTCCTTCCTTATCTCTGCCTTATCTCTTCTTTCAAGGACCAGTTCCAGCCCATTCCCATCTCCTGTTGGAAGCCTTTCCTGAATGTCCCAAATGCTAGTGCCAAACTACCCAACTACCTCTTATTTAACTATTTCATTTTTATTCTCTTTATATTTAATCTCTATGTATTTATATGTGTACTTGTCTCCCTGAGTAGAATGAAAGCAACTTGAGAGTAAGGATTGTTTCATTCTCTGTACTTATATTTCCAGCACCTAGCACATAGTCTGGCACACAGGAGGCACTTAATAAATGCTCATTGATTGATCAGCTGATATTCCACCTGTCTCTTGAATTAAGATTCTTATGTAATATTGTATCTTAAAATTATCTGTGCTTTATTGCCTTACCACCCCCTGCTAGACTGTAAGTTCTTTTAGGTGATCACATATTATCTAAACTTTATATTTCTTCCAGTGATTTGCACACAATAATGCTTAACAAATGATTGTTGATTGATATTAAAAATTTTTTTTTCTTCATGTTCTATACTTTTAAAAAATATATATAGTAAATTGTGGTACATGAAATTCTTTAACATGGACATAACTGGAGATGTAATAAAAGCATTCTTTGGGAGTGTAAGGCAGTTTATATTTAATTATAAGGCTCTTACCCTGAAGTGGACTATAACTGATAATCAGAGACAAGTGGCAGTTCGAAAAACACTATTATTCTCCAGGACTCAGAAGGACAGACTTTATGTAAAACATTGTTCTCTTTAAACCATAATTTATATTTTTGATGTAATTTAAATTTTTTATATGAGTAAGTATGACAGTGACTTTCAAAAGTTCTCTTAAGGTCTATCATCATGCCTTACACATAGTAGATTCTCAAAAATGTTAAATGAATGAATAAATTACCTAGCTCCACAGTATATCTTTAAATGCCCCTAAAAAAATCTACACAAAGTTTGTTTGTCCCTAAAGTGCTCTAAAGAGGAATTTAGAGTCAAAGAGGTTGTTGAGTCATCTCAGTGGTGATCAACTCTCCATGACCCCATTTGGGATTTTCTTGGATGAGGAAACTGAGGCAAACAAGGTTAAGTAACTTGCCTAGTAACATTGTTAGTAAGGGTCTGATTTGAGATTTGAACTCAGGTGTTCCTGACTCCAGGCCTTCCACTCTATCCATTGTGCCACCTAACTGCCCTATATATAGAGTTAGAGAACTTGGATTCATTTGACTCTGTCATTTATCGCCTATATGACCTTGGGTAGGTCATCGAACCTCTTTGGGCCTTAGTTGTCTCACTTGTAAAGTGAGTTGGGCTAGATGATGTCAAAGGTTTTTTTCATCTATAAACTTATGATCCCATGACCTCTGTATTATTCCTATGTCTTCATGAATTGCTTTGAGGTTGTGTTGATGACACCTAGTGGTAATGAGTCATCATTACATACTACCTCAAAGAACTCAAAGCACATACTTAGCAAGTTTCCTTGAAGTAGTGTGAACATTCCCAAATTATACTTCTCAAATGTCAGGTAATAGAAAGATACCAACCTTGATGAACCAGCTTATGCAGTAATTAACTATCTAGAATGCCCTTTCTCTTTAATATTCAGGGGTAAGGAGAGACACACCCTTAGGCATTTCTGAGAAAAACATTTTATCAAAAAATTGATAAATGTTGCCCTTTGACCAGGATAATCATTGGGAGCTAGGTGGCACAGTGGATAGAGCACCAGTCCTGGAGTCAGGACGAGCCAACACACTTACTAGCTGTGTGACCAAGTAACCTAGCCCTGCTTGCTCTGTTCCTCATCTGTAAAATGAATTGGAGAAGGAAATGGCAAACCATTCCAGTATCTTTGTCAAGATAACCCAAATGGGGTCACAAAGAGTTGGACACAACTGAACTGATTCAACAACAACCCTTTGACCAATAAATTAAAAGAAAGAAAATAGTACAATTAAGTAAGAGAAGGAGCAAGAAGATAAAAGGCAGTTAATGACAGCCGTTTACTAATAACACATAAAATCGGAAATGGAAGGGACCCTGAATCAACCTGTAGCTCTCCTAGTCATCTCCAACATGAAGCCTTCCCTGGAAGATCTCTGATGATAGGAAGTCCACTACTTCCCAAGATAGCCTGTTTCACTTCGGCACAGATCTAGTAGTTAATGAACATTAATTAGTTAAGTTAATGAAGATTTCCTCTGGAGAAAAGCAGAATAAATACAATTCTTCTTCCACATCACAGCACTTCAAAGACATAGAATATAGCTATAATGTTCCTTGTCCTAAACATCCTTTCTTCTCATTGTTAAATATCTCTTCCTCCTTCTCCTGATTTTTTCATGTTAGGATATCAAAGTACTTCACTATCCAGGTTGCCCTCCTCCAGACGTAAATGTTTGCTAAAATACCAGAGCCTAGATCACTGGATTTGGACATTTTTCCTTACATTGTAGAGTACATCTATATTTCTACTGAAGGCTCTTTGTAGACTTTGAATATAAGGTACTTCATAAACAGACCCTACTATCATGTAACCACTTACTCTTTTAGCATGTCTTCTTAAAGATTTCGCCTCTATGAAGTCATATGTCAATTTATGTCTTTCAGGCTGCATTAAACTGGAAGATATCACACTTTCTCTTATCATGAAAACATTATTTGAGAGAAGATTAATACTACATGTTGTGCAACCATTACATCTCACATCATGGCTACTTGTATCATTTATTTTGAAACCTATTGCCTCTTTAAAACCTGCCCGACTTCCAATTTATCAAAGGAAACCTTTTATAGCTGCTTGGAATGCCCCAACAGATCAGTGCTCAACAAAGTATAATATAATACTGAATTTAAAAATGTTTCATGTCATTGGCAGCCCATTGGCTAAGGCAAGAGGGCAAAATGTTACCATATTTTATGTCAATAGATTGGGATATTATCCCTGGTATACGTCACAAGGAGTTCCTATTAATGGAGGACTTCCCCAGAACATTAGTTTGCAAACCCATCTGGAAAAAGCTGGCCAAGACATCAATTATTATATTCCAGCTGAGGATTTCAGTGGACTTGCTGTTATAGACTGGGAATACTGGAGGCCTCAATGGGCACGGAACTGGAACACAAAAGATGTGTATAGGCAGAAATCAAGAATGCTCATTTCTGAAGTAAAAGCAAATATGTCAGCCAGTGATATTGAAAATTTAGCCAAACTCTCTTTTGAAGAAAGTGCAAAGGCTTTCATGAAGGAAACCATCCAGCTGGGACTTAGGAACCGCCCCAGGGGGCTTTGGGGTTATTATTTATACCCTGATTGTCACAATTACAACATTTATGGCCAAAATTACACTGGCTCATGCCCAGAGGATGAAGTTTTGAGGAACAACGAGCTTTCCTGGCTTTGGAACAGTAGTGCGGCTTTATATCCTTCCATTGCAGTCAAGAAATCACATGGGAACAGTGAAAACATCTTACGCTTCTCCCAATTTAGGGTAAATGAATCAATGAGGATTTCTACTATGACATCTCATAATTATGCTCTGCCTGTATTTGTCTATACAAGGTTAGGATACAGAGATGAGCCATTATGTTTTCTTTCCAAGGTAAGAATTTATCAAATGAGGACTTTGAGACTAGATGATTTCTAAATTCTATGATTTGGATTGATTTCCTTGTTCAAAGGGAAGATTTCTCTCCTCTTTCCATTTAACTTCTAGTTAGTAAGTGTTCCCTTTGAAAATCCCTGAGTCACACTAAGTGAAATGGGGAGATAGAATTCATTCTTGGTTTATTTTTTTCAGTTTGAGGATCATCTGAAGATTTTATCCTTTCTTTTCTGTGACTTCATTTTTGGACTATTTCATTGATCACAACCTATGCCACCAGAAAGTAAATAGTGGAAAGATAGGAAATGGTCCAAAAAGGCATTGGGATTATTCTGTCAACAAAATATTAATTCTCAATTCAATCCAACATACTTATTAAATTCATGAATATGTGCTATGTATTAAGGATGCAAAAATACAAAAGTGAAACAGTTAAAGAGCTTACATTCCCCTGCAGTGGGTGTGACAAACATGTACAGAGATGGGTAAATTCAAAGCACATAGGAAGTAGATACAAAATAATTTTGGGTGGAAGAGAACATTGACAAATGGGAAAATTAAGAATGGCTTCCTCTAGACAGTGATACTTGAGCTGTGACTTGAATGAAGCTGGGTTTCCAAGAAGCAAAAGTGAGAAGGGGAGAATTCCAGGCATTGGAGACAGCCATGCAAAGACCTATGTGGGACGTGGAATATACAATATTGGGAGTAGCAAGTAAGTGGGCTAGTTTGATTGGAATGTAGAGTACACGCTGGAGAATGATTTGAAATAACCCTGGAAAGGAAACAGATTGTGAAGCCTTTACATGACAATGGAGTTTGAATTTTACTTTAGAAGCAATAGGGAGCCACTCAAACTTCTTGAGGGAGAGACAAGGTCAGATTTGTACTTTGGGAACATTATTTTGGCAGCCACTTGGAATGGATGGGAGAGGGGAAGCTTCCTTACCTATTCTGTGTATTTAGGGGTTGTTAGAAAGAGAAGGTAGTGTGTAAGGAGAATATAAGCTCCTTGGGTACTAGCAACAGATTGCATTCATACAGTGCTTTAAGATTTGCAAAGCCCTTTCCATTTATTATCTCATTTGATCTTGATAACAATCCTTTGAGGAAGGTGCTTTCATTATACTCCTTTTACAGATGAGGAAACCAAGGCTGAAAGAGGTTAAATGACTCCTCCAGGGTTATACAGCTAACAGTATTTAAGGCAGGATTTGAACTCAAGCTTTCTTGACTCTATGAACAGCATTCTACTATGACACAACTATTGGAGCGCAAGGACTAATGTTTTTATTTTATTTTATTTTTTTCTTCTTCAGTATCCCCAGTGCATCCCTGTAATCTCCTTATGATAGTTGTCTGACCCCCTTACTGTCTGTAGTCTGAGAGGCCTGGAAACTACTGCCACTGATTTAGTTGTCCCCAAGGCCTGCTGCTGGTTTGCTGGGGCATGGTCTGCATTCTACTCTCACTCAGATACAATAGACCTCTCCTGCCGACCTTCTGAGTTGTTTTGGGCTGGAAAATTGTTTCACCCCATCCTTTTGTGGGTTCTGCCACTGCAGAATTTGTTTTGTGGCATTATTTAAAGTTGTTTAGAGGGGTTTGGGGAAGAGCTCAGGTGAGTCCTTGCCTTTTCTCCATCATCTTGGCTCCACCTCCTTTATAATTTCTTAAAATATTATGTCTAGGCTGTTTTTTGGATCGTGACTTTCAGGTAGTCCAATAATTCTTAAATTATCTCTCTTCAATCTATTTTCCAGGTCACTGGTTTTTCCAATGAGATATTTTACATTTTCTTCTATTTTTCCATTCTTTTGACTTTGTTTTATTGTTTCTAGATGTCTCATGGATTCACTTTCACTTCCTAGTTCTTCAACTTACCTAATTTTAATTTTTAAAGAATTATTTTCCTTAGTGAGCTTTTGTACCTCTTTTTTCTATTTGACCAATTCTGCTTTTTAAGGAGTTCTTTTCTTCAGCATTTTTTGTGCCTCCTTTACCAAGCTATTAAATCTCTTTTTCTTAATTTTCTTGCATCACTCTCATTTCTCTTTTTAATTTTTCCTCTACCACTCATATCTTTCTTTAACTCTTCCAGGAATTCTTATTGGTCTAGAATTTTTCTTTGAGGCTTTATTTGTAGCTGTTTTCACATTATTGTCTTCTTCTGAGTTTGTATTTTGGTTTTCCTTGCCACCACAGTACTTTTTTATGCTCAAGTTCTTTTTATGTTGTTTGCTAAATTTTAAATCCTATTTCTTGACTTTGAACTTTATGTTAAAATTGGGCCCTGCTCACCTGGGGGTGGGGAGGGACTATCCCAAGCTTCAAGCTTTTTCATGCTCCTGGTTTCAGAGGTAGTTCTGAGGCTCTGCAAGTTTTTGGTGCTTCCAAGGCTGTGTGATCTGGGGAGTAGTGTGGTCATTGGTCTCCTGGTCTGCACTCTGCTCTTTACCCAGGAAAGACCCTTGCTCTGCTGCAGCTGCAAGTGCTAGTGTTCCTCTCCACCTTGGACCTGTAACCAGGGCCCTTGGTCCTTTGTGAATGACCACGAGTGCTCCTCTCTGTCTTGAAACTTACCCAGAACTCCATATGAGCAATAGAGTTGTCAATCAGGGCCAGGTATACCCAGTGCCAGCAAAGTGTTTCCTGTAATCTTTTCTGACAAGTTGTCTGACTCTCTTACTGTCTCTGGGCTTAGAGCTCCCAAAACTGCTGCTGCTGCTGTTCCTGCCATCACCTGCATGTATTCTGGACAAGCCTCCACTCTGATGTCACAAACTCTTCTATCAACCTCCTAAGTTTTCTTAGGCTGGAAAAATGTCTCACCTTGACCTTTTGTTGGCTCAGTTGTTCCAAAATTGAATTTGAGGCATTATTTTAAAGTTGTTTGGAGGAAAATGTTGAGAGAGTTCAACTGGGCTGTTGCCTCTAATCTGCCATCTTTCCTCTTAAGATTATTGAAGCACAAATTTCCTTCTCTGATGTTTCTTCTCATTCATCTTTTATATTCATCTCTGTGGATAAGAATAACTACTTAGCATGAAGGTGTTGAGTTAAGAACGAAGTACATCAAAGCATATTCTTTGAAATTGAACACAAATGATTTCTGGAGTTTTAAAAAGGAGCTCTAGAGGCTTGAGCAAATTTGAGTCTGACTATTTTTAATAGAGTGATCCTTTGACTTGATCTTGGATCGTGGATGACTCATACCAATCAAAATCACTGCAGAAAGTGAATGAATTACCAAATGGAATATTGAAAAATGAAATGGGGAAATGGGAATGAAAGGAGTCACTATGGCACTTGGAAAAAGACAAGGAACATCTGGATTCTGTTTCATGAACTGTATGCCCAACTAGAGTTTTTTTTTGGGCGGGGGGAACAGCAGGGTATTCAGGGCAACAACACAGCCAAACCACTCTATTGAGTTCAATGAAATGATCTATTTGTATTTGCTTACTAGTTTACTAGTTAATGGCATTAAAAATACTTATATTTTTGTTTTAATTCAAATCTTTAAAAAAAAAACTGGTTTCTCTGTTCACACGATCATAGAGCCTTTCACATTCCATGAAGTTTACTTACTCATTCAAAATTTATTCTGCTCTAGAAAGGGAGGAAATGCATTTTTTTTTAAAGTATGTAGTTCAGGTTTATCCCTACCATTTTGAAGACATCTTCTGTTTTGCTTTATTTTATTTTCTAAAAATTTTGGTGGGATGTCTTGTAGTAAGATTGACAATGACGTCTCTTTTCATTATAGCAAGACCTAATTAGTACCATAGGAGAAAGTGCTGCCTTGGGAGCTGCAGGCATTGTTATTTGGGGAGACATGAATTTAACTTCATCTAAGGTAAGTCAGTACCTTAGTGGCATATTTTATAAAAGGAAATACCCTCCCTTTTCTAAGTGGCCCACTTTCTTTCAAGTTCCCATAGTCCCCATAGTACAGTAGTATAGATAGAGTGAGTGGTACTGACTTTTGAAGATTCAAGGGAGAAGATGTCACTTTCTGTATTTAGCATGCATTGTCTCTGGAAAAAAAAATCAGTTCAAAAATAGCAATTTAAAAAATGACTTGTGCATTTCTTCAAAACCTCCAAGAAGTTATGCTCAAATGATGTTACCATGGCTTTTGCTGGGGGAAAAAAAATTGGCTTTTTTCCTGGACTTTCAATTAGACTGTTGCATGAAACTATTCCTGCTAGCATGCTGCTAAAATCTCCCTCTGCCCATAAAAAAAGAGCCAGAAGGAGGATCACATCATAGCATGCTTTCCCCTGAGATCAAGTGTACATTCTGCTGCAGTGTTTTTATTTTTATTTTTATTTTTCATTTTTTGGAGGTCTAATCCTGGGCTGAAGGAGATTCTCAGAATTAGATGAGCTGATCAAGGCTAATAGCAAGAAGCTCTTTTGTTTGGTGCCTTTAAGAGATGACCATGTAGCTTAGTTGGAGATACCCAAAGGGGTGCTAAAGAAGGAGGAGCATCATAGTAAGGGTACTCAGGCAGGGCATACCCCCTTTCCTCACTTCCACACATAACTCCAAAGCTAAGCCCTCCTACTGATCCTCACCTCCCACCAGGGCCTGGCATGACACCTCTAAAGTGAGACAGGAAAAGTCAGGGAAAGGATAGAATCAGGTATGGCACCAGAGAGCTCAGGCAAGACGATTTTCAGGTCATTACAAGTGGAGACAATCTATGACCATGCTTGATTTCAGCTCATATGGGTCTGCTGAAGATCATTATAAGCAAGTCAGGCAGACAGAACTTGTGGCCCCTTTGTAACTTCATGTCATAAAGGAGCCTGGCCACTCTAGGTTTTTGTGGTCATCTCTGTGATGTGTGTTTGGACACAAGTTAAATCTAGAAGAATAACATAGGGAGGATTCAGTTTGAGCACTTACCTAGAACCTTGGAAAGGCTCCAGACTGTGTATGGCAATAAGTCTGACAAGAATGCCCGAATGTCCGAAGAGCAGTCTTGGGTGGGGAGATGAGCTCAGCTGCGACATAATTTCAAATTGTGCAGCCCTTTTCCCCATATAATTGGGAGCAAGAAAAGAAAGATGGAGAGACTCGATCATTTATGCCCTGGGGACAGGAAAAGGTTAGGTATTGTCCAAGGTGGGGGAAAGAAGCTGCATCAGAGAAACTGGCAAATATTAGTCAAAGAGATGCTCTTAGGGGAAGTAGTAAGCAGTACCTTTTTTGGGTTGGGACTAAAATGATATACTTGATGTCATCTCTAGAAACAATTCCATTCTCATATGAAGTACTAATCAGGCATGACAATTTCAAAGAACACAGAGAAAGCCTCCCGCTAAGTTAGTCTAACCTATTAATAGGGTTTCTTAACATAAATACCCTGTATATATGCTCACTCATACAAGAAGGAGACAAGGCATGTATCTCTCTGACTTACTGCCATCCCTGGGTTCTCATCTTTGTTTGTCTTGAAGAAATCAGGCTGTACCTCATAACTGTTCCCAGAAAGTCAGAGAATGTGTACATAAACTTTAAAGAGCTGTATCAATTAATTAATCAACCAGCTTGTATTAAGCAAATATGAGATGCCAGGCACTATGCTAGTTGCTGGGAAATACAGCAGTTATCATTGTCATCCAGATGATAATAGCTGAACCAGGAGATGGCCCACAGATTCTAAGGGCTGTGCATTTTTATACTAAGTTAAATAAAGGGAATTGAAAGTGCTTTGAATAGGTCAGATAAGTCTAAATACAGGGGCTGATAGAATTCTTCTAAAATTAGGTGGTATAGTCATGGCTGGCCATTCACTGGTCACCCTAGATGTCTTCCTATTTTGTGGGCCTCCTGTTCAACCTTGAGACCTTTGTGCCATAGATCACATGTGGTCAATAGGGGGTGATTACGTCTGTGGAACACAAGGGTTCACTAATTAAAAGCAAGAGTACTGGTTTCAATCCAATCTAAAGACTTTCAGTATTGAGCTAGAAGCAGTAACCATGCTATTATGTGTAGGAATAATGGAACCCTTCTGTGTTCTCTACTTCTAGGGCAACTGTACAAAGGTGAAGCAGTTTGTCATGTCTGATCTAGGGAGCTACATCATTAACGTGACAAAAGCAGCTGAAGTATGCAGCAGATACCTGTGTAGGAATAATGGGAGATGTGTAAGAAAAATCTGGAAAGCAGCAGATTACCTCCATCTGAACCCTGAAAGCTGCCAGATCGAGGCCTCTGACAATGGAGAATTTGTTGTGAAAGGACAACCATCTGATTCAGACTTGAAAGTGATGGCAGAGAAATTTTCTTGTCACTGTTATCAGGGATATAGGGGAAGTGATTGCAGAGAAATTAAGACATCTGACAACCACTCTGGGGTTTCTCTTTCCTCTGGATCAAGAATAGTACAATGTCTACTAGTGTTAGTCTGTTACCTGAACTTTCAGTACTAACATAAATGAGTTTAAGAAGGGGGTATATACAGTCTCTATAGCAATCACTTAAGAAAGTTTAAAATTATGATCATTTTCCCCTCTATTAAAATTGGTTGAAATGATAGCAGGTATAATAATAGCTGTCATTTTATAGCATTAAAATTTTTTTCCCTAAGCACTTCATATAAAATATATCATTTCATTCTTATAACAATCATAAGAGGTAAGTCCTAGAGGCATTGGCACAGACCTGTGATTTCAATGGTATAGGCAGCTCCCAGTGAGTAATCTCCCTTGACCAATGCAGACGGGTGCCTTGTAAATAACTTAGAGTCTTAAAGGGCTGGCCGGGGAGGAGGAAGGAGGGATCGAGTGACTTGCCCAAGGTCACTACCTTAGTCGTGGAGAACTAAACTCAAGTTCTCTCATGATATATGCTGATTTGTGTGACCTTGGGCTAGTCACTTAATCTCTCACCAGCATTATTAATCCCATTTTGTAGATGAGGAAACTAAGGCTCAGAGCATTTAAGTTATGATATTAATAAGTGTTAGAAGCAGTAAATGGAACTTAGTTCTCTATTGACTCCAAGATCAATGTTTTTTCACTACATGTTATGTAGAACACTAAATGCAAATAGTAACTTCATTTGGACTTCATCAGCTCTAGATATCAAAACAGGAGTAAAACAATTGCTGTCTTCTCTTTAATAATCTTTTTTTCTTGTTTTAAGGATTTAGAGCTGGAAGAGAGGGCACTTTGTTCAACTCCTGTAGTTTACAGTTGAAAATACTGAGGTCCAGAGAAATGACATGATTGCCATCTTAGGCATAAGCTCATTAACTGAAAAGCCTTGCAATCTTTTTAGAAGGTTGTTTCAGCCAAATTCAAGATTTAAAGCACACAATTGATATTCACCGAGAGTTTTCCTAGTTATAATTTATTAATATCCTAACAAAGGATATAACAAGGACACATACCAAAATTTGACATAGACACTTGGGTATCTTTTGTCTTGATTTGGGACATACTAAAACACATGTAAAAGATCAGGTCTACCAGGCTTACAGAAATTGAGTGTCTCTGGAACACTGGGACTATTTTATACTCAAATAAATGCTCTTTACAAATGAAAAAAGTAGAATAAGCCTGATTCCAACTACTTCTGAATATCACAAACTGAAGCAAGATAATGATGTACATACCACGGGATACAACTCTTTGGTGGCTACACCTAAGGGTTTATCGGTCACTCTGACTTTTTCTATATGTCTCCCCTCCTCTCTCAGTGGCAGAGGGCCTCGTATTATCAGACTACCTCAGATGTTCATCACTTTATCTATTTAATTCTTCAAGATACAACAAGGGGGAGCCGCCAACTCAATATTCCCAATGTGGAGGCTTGAACAGCTTCTCTAAGTTGAATTTCCTGAGACAATAGGAGGAGGGTAACTTCCTATTATTTTTAAAATAGAAGAGGCATAAACAGATGAGGAATGAAGTGTGCCAATGTTTGGATTACAGAAGCTGATCCCTTTCTTACTTACTATCTCTCTTCTATTACCATCAATGCTCCTTTCCTAGTATAAATTTTCAATTTCATATTGGAAGTTTAGTCTTTGAATACACAGAATTCCACTTTGAAACAAACTTTTTGGGGTATCATGTATTCCAGATGTGGTGATGTTTTATTTCTTCTGTCATGCTGCCATGAATCCTTATCATTATTACTTAACATAGAAATACTAGCCATAGCAATAAGACACCAAACAGAAATAAAAGGAATTGACATCAGCAAATATGAAATAAAATTCATTTGGAGGAACAAAAGGTCTAGATGCTCAAGAGAAATCATGAAAAAGGTAGGAATGAAAGGAGCATAGCATTACCCTCAAACTATATTATAAAATAGTAATCATCAGAACTATTTTTGTATGAGATGAAAAAAGAGAAATGTAGAACAATAAAACAAATTAGAAACACATGACACAGAAATAATCAAATCTAGTGTCCCAATATTTTATAAACCTAAAATTATAAACTACTGAAAGAATAACTTTAAATAGCTACTTGACAAAAAACTGAAAAGTAGTTTGGCAGAAAATTGGTTCAGACCAATATTTTATACCACATACAGAATAAACTCTAAATGAATGTTAACTAAATATAAAAGTTGCATCCCAAGAGTCATTCCTCAGTGAATTAGTGGTCAAAGAATGTGAATAAATAGTTTTCAAAAGAAGACTTGCAAGCTATTAATAACCATAAAGAAAACTACTCCAAATCACCATTTTAAGAGAAATTTTAAGAGAAATATAAATCAAAACCATTGTGAAGTTTCACCTCACGCTCATGAAATTGACAAAGATAAAAGGTGAACATAATGTTGAAGGGACTGTAAAAATAAAAGTACATGAATACTGCTGGGCCTATTAATTGGTTCAAACATTTTGGCAAGTAGTTTGGAAATACATTTAAAAGTAACTAAAATGTCTGCACGGTTTGACCCAGAGATTCTACTGCCAGTCATATAACTCAAAGAGGTTAAAGACATATAGAAAGATCTCAGATACATGCACAAAAATAGTCATAGCAGCACATTTCATGGCAACAAGGAACTAGAAAAAAAGGAGCTATTGGGTAATATCTAAATAAAGTAGAGTAAATTAATAAAATGACATATTACTATAAAACCATAAATATGATGAATTCAGAGAATCTTGGGGTGATTTTAACGAACTGATGAAGAGTAAAGTAAGCAGAACCAGGAGAGCAACATATACAATCACCACAACAACAACCTACATGGAAAGAAAAAAATGAAACAAAATTTTGTGTAATTAAAATGACTAAGCATGGGCTTTGGAGGAGAGTTGAGAAAATGTTTCTCTCTCTCCCCTTTGCAAAAGTGGAGAACTATTGCTATGAAATATTGCACATATTGGTCAAAAACCATAAATGTGTTGGTTGGTTTTGCTGAACTTTCTTTTTCTTTGTTTTAAAATCATGAATTGTATGTTCCATAGAGAGAAACAAGAAATTTGAAAATGAGGGTGATGGAAAAACAAACAATCAATAAAAGTAGATTTAGTGCAATACCAAATACTAAATGACTACAGAGCTAGACAAAATAATGACAGAATTTGGAATATCAAGGAAATAATGAAAAAAATGTAGGGATGAAGAGGAAATAGCATTTCTATACCTCAAACTATATTATAAAATAGCAATCATCAAAATGATTTGGCAGTAGCTAAAAAATAGAAAAGCAGATCAATAAAGAGAACAGAGAAGAAAGAATCATAAATAATTGAACTCAGTGATCCAATATTTGATAAATACCCAAACACAAATTACCAAAGGAAATAACATAAGGAGAGAATTCCTTATTTGATAAGAATAGAAGCATTCTGACAGAAATTAGGCATAGATCAATTTCTTATACCATATTCCACAATAAATTCAAAATGGATATGTGATCTAAATATAAAAGATCATACCACAAAAAACTAGAATAGAAGCAGATGATATACTTTTCAGAGCCCTGGGCAGGGGATGAATTCTTAACCAAACAAGTAGAGACAATTACAATATAAAATAGCTAATTTTGATTACATGAAATTGAAAGACTTTTCCACAAACAAAATGAACCCATCTAGGGCAAGAAGGGAACTGGGTGGGAGGAAAATCAAAACAATCTTTGAATTAAATATTTCTGATAAAGTTTTGATATGCAAGATATATAGACCCCTAATAGAAATAAATGCGACCAAAAGCCATTCCTCGGTAGCAAAGCAGTCAATGGATATCAAGAAACAATTCACAAAAGAATTGTAAACTATTAACAACCATGTGAAATAATGCTTCTAACCACTAATAATAAGAGAAATTCAAAAGATAATAAAAGCTGGGAAAAATCAATGTTAGAGAGGTTGTGGAAAGAGAGGCACACTAATGCACTGTTGATGGAGCTGTGAGTTAGTCTATCCATTGGAAAGCAATTTGAAATTATGCAAATAAAATAACTAAAAATATCCATACTCTGTGATGCAGATATTCTACTGCTTTTTTTTTAAACAAACAAACAAAAAAAAGGTTCTAGATGCCCCCAAGTATTTACAGCAGCATTATTTGTAGTAACAAAGGACTGGAAACAACTATGGAATGGCCAAATGAATTGTGGTACATGAATATAATAGAATATTACTGCGCTGTAAGAAACAATGGATGTGATGACTACTAAGAATCTTGGAAGAACTTAAACGAACTGAAGAAAAGTGAAGTAAGCAGGAAAAGGAAAATAATATACACAAGCACTTCAACAATATAAATGAAAAGAACAACTGTGAAATAATAAAACTCAGCATAGAGAAATTATAATGAACAAGCTTGGCCTTAAAGAAAAGATAAGAGATAAGACTTCTCCCCAATCCTTTGCAGAAGTGAGGCTCTATTGGCAGAACATAGCAAATAATATCAGATTGTTTTTAATGTACTCATTTAAGTGACGACAAAATGAAAGATACCAACATGATCTGATTTAATCTTTTAAAAAAGAATATGAACAAAAAAATCTAATTTTTATAAAAAAAGATTATGGACAGATTTTCTATGTACTCCATTTAATTCACTCATCCCAGCTCTATCTAGTCATTATCAACATGCCCTCAGCTCTTCCCTCTTACTAACCCTGTCAAGTGCCTATGTGAGCACTCAGTTCAGTACTCCACAACTGCAATGTCCTCTTCCTGTTTTCACTACTGTGAGTCTTTTTTTAACTTGGCTGCCAATACCAGTCCTCTTATGCTAACACTAACTTTGAGGAACGCTCTACTTCTTGAGGTGAATAGGTCCCTAAAGTGTTGGGCAAAAATATTTTCCCGCTATTTATATCTAACAGCATCTCTGATGGAATCCTAATAAAGCTGCCTCTGGGCCCAATGTTCTAACTTCCTTATGGACCTTGGTGAACAATAGACATGTTCTGATTTAATGACACAATCTGGCTTTAACCACACCACAGGCCTCTAGACTCAATCATAAGCCTCACTGAACAGCAGACCCACTGTCCCTAGCTATCCACTGCCCCTAGACTCAATATAGCCACTTCCTCTACCTAGTCACTGCCCACCCCCAACTCAATATCCTAACTTCCTCATGTATGCCTCTCTGCTCACCAGAAGAACAGGTGTGTCCATGAACTAATATTTCTCATAGAAGCAGCAGGCATGTCCATGTGATGGGATCCCAGTCACTGCCTCAAAGAGAATTCACTTAGTGTATCTAATGACCCCCTCACCATGGTACTTTTCAGAGTATAATTCATTCTAGTTAGTCATCAACCTACACTGGGGCTCCTGCATTGAAAATCCTAGCAAAGGGTACAGTAGAAAGCTTACTAGTAGCCTAGGGGAAGTCTCAAAAACTCCCCATTCCTGTTTTTCTATTGTAAATAGCAAGGGCAGAACTGCTTTTCTATTTTCCAGTCTTCACAAGAAATCTCTTCTATCAAGTTCTAGGCTTACAGCATCTCTTTGACTAATATTTGCCAGTTCCTCTGATGCAGCTTCTTTCCCCCACCTTGGACAATACCTAACCTTTTCCTGTCCCCAGGGCATAAATGATTGAGTCTCTCCATCTTTCTTTTCCTGCTCCCAATCATATGGGGAAAAGGGCTGCATAATTTGAAATTAAGTCGCAGCTGAGCTCATCTGCTTCCATTCCTTCCCACGCCACTGTTTATTCAAAGAACTTGAGCCTAGATTTCAAAAGTAACTCATTTGGTACAAGCACATACTTCAAAGATTCTCAGTGTCTTCTTAGAACATCTTTCTCTGAATTTCAAATGGGTTGGCATTGAATCTGAACTTCGTGTACTGTGGTTCACATTTTGTCCTTCCTTCTTTGGTCACTGATTTGGATTTATGGTCACAGGTGGTCTGCTTCCTGTTTATTTGAAAGATTTTTCTCCCTTCATATTTCCATAATAACAATGATCTATTGAGTTGATTCAACTCTCAGGCTCCAGACTTGACCTCTGAGTGACTGTTGCCAAGTTAGATTTGGTAAAAGACTCTCTTTTCCTTTATTGTTCAGCAGCCCAAATTATTTAACCTTAGAAGATAGAAGTCCAAGAAGACTTAGAAGACTAAATAAATTTAGGACTTGTCTTTTAATCAGACTGTTGAGAGAATTTCCAAGGTCCTTAGTAGCCACTGTCCAAATAAACTAACAAAAGATATAGAGAGGTAAATTGCAGTTTATTCAAAAGTGTGATACATACCATCAGTAGGTGATGAAAATGTGTGTGCATTTCACAATTTCATGGATGACACATGTACACATGTATTAAGGGTATCTTGCATGAATATTTTCCACAAACAATATTTTATAGCAGACTGCATCTTTATAGCTACACAGGTGGCTGATAGATACAGAAAATACAAGCTCTCACTGTGTTTATTTTTTGTTGACTATAAAAAGTATTTGAATTAATAGAGTAAAATGTAGCCTTGAAGGCTTTCCTCACAATTCTGCTGATAATATAGATGACATACATGTGTCTATTCTCTCTTTCAGAGCTCCCTGCACCAGAGAAAGTAATAGCTTCTTACCAATCAATTTTGCCAAGAGCAGATAAAGCAAATAGGCAGGAAAAGGTACTTAATAAAACAAAAAAGATGTTATGAATAAAAGAATGTGTCCTTGTTAGCATATCCATTTATACCTGATCTTTCATAGTTCAGGGGAATGAGAGGTATTGAAAAAGACATTCAGTACTGTCAAAGATGCATCATTCAGAAAGAAAAAGAAAAATAACAAATGCAGGACAAAATGGAGTCAGTTATGTTCTCCCCCAAAAACACTTTCAGCAGGCTTTCACAAGACTTGGAAATATGGTTAGAAATGCAATTCATCTGAAAAAGATCTTGGGGTATTAGTGGATGGTAAGCTTAATGAGTCAACAATGTGATGGTAGCCCCCCCCCAAAAAAATGCAATCTGAGATTGCCTTAAAGAGGATGGTATATAGAACTAGGAAGTTTGATCCCTAGTCAGATCAGATCTGGAATATTTTGTTCAGTTTGGGGTACCATATTTTAGCAAGGACATAGGTAAGCTGGACAGTGTTCAGAGGAGAGTGACCAAGATAGTGATAGTGCTTGACTGAGTTCATGTCATGAGTATTTAATCAAGGGAATTGGAAATGTTAACTTGGAGAAAGGAACAGTCAGGAGAAACTTGGTAGTACATGGGATTTGACTTGTTTGGCTTGATTTCAAAGGGCAAAACTTTGCATAATGAATAGGAGTTGCAAAGAGGAATATTTAGTCCCAATTTAAGAAAAAGCTTCCCTAACAGTTTGAGCTCTTCAAAAATGGAATGAGCAATCTCAGGAAATTGTAGTTTCCCTTCCCTGGAGGTCTCCATACAAATGCTGCATGAATATTTATTGAGTTATGTTGTAGAGTTGTCTTTTTAGAGTATGGGTCAGGGATGGCCTCCATGTTTGGTCCCTTCCCACTCTCAGATTCCATAATTTTTGTGTATGTCCTTTTGAAATATTTTTGTATCTGTTATCTCACTACCCTCACAAGTATCTTGTGAAGAAGTAAGGTGGTTTTATTATCCCCATGAGGATAACAATGAGGTAACTCAAGACCAAAGAGCTATTTGGTGATGCCATGTGTTAACATAGCTTGTTAACTATAGAGTCAAGAATAGTTTATATTATACATTTCCATCTTGAAATATAGGGGCACTCTTGGGAAATGGATATATTTGAACTAAATAATCAAAATATATTTGTCTCTAAATTAGTCCAATTCTAGACCTGTAGGAATAGAAACAGTTCTTAAATACAGGCTCCTCTTGTAACTTTTTTTTTTTTTTTGGTGAGGCAATTGGGGGCAATTGGCACAGTGGATAGAATGTTGAACCTGGGAGTCAGAAAGACCCAAGTTCAAATCCCATTCAGACACATACCAATTGTGTGACCCTGAACAAGTCTTTTAGCCTTAGTTGCGTCATTTATAAAAGGGGGTAATAAGAGTACCAACCTCACAGTGTTGTTGTGAGGATCAAATTAGAAAATTTAGATGAAGTGTTTTGCAAATCTTAAAGCATTGTATAAATGCAAGTTATTACTAAATCTACTCCCATAGGATTTATTGGTAATATATAACCCATTGGTAGTATACACACACACACACACACACACACACACACACACACACACCCCACCACTACCACCACCATCACTACCACCATCACCACCACCACCACCACCACCATGCAAGGATATATACCAACTAAGCTCTGTCATTCAATTTCTCACTCTTCTGTTTTGGTACATATGTGGTCATGTAGTGCATGTATTCATTCTGGGAAAACTAGCACTGTCTAGAATTATGGGCTGGCTCTCCTAGGTGGCAACAGTAGTTAGCTATAGCACTGTTTAATACTAAGGGGCAAATGAGTTGGAACCTTTTTCTTTTTTATTAATTTCTTTTGATTTATCAATAATCACCTCCATAAGCTTTTGAGTTTAAAATTTTTCTCCCCCTTCCTCCCCACCATCCTCCCCAAGATGGCTCACAATCTGATATAGGCTATACATATACATTCCTATTAAACATATTTTCATATTAGTGATGTTGTAAGGAAGAACTAGAACCAATAGGAGGAACCACCAGAAAGAGAAAACAAAACAAAACAGAAGGAAAAAATAGCAAATAGCATGCTTTGATTGGCATTCAAACTCCATAGTTCTTTCTTTGAATATGGATAGCTTTTCTATCATGAGACATTTGGAAATGTCTTAGATCCTTGTATTGCTGAGAAGGGCTAAGTCTATCAACCTTAGTCATCATACAACGTGGATGTTACTGTGTATAACATTTTCCTGGTTTGGCTCACTTCACTGAGCATCAGCTGGAGCCTTTCGCAAAGAAACCGATCAACACCTCCCTCCTCCTGTACCTTTTTTTTTTTGGTGAGGCAATTGGGGGTTAAGTGATTTGGCCAGGGTCACACAGCTAGTAAGTGTCAAGTGTCTGGTCTGAGACCAGATTTGAACTCAGGTCCTCCTGACTCCAAGGCCAGTGCTCTATCCACTGTGCCACCTAGCTGCCCGTACCTTTTAAATATATGAAATCATGAGTAAACTAATTAAGACTGTACAAAGAAGTTGGTAGAAGTTCTTAGTGATAACAGGAGAAGCTACAGCTCATGGATTTATTAGTCTAGCCATTTCTGTCTACCTGTCTCCTACTCCCTATGAAAAAGTGTAGTCAGACTGAATCAGTTCATATTTTAATTGTAAATTTTTAATTCATGCATCATGCTCCACCTCCCATGTCTGTGTATTTGTGCTGGCTATCCCCCATGCCTGAAATGTATTCCCTCCTCATTTTCACTTTTTGGAATCGGTGGTTTCTTTAAAGAATTAACTCAAGTGCCACTTTCTATGAGGAACTTTTCTTGATCCTTTCAACTATTAGGGCCTTCCCTCCCCAAATTAATTTTGTATATATTTTGTGTGTGTATATACACACATATATGTATTTGTATGTGTGTGCACATATATACACATACATGTATGCTATATGTGCATACATTTGTACACATGTATACCTATATGTGTTTATATACATATATATGTATGCTATCTCTGCTGTTAGCATGTGAGCTCCTTAAGAGTAGGTACCATTTCACTTTTCTTCTTTATATCCTAAAAACTTAGCATAGTGCCTAGAACATAATAAATGAACAATAAATGCTTTTTGATGGATTGATTGATCCAAGTCCTCTGATTCCAGAGCTAGAGTTCTTTCCATCAAACCACGCTAATTCACTGCCCTAATGAATCATCATTAGATAAGTCATAATTTCCTGACCTCTGACCTCACAGACTGAAAAACTCTCTGCCTAAAGCGTTTTCTCATCTCCCCAGGGGCCATGTGGATTTGTCATGCAGTATCTCAACAGCTTACCTCATAATGAAATTTGATGGTAATTTAATTGGCTAGCAATCATTTCCTTGTCATTCACTGTGTGTAGAACTCCAAACTAGACATTGTGAGATACAGATGATGTAAAATACCTTTTCTCTATTCTCAAAGAAATTACAATTTCTTTGAGAAAAGGAAATAGAAATAATAGAAATTAGAAACAATAGGAAGCAGTAGATCAAGAAGTGTAAAATAAGTGTCAAAACAAGTATCAATAAGTGTATATTCAGTACAAATGGAACAATAATTACTATCATTTTTTTGTGTGATTTGTAACTGTGGTGTTTAAAAAGTTTGAGAGATATACTTTCTGGGTAACTTAATAATTTTATTTATAATGCCAGCATTTTAAATAAAAGGCCCAGTGGCACTCTTGAATGCCAAAGGCAATCATGGTGGAGGTGGGCTCATGGTTTATATGTTCTTGGAAGAGGGGCGTTCCTGAGAGTTGCAATCAATTCTGATTGGTTAACAATTAATGAGAGGTATACTTTACAAAGAGAAGTCAGCTCACTCTAATGAAGGGCTGAGATGATATCATTCTTGGTCAGACTATGCCTATATCCAGATCACCCCCATCTGTGGGCAGTCTAGACAAGGAATCTACAATTATCCTTTTTTACATCATGACTTTCCCCATTGTGGCTTCAATATAATGCAGACTGGCATAAGAAATTAAATGAGAATTTTGGGAGGAATTTTATAGAAGTTGCAGACGACATGCTAAGGCCAACAGACAACTCAGAAAAAGTTTAGAAACTCAGAAATGCATAAAATGTATGTTCAATATTATATAACGTCAACATATTTTATCTTTTAATACCATAATAAATCAGACTCCTTCTCTGGTATGAAGGGGGGGCCAAAAATTTTTATGTGGATTTTCCAGATCTTGGGGGGCAGGAGTATGCCTTGCCCCTAGCATTAGAATGTGGAAGAGATAACTATATCCAATTGCACCCAAGCCTGAGCTAGTTGAATGGAGTAGCAATACACAGAAGGAGAAGGTAAATCCTGGTGTCTATCAGCCTTGTCCTTGGATAGGAAATAGGACAGGGAAAAAAAGCTGGAGTCTCCCCAATTTTAATAATTGCTATTAATCTGAGAGAGAAATAATCATTTCTCTCATCACCCTTCTTGACCAAAAATGTTATTTCTCTCATTGTGACAAATTAAAACTTGAAATTAATGATGTAGTAACTAACATTGCTAATACCTGGAAGGATGGTGTTCAGCCTTTTTTTCTTGAAGAAACAAAGAAAAGATTTGCTTGAGATGAGGCCCAATTAATCCAGATGATATTGAGATCATTTAAAGGTGAAGCAGGAACAAAAGGACGAAAAATGAAAGAGATCTTTCAACATTTCTATGTTAGACTTATTTATTTTTTGTTTTAATCAATGACAGCAGAGAAACCACCTTTGGATTCTAACGTCTCCAGCTGGGATGCACTCTATGAAGAAGTGGATAAAAGGCAATAGAGACAATGAAGATAAGCACAGGTGGACAGACCATGTATACATATATAAATATATATACACACACACAATGAGGTTTGTTCTGGAGGCAACACAATTTTGAACACATTGAAGTCCTGATTTTTAAGAGAGAGGACTATAGGAAAAGGCAAAGGAGAGGACCTCATTAATTTCTGACTTATATGCTTATGCTCTCATCACTAAAAACATGTTTATGAGAATGAATTACACATGTATTAAGGGTATGTTGGATAAATATTTTGCACAATGTTCCACAGTAGACCATATGTTTCTAGCTACACAATTGGCTGATAAGTGCAGAGAATACAAGTTCTCACCATGTGCATTGTTTATTGACCATTAAAAAAGCATTTGAATCAGTAGAGTAAAATTCAGCCTTAAAGGCTTTCCTCCATGCATATGTTAAGATCATGCAAGATTCCTGGAGACATAAAAATGTAGATTACTGTTCCCTGATTCTTTGTTAATATTGAGCAAGGCATAAAATAGGTAGGCACATGTTTGAAATGTTTGCCACAGACATATGTCTTGCCATAAATTGGACCAAGCCCCAAAACATTGTATGGATTTCTCAATCAGATTCATAGCCACTCAAAAGATTTTGGTCTAACTATCCACACAAGAAAAACTAAGTGGGTGAATAATGGCTATTGTTCAGGGCATGATATTCAATTAGATAGATTGAGCTGGTCTAGAAGTACACATAACAGACTGAATATGGACATTGAGCTGTGCTCAGAATTAAACAGAAAAAAAAAAGAACAGGCATTGAGCATGTCACTTAACTGTTGAGGACTTCAGTTTCCTCATTTGTAAAATAAGTTGGACTAGATGACATTTATTGTCCTTTTTGGATCAACATTGGATCAATGTTGAAAAAAGAAATTGTAGGGAAGCTGTGAGGTATGGCTTATATATTTACATATAAGGGAATGAGGTTGTATTCATGATTAAAAAAGGACCTTGTAAGATGACCAGATGGATTTGCTCCATTCCCACCTACACTCAAGATAAAAGTAATTATTTATTTTTAGATTTATTTTCTTTAAATTTAAGAATAGGAGAGTGTTAGCTGGAGTTAGCTAGTTTGTGAATGGAGGTATACCACCAGAGGGCAGCAGAGTCAATGAAGTGCTATCCTTACTCTCGAATGCCAGAAGCCTTTTGAGAAAATATTGAGAAAGTTATTTGAGAAAATAAGAAAATATTTTATCTTTATGTGGATTCAGGAATACATGAACTATCCATCTTTGGTGTAGGATGATGCTCTGAACCAACTGCCACAAGGACATGTGCTTCGAACTATTTTTCCAGTAGGGATAATCAATATCTATGGATATATCCATATTCTCTCCAAGTACCAAACTCCTCCCAATGATTTCTTTACAAAAGAAAGGAGGGCAGAAACTGGACTCCACTCCACTCCACATTTGCTGCTTTGCCTGGTTTCAACTCCACAGAACAAGATGCCCTTCCTAGGTTAAGCTCATCACTTTTAATCTCATCATCATTTCACTAACTCAAACTTTAACTGATACCACCTCTTTTCTCCTCTGATTGAAGGGTTGAAGGGTGAACTACCAAGTTCTTCTTAATACCTTTTTTTATAGAGGGAAGAAATTGGACTTTTAGCTCCCACCTCCCCTCATCTCCTGAATCCTTTTGTGTGCTGTCTTTCTCTATTAGAATGTAAGCTCCTTAAGGGCAAAGACTTTATTAATTATATCCCCAGTGCTTAGCACAGTGCCTGGCATATAATTGTTGTCCTTTGTTTTGGAAGAGGACCAATGATATCACAGGGTGATGTCTTGACTAGTGTGTGAATTGGATTTAAGTGAGGCAGAGTTGCACAAGACAAAAGTCTACATGATTGGCAGTGGCCTGGAAGGCAGTGGATGACCTTGGTGTCTTCAATGTCTGACCAAGCTCTAAGTGCCCCACAGAGTCTGCTTCAGCTGCCTTTATGGATGTTGGAATACATTGTTCTGGGAGAAGTTTTCGAGTTTGGGGTAAAAATCCCCTTAACTCATGTGAACCCCAGACCCCATGAACCACAGACCACAATTTAATGCAGAGTGCTCTAAGAAAGAGACAAATGAAATTGGGGTACATGTATCCAAGGTTTAATTTCTCAAAGTGTCTTGACATGCATTGCATGGGAGTTCATTTCAAAACTGGGCCCCCACTAACAGGGCCAGTTCAGAACTGGCTCAGTTTGGGATTTTGGGGTACAGCATTATATGCCCTTCAAAGAGTAGGTGTTCCCAAGGGGTGTCAATCAACCATGATTGGTCAACATACTAGGAGGTAGGTCAAATTAAAATGAGGTACATGCTTTAGATCACAGTCCACAGAGGCCAATGTCCCCTACCATCAAAGGAAATATCATATCTAGTCTTAGAAGTCTGTTTCTTCCCAAACCTGAGTAGGATAAAATCAATTCAGGCATGGGTTGGAGTTTGACCAAAATAAGAAGATTCAATACAATCTCATTATCAGAGATGTTCTTCTGAACAACTTTGGACAGAAGGCTGGCAGTGTGGAGTTCTGAGTCTCCAAGACGCAGATTACCAAGAGAAATCACTTTTAACACTCATTGATGGGTTTGAGCCTGTTGATTACCCTCAACCTGGTTTAACCTGTCTGCCCAGATGGTTTTAGCAGAGTGTGGTTATTGCACATGCTATAGCTTCTTTGGAGTCACAGATGAGAATTGGGTGACAGGTGGATACCAAAGGTGGGTGAGCAGCTCTGAAAAGGACTCAGCAAGCCCTCAGACTAGAGGACACTCCAATTGGATTGGATGTAGTGGGACAGAGATACTGGGTTGAAATCCTGCTTCTGTCCCATATTTGCTAAGTTAACTTAAAGAAATTATTTCACTTCTCTAGGCCTCAGTTTCCTTGCCTTTAAAATAAAGTGATTAAATAAAAGGATGTCTATGTTCCCTTTCATCTCTAATGTTACCTGATTTTATAAATGGACTGAAAAAGCAGTTGAGAATTTGGGAATCTTTTGGGTCAAGTCTTGCCCAGATGTTTAAGGAAAGTTCAGTATGATTTGCTAGGTTTGCAGCTACTACAAATAACATAAAGTCAGGACACAGTGACTACCTGTCACTTTTGTCAATTTAAGATTTCTTACTAGAAAAATCTTAAAGAGTTCCTGGCCTGCATTTTCCTTATTTCGAGATGGACAATAGTCCTATTGGTGTTTGTATTGTGGCATATGCCATATGGCTTTAAACTGATCCCAACTTTCTATTGAGTCATGTCTGGTAGTAGAATAATGAATGAAAGAATCTGAGTTAGAAGGGATATCTAAAAGGTCAGAATGAATAGAAAAGAATTTTTTCCATAGTAGTTTAAGATGTCCCTTTGAGGTTTGTCATCTTTTCCACCTTCATCCCCTGATTCCAGCTGTGATATGCCTATCCTATATCCCAAACCAAGGAAACTAGATGCCACTCTGATGAGTTTGCACCATACTCTGGCCAGTTCAAGAGGTAAGTTGGGCCTTGCATCTGCCAGCTAGAGTGATATGTGACAAAAATTTGGCACTACCAAGGAGATTGTCTGGTCTACTATTGTAAAGTGCTATACCCAGGGAGTAAAAGTCCAATTCTACTCTTTAGTTTTGACCATATGATCACCATTTAGTCCTTTGCTTGTCTCCCATCTGTTACCTATGACTAAATAATGCTTTGCAAACCTTAAAGCACCCTATAAATGTCAGCTATCACTGTGGCTATTATCTTTAGAGAGAGTCATCCAACTGTAACAGATTATGAGAATGAACTCCCAAATCTGAAATAGTTTTAGAAAGAAATTTATTTGGTCATTTGGTAGAGGAGGAAAGCCAGAAGAAGGCTCCCTCCTGAGTCTCAGAATGGTTTATATTATAAAGAGTTTTAGAAAAGAGTACCAGTACACCAAACACATACAGAAGCAGTTAAGCTATTTTCTAGAGAAGGCAATTCCCAGGCAAGGTCCATTGACATATAAATCAATAAACATTAATATTCAAACTAAGGTTGATTGAGATATAAGCACAAGCATTCAAATTTGAGGAACCCAAAACACCAGCATGGAGGAACCCATGACCATCTAGCTTCCTTAGGACAGCCAATGTCTAGCCACATCAAACTAGGTTCACACAATATTAATAAATAAAGTTTCCCAAACAATACAATTAAATATTTCCCTACACAATGAATCACACTGTAGGTCAGTTATTTAAGGTACAAAACCTATTTTGCCATAGTATGAGGACTCCTAGAATATAAAATATTTACAGGTAGGCATCTGACAGGACATAGGCAATTTTGGGCAAGATTTGGAAAAGGGAAACCTCATTTCCGATCCTGGTTGTGACCCTGGGCAATCCACTTTTCTCTGAGCCTCACTTTCCTTATCTGTAAAATGAGGTGGTTGGATCAGGAATTTTTAACCTAGGATCCATTAACTTGTGTTAAAAAAGCATTTTGATAAAGATATTTCAGTATAACTGATTTCTTCTATAATCCCATGTATTTTATTTTATTCATTTAAAAATGTTATACTAAGAAGGGGTTCATAGGCTTTACCAGACTACCAAACCATGATACCCACAAAAGGGCTAACTTAACTTTTAACTCTAAATCTATTATTCCCTTCCTACAAATGACTGGATTAAGAGTCTGAGCTATAGGGAAGATTATGGGGGAAGGAGTACTCACATAGAAAATAAGAAAGTGGTAAAGAGTCTTTGAAAGAGAAATCTCCCTTGTAGCCTTTTTCTTTTTAGGTAGGGACAAGTGAAAGTTAATCAAGATAGAGATTTGGAGCCTTACTAGACGTTTCCCAAATAGAAAATTTTCCCTTTAGGGGCTGACCCATTTTACCCCAGCCAATCCCATCTATGAAGATTCTGAAGAAAACACCTGACATTGCTGCCCGGATCCCTGCCTCCTAGCCCAAATCTACCTGGAAGTTTAAGAATTTTTACTTATTCTTAGGTATAATCATATGCATGGCTTTTAAATGCCAAATTATTAAATTTTAATAAAATACACTTAGCACCCAAAATTATATTGATCATAATTTAATCTTCCTTGGATGTTTCAGAAGGCACTTCAGGATGTGAAGAGCAGGTATGAAGCAGGTATAGTGAGAAAAGTGCTACACTTGAAGTCAGAGTGATGAGGTTTAAGGGTGCTAGAACTCCAAAATCATGACACTCAGGCCCTGTCTGAAAGAATTTGACCCAAACCTTCTTTCAGCCAAAGACATGGTTTATTAAAGATTGGCCATATTGGCCAGAGTCTTAAGGAATCTGAGCATATGTAAGCTATTGGCTAGATTGTAAAAATCTAAGCAGTGGCTAGATTATAAAAATCAAAGCATCTTAATGGAGACAAGATGGACCTTATATACAGAAAGACTATAGGAGGGATCTAGGAGTGGCCAAGTAGTCAATGAGGTAATAGAATTCCAGGGGTGGCCAAGGGAGAGCAAAGTTTAGATAGGATTAAGGGTGGGAAGTGGCCTGGGGACATAGGGAGGTAAAACAATAGAGGGCTAAGCTAGGTTAAGGGTAACAGAGAATTGGGAGATTGGGTGTAGCCACAAAGAAAGGCCAGTTGATGACATTATAGCCTCAGGCGAACTCCAGAGATTTGGCCCTGTGGGAAAGTCCTGGGTTTTTCCTCTATAAGAATCCCTAGCTTCTCCTGGCTGGGGGGATGGAGGGTGTGAAGGGGATGTCTGCCTTAGGGAGCTGTGGGTGAGGAAATGAGATAATCAGGGACAGAAAGGTGGACAGGAAGGTGCCATAACCAGGAACACATAGGCAAGGGGGCAGTGATAGTTCAGAGTTTCAAGCATATCTAGGAATATCATTATTCCATTGTTCAGCCCATTTGCCCAGGGTGGAGGAGTCCCTTTTAGTTTTGGTATTTCAGATAATGGGTTTCTCATTGACCACTCTATTTGAATCTCACCACTACCTATGTGACCTAGTACAAATTCTTTCACCTCTCTGGGGCCTCAGTTTCTTCCTTTGTATAGAGGGACTGGACTGCATGATCTCTCTCTCTCTCTCTCTCTCTCTCTCTCTGTTATAACACATTAAGAGGTGAAGCAGCCTCTTAAAAAATCATTTTGTTCTTGGCATTTATTTTCTTCAGTCTTTATTCAGAATCCTAAATAGTCTCTATCATTTCTGTGGAAATGTCAATCCAATTTCCTCAACTTTGAATATGGTGTATGGTACATGAACATAGTGGATGGTGAATGCACCTAGTTAATGATACATGGAGTATCATTATGCCATTTTAAGAATTTTTGCAAATGTACTGGTCGGTGTGCACTTTCCCACTATTACAAGTCAAGTTAAGTCAAGTTATCAAGCATTTATAAAGGGTTGACTATGAGCCAGGCACTATGCTAAGCACTGAGAATATAAATAAGAAGACAAGCTTTGCCCTTAAAGAGCTTGCGTTCTAATAGCGGTGTGTGCTAGAGCCAGTTTGAACTGGCTCAAGCTCAGAGATAGGTTATTGTTAAAATTTTGTTGTGGGCAGGCAGGGCTCTACATATCATTTGGTTGATTGTCTAGACTTAAAAGAGATGTTAATAAAGCAAACTAAATTTAAAAGTATGAGTGACTTAAATTTTTTTTCCAGACATCTGGTTGTTAAACATTTACCACAATACTCCTAATTTGGATGGCACAAATAAAGGGAAACTGAAAAGTGGGGAAGAGTGAAAAGGGAGAGAAGAGAAGAAGGCATTGATAAAGAGGTCATAATGAAGAAAGAAGTCTAGAGAGTCAGGTTTAGGAGTAACAGAATTCTTAATAATCTGCCTTTTACTTAACTGCCTTCATTTAGGTTCTAGTATCTGTAGTAAGGATGCTCACCCAAATTCACAAATGTTCTAGATAATTGATTCCCAAATCTGATGTGGTAATATTCTTTGTGTATATCCTGTTATCTCAAATGATACTATTAAATTGTCAGAGCCAAATAATTTTAATTCAAACATATTTTGAAAATATACTGAAGAGGTGGGGGGTTTTGGGGTGCTTCTAGTTGCACAGAGGCACCCCAAGATCGCGGGAGGTTTTGGGGTGAACTGGACGCCCGAGAGAAATCAGAGCATCACACCCAATTGACATTAATTGAGAGCGCGTTTATTTGAGCCGGCCGGCGACGGACCCCAGGCGTGCATCCCAGGGGCCGTGCCACCGAGGGTTTTATCTGAAATATTTATACTGTCTGGTTACAAAACAGGGTTACAAAACAGGGTCCGGTGGGGTGCCGGGAAGAGGACAGGGTCCGGTGGGGTGCCGGGAAGCCAGATCAGGTTATTTACAGAACAGGATGTTGCACCCAGGATGTTGCACAGCCGTTAGGGGAAGCTGAGCCAGAGGGCCCGGGGCGTGGTGCCCCTGGGCCCCTAACGGAGGGTCTATCACATTCACCCCTTTTCAAGAGCAAGTTATACAGAGGACTCAACAGAGTCCAGGGGCGCTGACTCATCCGAATCCAGGGGTGTATAGGATTTGCGTAGGACAAACAGTTTCAGAGACTGTATACGCTGCTGGATGTAGCGGCAGAGACAATTCATGATGCAAGGGGCAACCAATAATCCTAGGAGGAGAAGAACCAAGGGGCCCATTATAGCAGAAAGTAGAGTGGTGAGCCAGGGGGACCAGTTATACAAGTTCTGGTACCAGGAGGAGCCGCGGGCTCGGGCTCGGTCCCTATCATCTAACCGCTGCCTTAATGCCTGCAGGGATTCCCGGATGACACCTGAACGATTGGTATAGAAACAACAGGTCTCTCCCAGGGCCATACACAACCCCCCCTGTTTCAGGAATGACAGGTCAAGGGCGCGGCGGTTCTGAAGTACCACCTCCGCTAGGGAATCCAGGGAAGTCTCCAGGTGGGAGACTAGTCCCTCCAGAGCTCGTCGGTCCTTATCCACCTGGGTACTGAGGGCCGCATAATCTGCCTTTCCCTGCACTAGGGCGGTTGTTCCCACGGCTGCAGACCCGGCCACTCCGAGCCCCACCAGCAAGGGCACTAAGATAGGGGCTGCCCTTCTGGAGCGGGGTAGGCCAAAGTGTTCTGTGGCCCCCTCCTCGGAATACACGTACACTTGTGGGAACACCCTAACTATCACACAGATCTCAGTGGGGCTGAGGAAGTGGCGATCTTGTATACAGGTGGTGAGGCCCAGAGTGCAGGCGAACCAAGTCTCGGGTGGGGTGGTTATCAGGAAGCCGGGCCTATTGGACGAGGGTGTGATTAAGATAACAGAAGTGCAGGTTGAATTAAATGGGGAAGCTCTCAACGGGTAGTCAGGTCCAAGCAAGCACGTCCCTGTGCCCTGGACGTCATCCAACGTCAATTTAGGCCTATTTGGGTTACAGCGGGCGGGGATTGCTGTGGAGGAGGGGTTCTGCATGGACAAGTTCCCCAGAAATGAACTGTTTAACTCCAAAGCGACCCCCACAAAGTATGGGGGAGCCGGGTTTAGGCACAGCCAGCAGGCGGTAGTGACATTGGGGTCGGAGGAATTCAAGAATGCATGGACCGCAGTAAGGGTGTCAAGTATGGAGGCCCCAGGGGCACCGGGTGTTTTCAGAGTCGCCAACCCTGGTGTAGCCGAGGGCTCAGCAGATCAGGTCTATCTTGGCCCGTGGGTTGAGGACAGGGTTGGGGCCTATGGGAAGGGGCTGAACGGGTAGGGCGACCTTTTGTATTGTAAAAAGGACACCGTTGTCCCATCCAGTCATATACAACCTCAACCCCCATGAATGCCCAAGATTCCATGAATCATCCGTGTACTGTTTGACCGTTAAGATCATGGGGTTGCATTTTCCAGGCCAGCAGGAATACGGGAGAGGTGACTGTCTTTCCAAAGTAATGAGCGGGTCTTTTCCACCCCCAGGAATCCAGTCTGCCACTGTCTCACACCCCCATTCTGCGCAGTGGAAACTGCCGCCTCCACGGCAAGAGGGGCTTCCGGTAGCAGGACAGGCATAGAACTGGATGCCCCTGATATTATATTCACCTTGTCCTGCTCCATGTTGGGTGGCTGGTATGGGAATAGTAGGGCAGTGCCCGCCCCCTCCCGTCACAGGGTCCTGCAGGTGCCTATCTCTATTCCATCCCGATCCTAAGAGGGCACAGAGGTCAAACCTGAAGGTAGGCGGGCCATAGCAGGTTAAGGTCTGTATGATGGCGCCATCATTGGTGCGGGATAGAATCCACCTATGTGGTGTGGGGCGGTAGGGGTTACAGACTGTGGGATATTCCTTATAAGCAAACAGGAGAAGCGAAAGAATCAAGTTTTGGAGAGCCGGAGCCTTAGATCCGACACCGCCTCTGCTTTCCATTTCGCGGGCTCAGGCGCCGGAGTCTTCTTGACGTGTGACCGATGTATCCAAGCCTTTCGACCCGCGACTTTCACGGCCGATGGGTTGCAGAGGATTACTTGGTAGGGCCCAGTCCACCGCGGTTCCAGAGCCGATCAGGCAGGCAGTTTGCGGGTGAGGACCCAGTCTCCAGGTGTCAAGGCCTCCGAGGTAGCGGCAGGATCCGAACTTCTCCCCGCAGCCTTCAGGACCGATCGTACCGCGTCTTGGACCTCCCGGAGTGCCTGAAAGGACTTAAGAAGAGTGGGGTTAGTAAAATCCGGGGCTGGGGTCGCCCCCCGTTACCTTTGGTAGGACAGGTGGGGGCGCCCCATAAAGAATCTCATATGGGGAGAGAGAGAGAGTGGAAGAGTTAGGAGTACACCTAGCCCGAAGGAGAGCGAAAGGGAGGAGGCTAACCCAGTTATCGCCAGTTTCCAGTTTGAGCTTAGCAATGTGCTCCTTCAAAGTCCTATTCATCCTTTCTACTTGCCCTGAACTCTGAGGCCGGTACGCACAATGTAGCTTCCACTTTAGTCCCAGCATCTTGGATAAATTCTGAATTGTTGCAGATACGAACGACGGCCCATTGTCGGACCCTATCGAAGCTGGCAAGCCGAATCTGGGAATGATTTCAAAGAACAGTTTTTTTGCAACTACCGTGGCGGTTTCAGCTTTTACTGGGAACGCTTCTGGCCACCCGGAGAACGTGTCTATGAATACAAGGAGGAATCGGTACCCCCCCGTCCAGGTCCCATATCGGTGAAATCAACTTCCCAGTGATCCCCGGGGAAGGTCCCCTGCGGTCTATCAGCCGGCACCCTCGTCGCCGGCCGGGGGTTGATCTTTGCACATGTACTGCATCTCCTGGCCGCCTCCTCAGCTGCCTGTTTCATCCCTGGGCTGTAGAAATGCCTACTCACCAGGTCGTAGAGCCTGGTTCCGCCTAAATGGGTGAGGTCATGGAGGGTCATCAATAGAGGGGGCAGGAGGGCTTTGGGCAGGATTAACAGACCGTTCGGGTGTCTTCTCCATCCCCCCTTTTCACGCACGCCATCCGGATCGCCGGACTGGTAAGAAGGTCGTGCGGGCAATAAGTTTTCCGTCTGGACAGCTAAGGCGGGGAGAGGCGTCCTCCTTGCGGCCGCACGGGCGGCTCTATCTGCGGCTGCATTTCCCTGCGACTGGGGGTCCGTCCCACGGGTGTGAGCTGGGACATGGATGACTGCCACCTCTTTGGGAAGCCAGACAGCATCCAGGAGATCCTGAATCTGCCTCTTATTCCTGATCTCCTTCCCTGCTGAGGTTAGCAGGCCGCGCTGCTGGTACACGAATCCGTGAACATGGACAGTTGCGAATGCATACCTGCTGTCAGTGTAGATATTGACTCTCTTGCCCTTCGCGAGCCGGAGTGCCTGTGTCAAGGCAACCAGCTCTGCCCACTGGGCAGAAGAACCAGGAGGCAGGGCTGCGTCCCAGAGGGTCTCGGTCGGGGTCACCACTGCGGCCCCGGCCCTCCAAATCCCATCCTCCACGAAGCTGCTGCCATCTGTGAAGAGGATCATGTCAGGGCTGGTCATAGGTACATCGGTAAGGCCGGGCCGGGAGGTGTGGATGGCGTCAAGGACGTCCAGGCAATCATGCAGCGGTGATGCCGGCGGGGAGTTGGGAAGCAGCGTAGCGGGGTTCAAGGTCACGGGCGCAGAGAAGGTTATGTGGGTTGGATCTAACAGGAGGGACTGGTAGTGAGTCAGACGAGAATTAGAGATCCACCGAGTGGGAGGGGTGTGCAGCAACTGCTCCAGGTGGTGAGATGCAGAAATCTCAAGGGGCTGGCCAAAGGTCAGCTTTGTTGCCTCCCTGACCAGGGTCGCGACAGCCGCAACGGTTCGAAGACATGTAGGCCACCCAGCAGCGACCGAGTCAAGCTGCTTGGAAAGATAGGCCACTGGGCGATTCCAGGGCCCCAAAGGCTGGGTTAGCACTCCCTTGGCCACTGCCTGAGATTCTGAGACATAGAGGCGGAACGGCTTAGTCAGGTCCGGCAGGGCAAGAGCTGGGGTACTAGCTAATGCTCCGCGCAGTTTGTTAAAAGCCTCCTCCTGCCTTGGTCCCCACAGGAACTTGGCAGGCTCACCTGACAGTGCCTCATACAGTGGTTTAGCGATTTCCGCAAATCCTAAGATCCACAGTCAGCAGTACCCGGCCATTCCCAAAAATTCACGGAGCCCGCGGTGGGTTGCTGGGGCCGGCATGCCCAGGATAGCTGACACACGAAAGCAGCCTTTGTCCGGACTGCAGGGTGAATCCTAGATAGATAACAGATTGTAAGCACAGCTGGGCTTTATTACCCGAAACCCGGTAGCCCGACTTGTCCAATAGCTGCAGGAGGTGTAGCGTAGCATCTCGGCAGGTCGTCTCGGATGAAGCGGCCAACAACAGGTCATCCACATACTGGAGGAGTGTGACCTCGGGGTGGGATACGCGAAACCTGGCTAGGTCCGAGGCCAGGGCTGAGCCAAAAAGAGTAGGAGAGTTCTTGTACCCTTGAGGTAATCGAGTCCAGGTTAGCTGGGAGGACGTTCCGGTTGAGGAGTCGGTCCATGTGAAAGCGAATATAGGCTGGCTGATAGGGGCCAGCGGGATGGAAAAGAAAGCGTCCTTCAAGTCCAAGACAGTGTACCATGTGCGGGTTGGAGTCAAAGAGGACAACAAGGTATATGGATTAGGCACAGTGGGATGGACCATCTCCACCCTGGCATTCACCTCCCGCAAGTCCTGGACTGGGCGAAAATCTCCGGATCCGGGCTTACGGACCGGCAACAGGGGAGTGTTCCAAGGACTTTGACATGGCCGTAGTATGCCAGCCTGAAGAAGTCGGTCGATATGGGGTTTAATTCCCAGAAGAGTAGGCCGGGATACCTGATACTGTTGGACCCGCACAGGAGTAGCAGTGGACAGGAGTTGGACCACCACAGGGGCCTGGTGGGCAGCTAGCCCAAAAGGGTTTAACTCAGCCCACACTCCTGGCACTAAACTCCTGTACTGACTCAGCAGTGGGGACGGGGCATCAACCGACGGTCGCCCGGGAGAAAGGAGGTGGGACTCCTCGGAGAGGGGACAGGTCAAGACGAGCTGGGGCACGCTGACCCCCAGGGTGGGAGTAGGTCCCTTAAAAGAAATTACAGCTTGGAGTTTATGCAAGAGGTCTCGACCCAGGAGGGGGTAGGGACAGTCGGGCATGACCAGAAAAGAGTGAGACACCGAGCCTTCCCCTAGCTGGACCTCACGGGCAGTGGTGAAAGGCACTGCTTGGATACGGCCTGTAGCCCCCTGGACCTGTATTTTAGAGGAGGACAGGGGACCTAGTGGAGAGTTCAGAACTGACGCAGCCGCCCCTGAGTCTACGAGGAAAGAGATTGGCCGACCCCCAACAGTGAGTGTCACCCTTGGCTCCAGGGGGTCCAGGGTCATAGTAGACTTGGAGCCAGGGCACCCCTAATCATCCATGTCCAAGGTTAGGACCGGCTCTGGTTTAGTCTTTTGCTGCCGATTTGGGCATTCAGACTTCCAGTGGCCAGTAGCTTTGCAATATGCACATTGGTCTCGGCCTAAGGGGGGCCTGCCCGTATTTCTCCCACGAGGCCGGGGACCAGGCCTTCCCCCTTTCCCGCTTTGCCTGTCCCCCGGGATTTGCGCCAGAGCTGCCACGACCGCCCGTGTCATGGAGCGTGCCTGTATTTCTTGCAGTTCCTCCCGGGAGTCATAAACCCGCTTGGCTACTTCCATGAGTTCAGTAAGAGTCTTACCCTCGAATCCATCCAATTTTTGCAGTTTTCGCTGGATGTCAGGAGCCGAATTAGACACAAAGTCTATCACCACTGCTCTCCGGTTGTTAGGATCCTCTGGGTCAATGGGGGTATAAGTGCGGTAGGCCTCATACAATCTTTCCAAATAAGCAGCTGGAGACTCACTTTTCCCTTGCCTGATCTCACTAACCTTAGACATATTGGTGGGTTTCCGCGCTGCTGCCCTCAACCCCCCTAACAGTAACTGGCGATACCTGTCCAAAGCCTCTCGCCCCCGATCAGAATTTGGGTCCCAGTCAGGGCGACTTTCGGGAAAAACATGATTCCGGTGGCCCGGATCAGTTGAGGGACGGCCGTCGGGGTCCATAACCCTTTTCCTGGCTTCCAATATGATCTTATCACGCTCCTCAGTGGTGAAAAGAACCCGCAGGAGCTGCTGACAGTCATCCCAAGTAGGCTGATGTGTATAGAAGACTGTCTCCAAAAGGGAAATCAGACTTTGGGGCTTGTCCGAAAAGGATGGATTCTGTTGTTTCCAATTGTATAAATCACTGGTTGAAAAGGGGACATAGACCATGAAGGGTCTCTCCGACTCCCCGGGGGCCGTGGGGACCTGTCGCAGGGGAAAGGCAGATGCAGTGGAGTCGGGGGAAAACCCGGACCCGGAGGAGCCGTAAGGCGTCCCTGTTCGAGTATGAGGAGGACTTGTCAGAGGCGGGGCCGAAGGGTGGCTCGACCCCTGAACAGGATATGGTGGGGGTCGAGGCTCAGCCGGGTCCAGGGGGTCAGAATTGGAAGGGGGTAAGACCTTGGCTCCTACTTGCATAGTCCTGGGAACCTTTTGGCCGGATGTTGGCCCCGAGTGCACCCTGACTTTGGACAAAGCTTGAACCCGGAGTGGCTTTGGTGGGGGTTTAAAATCTATCCATGCAGTTATATATGGGATCTGATCGGGATGGCCAGGGGTCCCATAAGCAATCTTCCTGACCCTCCCAGTAATGGTCACGTCAAATGTCCCTTCCGGGGGCCACCCAACCCCAAATGTAGGCCATTCTTGTTGACAAAAAGTGGACAAGTTTTCTTTGGTAACCTGAAACCCATATCCCTTGGCAATACGCCGAAACTGTTTGAAATTTTGTAGGACAACTGAGAGAGGGGTCCCCGGTGTGGGGCTTGACGGCCCCTGACCCATCACGGACGGGAAGAGGCGAATCAATTAGGACAATCACAGATGGATAAAACATATAAGACAGACATAAACAGTTAAGACAACACTCCAGACATTAACATGCGGCGCCAGACTGCAGATAATCAGGACTCTCACACGGCTTCCCGTGGAGGTCAGTAAGGGTGTTACAGCTGCATCCAGCCAGGCCACTTACTTCCGTTGAGTACTCACCGATCAGACTGAGACCAGAGTGCTCGGTGCCCAATTAAGAAATTTAGAGGAAGAATACGGGGCGGGCTGGTTCACACGGGATAAGTCAGTGTTCGGGGCCGGGGCACATCTTCCCGGTGGCCATCCCCTGAACACGTCCCACCCCGGCCTTCCAGCAACGCCGAAGCAGCTGGCCCGAAGGGCGATCTCGGTGGAACCTCCAAATGAACTGGACGTCCGAGAGAAATCAGAGCATCACACCCAATTGACATTAATTGAGAGCGCGTTTATTTGAGCCGGCCAGCGACGGACCCCAGGCGTGCATCCCAGGGGCCGTGCCACCGAGGGTTTTATCTGAAATATTTATACTGTCTGGTTACAAAACAGGGTTACAAAACAGGGTCCGGTGGGGTGCCGGGAAGAGGACAGGGTCCGGTGGGGTGCCGGGAAGCCAGATCAGGTTATTTACAGAACAGGATGTTGCACCCAGGATGTTGCACAGCCGTTAGGGGAAGCTGAGCCAGAGGGCCCGGGGCGTGGTGCCCCTGGGCCCCTAACGGAGGGTCTATCACAGGGGTGCTGGGAAAAAGCCCTAGATCGTGGCGCGGATCTGCCTGAAAGAATCCAACCCAATTCTTCTTCCAGTCAGAGAGAAAGTTTATTAAAGATAAAGCATATAGGACAGACTCCCAAGGAACCCAAATATCAGTGATCTAAATGGGGCCTAAGGTGGTCAGGTGAGGCTTGTAAGGAAGAGCCGGCTTGAGGCAGTCTCAGCCTTTTGGGCATGAGGAAAGCTCAACTTCTAAATGGGGACTGGGGGCTAAGGAGGCCAGGTGCATGAGGATGAGTGGGCTTGAGAAAACCTCAGCCTCTGGGCTTGAGAGATTCTCAGAGTCTGAGTGGGGGCTGGGGTGGATAGGCTATGTGATGTGAGGATGAGTGGGCATGAGGGTCTCAGCCTCTAGGCTTGAGAACAGCTCAGCATCTGAGTGGGGGCTGAATGGGGGAAGTCAGGTGAATCTTAAGCCAGGTGACACCCATAAACACAGGCGGCGTGAGAGTCTCAGACTCTAGGGGCATGAGAAATTCCCAGCATCAGAATGGGGCAAAGGTGAATCTTAAGTACAGAAAGACAGTGGGAAGGATTTAGGAGTGACCAAGTGGTTTGGGGTGAGGGGAGGCAGGGCCTAGGGAGATCTGGATGGGAGTGGCCAGCAAGCTGGGGGTGAACAGAACTCCTGGGTCCTGGACCTCGTGGTGCCTAGGTAGGATTAAGGGTGGCCAGAGGAAAGGGGGTTGGTTGGGTCGTTTGGAAGGTAATAAACAATGAGAATAGATAATGAAGGGAGCTGAAAGGGGGGGTAGTTTGCTTTCAAATGGAGCTAAAGAGAGACACACAGGAGCCAGGTTCTTTTCAGGGCCAGGGAGGAAAGGTGCATTTGAATAAGCTTTCAAAGAGAGAATCTAAAAGTTTTAAGGTTTTTCTGGGAATTGTAAACAAATTCCTTTTGAAAAGGGGCAAAAGGGAAAAAGGGGCAAAGGTAAACCCCTTCAATACCACATAACACTCTTAGGAAAAGAGAGGTACACATTTCAGATAATTAAAGAAATCATGATAATATTAATATGAATTCAAAAAGATTCTAGTTAAAACTCCAAAAAAGGTGTGGTAAAATGATAAGAACAGAGGACTGAGTCAGGAGACCTGGGTTAAACCATAGCTCTTGGTTAAGTAACCTCACTTTTGGAAGACATTGTTTCCTCATGTATAAAGCAAGGACATTGGAATAGCTCTAACATTTTATAAGTATTACTAGTGATCTCATGCTCATTGAGAAGAAAGGATAAGAATACATACTTTGTTGTATTATAGATTTTCTACTTTTTCCAATTTAGCAAACTTCAATTCATTAAGTATATTGGGAGACTGTTATAATAATACTGCCAGAAACATCTAGATGTATATGTACACATATTTTAATAATTCCTCCAACAGAGACAATAGATACTATTAATATATCTTTAAGAGAGAATAGACACTTGGGGAGAATAGAATAGTAATTTACCTGTTTTCTGGAGATGCATCATGACTAGAAAGATTGTATAGGGTACAAAAGGAAAGGACTAAGAATTTCTTTCCTAAGGAGAGTCTGAAGAGTCATTTCCTGAGACAACTGAATTTAAAGCTTATCTTGTGAAAAAAAAAATCGTTATGAAGAGAATCCTTGAGAACAGACTTTAACTAACACTCCAACAGAAGGAAATAATTGGACTTTGGTTTATGGAGAAGTCAGCAATTATAGTAGGTGGTTATAGGTGACTCTGGTTGTGATATTTCTTATTGCAATATATAGTCAAAATATTTAAACATGTCTATATTGTTTTTAATAAATCTTGTAGCCAATAAATTGATGTCTATTTACTTGTATGAGTCAAGGGAGTTTGAGAAAGACAGAAGAAAGTAAGTTTATAAGAAAAGAGGTTTCTCTATTTTATTTAATAAACTGAGATGTGGGCTCTGAGCTAATTGATAAATTAGTGAGAGAAATTTTGACTTTCTTTTAATTTTTGAGGAAATATATACTTTAGATTGCTTTAGAACATTTGCAAATTAATAAAGAAAATGAGTTAGCCAAAAAAAAAAAAAAAAATAGAAGGGAGACAGCCCTATCTAGGGGAGAGAATGTGCAAAACCCCATACACACATATGTGTGTGGGTATATAGACAGATAGATAGATAGATAGATAGATAATCATTTAAGATCAATTGAGCCTCAATAAGGGCCAAAAACCTGAATTAATCTTTTTTTCCTGAGTGAGCTAAGAATGCCCCTTCCTGAGTCAACAGCCAAAGCTGACCAAGATCATTCTTCCGTTTATGACCACTATGGTGCTTTTAACCCAGACACTACCTTGAATAATGGGACTTTTCTTATCTTGATTTTCTATAGTGGTAAAGGAAACACAGATATCCTGGATCTGACATTTGCCAATCAATAACACAGACATCTTGAGTCAGGGTTTAAATGTCCTGCTAAAATTGCTTGCTTCAGTCAGAATTAAAGCTCCCCCTCCATGTAACATGTTACATGCTGCTAACTTAAGGGAATAAAACAATATGAATTTACTTATCACCTAGCTTGTTGTCTTTTTAACCAGCTTTCAGGTCGACAGTATTCGGGCCGTGACTTGGATGGAACTGAAGGAGTAGGAGAAAACATCCTACCCCAGCAATGCTAGTGGTTCAGGTGCCTCAGGATCCGTTTTTTCCTGGAGTACTAACCTTGACGGAGTCGGGTAAGTTTCCTCTATTCCCAGCTTCCATGGACCTCCCACTAGTTTGGTTGAAGTTTGAAAGAAAATTCCCTTTAATCTAGCTCTGGGGTCAGGGATCAAGCCGAAGTTCAGAAACTCTGGCTACTGTATCACTTAGGTCCCCTCTGGTCAAGATCAAGCTAGAGAAATTGGCTATGGGTCAGTCAGAAACTAAAACTAGACATCTGGCTAACAAGACCGCCACCTCTTAGATGTCAAGCCATTGCCATTCTGGTCATCACAAGTACTGCTAGCATTGATGTCAGTTAGCTAAAGATAACCCCAAATTACGTTGGCCACAATGGGGTTATTTTGACCGGTCAAAGTTACTTTATCTTAAAACCAAATTAAGTTTAAAGGCCAACAAAACATCTAGCCAGGAGTGGAAATGTTTTTATCCTTGGATTGCTGAGATGGCTGAGGGAGAAGGAAAGGCAGAAGCCTCTTCCTTTAAGGCTCGCAAAGCTGCTTCAGCACCATTTCCCAGGCTCCTCATAATCCCCTTCTCTTCCCCTTTTCCCTTAAAGGCTATGGTCCTGATGGGGACTCAGATCCCTGAACTTAACTTCGTTGGGACTTGTCCCTTTAAATCTGCAGCCTCAGGGACACTTTGAGAAAGGCTCGCAAGATCCAGTTACACTGTCAGGTCTTGGATCCTTGCAAGTTCTCCAACCCCCTTCCTCGGAATAATAACAGCCAATTCGTGTTGGGGGTATTCTAACAAGCCTCTGATTCCCTCTCTCTCCGTCATTAAGTGCGCACTATGTCACTGTGTTTGTATTGTATTTGTCCTGTTAATTTGTCTGTCAGTATGAGTCCCTGTATCTATACCTTGTAAGATTTTAAATGCAGCCAGAGACTTCTAAGGGCTGCAGCTAGGGAAACAACAAACTGTAAAACTCCTTTCCTTGTGGGTCCAGGCCTGGCCAGCCTAGACCTAGAGTGAAAAGTTAGATATAGCTAAAGACATCTTAGCAGATTCTGGAGGTTTTGAGATTAATCATTTAGAGGTTTGGAAATTGATCATTTTGGGATTGTTGGAGAAAACTCCTGAAATTGGGGGTAATTCCAAGAGCTCACTCTCTGCTAAAACACCTCCTCCCAATCCTGATTCTTCAACATTCCCCACTCCCTCCTCAGAGATAAGCATCTCAGTATGGGGACTGTAAAAGAGAAGAGAATGCTGGAGAATTGTAGGGAAAACTTAGATCAGCCTTCCCCATCTGGCAAAAGGAGGGGAGGGGCAGCTATCGCAGACTAGCAATGAAAGTCTGCTATCAGCCCTGTGCCCCTGGGCACCTTGCAGCCCACCCCTCTAGGCAAGGCCCAGGAGTAACCTCCAGGTTCAATACATTCTACCCACCCTGCCCCAGCAGCTGCAAATGGCACCAGCCTCAGTAAATTCTGCAGCTGTGGGGAGGGGAGAAGTTCACAGGTCAGAACTATGATAAGAATCCCTAAGCTCGGCCACCAAGAATTATCACCACTGGGAAGGCCCTGGCATCAACCACCCAAACCCCTGGAAGGCCTGGCAATAGTATGATGAGGTGAGAAGCCAACCTCTGCTATTGGTAAGCCCCATACTTCTCTGTTCCAGTTGCAGAAATGTGTCAACTTTGTAATTTATAACAAGCTCTTTTATCACTGTATACCCTGTTTCCACATTTGTAAAGGGAAAAGTAATAATGATTGTTGTAACGGGATCAAAATGATATAATGATTGTAAAATGCTTAAAACAATGGCACATGTTAGACAACATTATTATTATCTCTCTAATTTAATGTAATTGTTCCATACCTGATAACTTTGAAGTGGTTTTTAAAATAACAAAGAATAAGAAGATCAATAATTCCTACATGGGATAACCTGGAAATGCAACTGATGTCATCTGAAGTTTATTGTTTGTGTTGTTAACTATGTTTCTAAATTGTATTGTATTTCTAAAACTGTCTTAGATTGTGAAGTAGAAATGAATTGGCCTTTTAAAAGAATGTGACAAAAATGAGAATTTGAAAACTGTTAATGTTTGATGACGTGTATTTGGTTATAAGCAGGTCATTAATTGTTTCTATTTCAAGTTTTAAATACCTGATAATCGCTTATGGTGTGGTTATTCTTTTGAATTTTTTTTATATGGTGTAATTTGGTAAACAAATTGTATCAGCTATGTTGCTGAAAAAGCAATTTCTCTTATGATCTAGAGATGTTAGATCAAGAATTGTACTCTCCCCCCCCCAAAAAATAGGGGAGAATGAATGGGTTAAGAATAAACTTCCAAGTTTTATTTACCTTTAAGAGGAAATTTCACCAAGTCTGTGTAAAAGTTTCCTGTGTTGTAGAATTCCTGAGTAAATGAGAATCTTGGGGATATGTTAATTTGGAAATTTATGGACTACCATATTCACTATCTATGTGAGATTCCAGAATGTAATAATTTTTCCTAATTTCTAGTGATATATTTAAAGACAAAGGAAAAAAAATACTGAGTAAATTTTTGAAGGCTTGGTAATATTTGTTATTGTGATAAGGCTAATTTAATTGGGTACGTTTTTCATGGCTTATAAAAACTGAGTTTTGGGGGACAGCTAGGTGGCGCGGTAGATAGAGGACTGGCCCTGGAGTTAGGAGGACCTGAGTTCAAATTCGGCCTCAGACATTTGGCAGTTACTAGTTGTGTGACCCTGGGCAAGTCACTTAACCCCATTGCCTAGCAAAAAAAACCAAAACAAAACAAAACACAAAAACTGAATTTTTTCTCTATTACAAACACCTTTTTGACTAAGGAACTTTGTGATATCTAGGAATTCTGTGGTAACTAGGAATTTAGTTATAGTACTTTGGGAATTTATTTATGTTACTTAAGGATATTTTATACTAACTTAGTCTTAATGAATTCCAATTTTAAAGGCTTATTTTTGCTTAAAGGTGGAAAAGAGATAAGTTTAGTGATTATTCTTCTTAACATCAGGATAAATTTTAAACTGTTTTTAAGGAAGGGAAACACTTTTAGAAAAAATGTCTTCTTTGATTTTTTTTGAAGGCCTACTAAATTTTCATTTGCAAGATAATTTATTGCTTAATTATTGTAATGAATTGTAAAGCAGAAGAGATCTTGCTGTTTTGATCTGAATCTGTATTCCTTCCTCAGCCTAAGCAAGAGTTAAATTAATGTTTATTAATAAATATATGCATAAGATTCAAATCCTGAAGTGTCTTATTCTTCCAGAATGAGTATAATTAGAGAAGCTTGTGAACAAGAACATAAATCCATCAACTTGTGAGATTAGACAGGAACCTCTTTGCTTTGTTTAAACTAGGATAGGATTCCAGAACAGATAGTCATGTTAGTGAAGAGTAGTAACTTGTGAGTTCTTTTATGTTAACTTAATGGGAAATCTAATATTATTTTTAATGTAGAATTGGAACATGTGCAGAAATTTATGCAAATAGCTTAAGACTTACTGTAAGATGTTCCCATTGTTTAAGGGAATTATGAGAGCAGTAGTATTTTTCTGTGATCAGTCTCTTACTGTTACCAATGTGAGATTAAATTCTTATTATCTAGGATATGTGATTTTATGGGACAGCAATTTACTGTTGTTTTGAGCTTTGATTACCGGGATAATTGAGTTGTCATGAAGCCAATAGTAGAATGGCATGTGCTGCAGGCTGAGAACTGCTAAAGGTGGATGTCTGTGCCTGGGAAGGGTTTTGAGGACGACCTTGGACATAGCCTAGGGAGGATCTTCCTGACTCTATTTCCCAATTGTGCTATTTCCTTTCTGAAAAGGAAAATTCCCCACCTGATTAATCCTGAGCCCTGCTTTTAACATCCGGTGACAACATGATTGGCTATCAGATATGATCATGCCTGGAATCAAACAGAGCTAACGAAGTTCTTTCCTTCTGATGTGATATATGACATTGTCCCTCCTTTTCTTTTATAGCAAATTTCTATAATCAAGAAGCTGTAAGTACAGTACTAAATTTATTAAAATAATAGATGGATACTGGAACGTCTCTGAGTTACTATAATAGAAGGCAAGTATGAATAGCTTACAATTTTAACTTACATTCATGGCCAAATAATAATAATAATATAGGGATAACATCCTCCTAAGGAGGAAATGATTAGACAAAGTAATAAGACAAAGATGTAATGTGATAGATTTCTAAATAGGATAGCAAATTTTGAGAAAAGCAACAGGATTAGACTGATTCCTCTAAGAACTATATACAGATCTATATGATTGGCTTCCAAAATGTATCTGTCATAGAAATCCAAGCTTTAAGCATGTTTTGGCAATAAGATCTCAAATTTAGATTTTTACACCAAAAATCATAGAGGATAGTGGTAAAAGTAAGTGAAATTATTTCTCCTTTATTAAAGTATCTGGTAATTTTAAAAGGCAGGAGAGCTTGTTTTATGGTTGGACCCTCACATTTTAAAAGATTCTTATATCAGGTACAGGATTTAGGTAAGGATAGAAGCAGCAGATGATATAAAAAAAAATGGAGAACCAAATTTTTATGACTATACCAATTTATGATAAATCAGGATTATCTGGAAAATTCTAGATCTAAATCAGAGAAGCAGAACTCCCTTTTTGAACTGCCTAAGAATAAAACTTATTGTACATGAGCAAGGAACTCTAAGTTAGTTAACATCGGTAATAATGATTGTATTGATTTGTATAGTTCATGTTTAAGGTTTTCAAGGTTATCTTGGTGACATGTAAATCTCCCTTCTCAAAACTAGTCCATTGTGAGCCCTCTAAGTAGTTTAATCTGTACCTGATTTGATATAATTATGCAATTTGTGAATTATGAGAAAAACTTTGTTGTATTGTTGAACCCAGCCCTGCGTGACTGGGAAAACTGAACCATCTTTATGTGCCTTTAACTAAGGACTTATGCTGTTTTCTCTCAATTATCAACTCATACATCTTCTAAGAGCCCCTATCAGGTCTATGTGACTACTCTCATAGCTGCCAACTTCTGGATGTGGACTCCAGGATCATCTGAACATGCCCATTCCAAATGGACATCTCTTCCCACCCCCTGAGGAGAAAGAAAGTTTTTCTGGTCTAGAGGTGAAGCCTTTGGCTTACCTTTGACCAAAAGGAGGAAATGATTTAAGATTTAAGATCAATTGAGCCTCAACAAGGCCCACAAACCTGAATTAAATATTTTCTTCTTGAGTGAGCTAAGAATGCCCCTTCCTGTGTCAACAGCTGAAGCTGACCAAGAACATTCTTCTGTGTATGACCACTAAGGCACTTTTTACCCTGACACTAATAATGAATAATGGGACTTTTCTTATCTTGGTATTCTATGGTGGTAAAGGAAACATAGATATCCTGGATCTGACATTTGCCAATCAATTAACACAGACATCCTGAGTCATGGTTTAAATGTCCTGCTAAAATTGCTTGCTTCAGTCAGAATTAAAGCTCCCCCTCCATGTAACATGTTACATGCTGCTAACTTAAGGGAATAAAACAATATGAATCTACTTATCACCTAGCTTGTTGTCTCTTTAACCAACTTTCAGGTTGACTATCTATCTATCTATCTATCTATCTATATAGTTACACATTTATGTTGGATGGGGTTTTCTTGACAAAGATACTGGTGTGTTTTGCCATTTCTTTCTCCATGCATCTACATAGTTTGCCAAGTACTTAAAAAAGGTTATCTCTTTTGATCTTCATGACAATACTGTGGGGTAAGCAAGACAGATTTTTATTATCCATTTTACATATGAAGGAATTGAGGATGTGGAAGATTTAGGAACTTGTCTAACAAGTGGTTGAATCAGAATTTTACCCAGGTATTCTGGCTTTAGGTCCAGGCTCTTTCTCCTATTTGACAGTTGTTGAAGTTACTACAGGTTATATAAAATAAACAAAATAAAAGTCTCTTGACCTTAAAAGCTCAATAACTTTGACATGTTATAAATTTTGTTAAACAATAACTTTATATTTCAGTACTTCAAGAATCTGTGATTTAATAGGTGTGGTTACTTCCTCTGCTGTTTCAGATTGTAACCAACAATATATTGGAAGGTTTAAACTTCAAAGATAACTGTTTTTAAAAAATTCATCTTGCAGAAAGTAACAAAAATGCAAAATGACAAAATAAGGTAATGTTGGAATTTTTTTCTACTCCCCTAATAATAATCAACTCATCAACTACTTACATGCTACTTACCTACTTACTTTATGCTGTTCTAGGTGCTAGTGAATGAAACAAATGAAATTTTTCCTCCTCTCTTCTCAGAGTTTGCATTCCACTGGGGGGATCTAACATGTAGAAAAATGCGTAGGGTATAAAGTATTTTGTGGAAGGAATAGTGTTGGGAGAATTTTCCCATGGGAGTTCTAGCTTCTCTTGGCAGAAGCTGAGGGTCACAACCTGTTGCGTGGCAAAAACAAGGAAGTCTCACAAGACCTCTCCTTTGCTGACACGCAGCTCCCACGGTTCGCTCAGTTCTCCTCTCATTGGGAGAAAAATCCTACTCGTACCCCTGACACGAGGGCTGCAGGTGTCCAGCAGACTTGGTGATTGGCTATCACGTGGAGATCATGCTTTGATCAGGTGTTACTAGGATATAAAAGAAAGCTACTAGCACTTAATAAACGGAGCTTCTGCCATCTTGCTGTCTCCCGCCTCATCAATGCGCCTCCGGGTTAAGAGTATTGAACTGGTCTCATGCTCACCACTGCAGCGGCAGCGGCAGAATAGGACTCACCCTGACATGGGAACTGTTGAGATAGTTTGCCAGAGACTGTTGGGTTGAATCTTCTGGGAAATTATTTGTAACTTGCTCAAGAATAGACAGGATTGAGATTGAGAATAAAAACTATCAGCTTGTTTTTGAAAAAAAGAAGAATAATGGACATCGTAGTGAAATGCTTATTCAAATGTCTCCAGAATAAGTGCCCTATGTTTAGTGAGAGACTGTGTCTATTTAAGCGGAAATGAAACCAATGAAATCACAGGGTGAGTGCCTATTCCTATCAATCAATCAACATTTATTAAGCACATACTCTGTGCCAGGCACTGTGCTGAGCACTAGGAATACAAAAAGAGTCAAAAAATAGTCCCTGACCTCAAGGGGTTTATAGTCTAGTGGGGGAGAAAACAAGCAAATACATACAAATAAGGTATATGTAGGGTGAATAAGAAGTAAGAGACAGAAGGCATGAGAATTAAGAGGGATTAGGAAAAGGTTCCTGTAGAAGATGGGATTTTTGCTGGGAACTTAAAGGAAACCAGGAAAGCCAGGAGGCAGAGATGAGGAGGGAGAACATTTCATTTCAATGGTTTGAGGAAAGAAGCATTATATGGGAAATATTTCAAATTGCCTAATTAGTATCCATTATATTTCAGTAGATCCATAATATTAAAGATGTAAGCAATCCCTCTAGGGCAGCTAAGTAGCACAGAGGATAGAGCACTGGGCCTGGAGTTAGGAAAGCTCATCTTTATGAGTTCAAACATGGCCTCAGACATTTACTTTGTGTGTGACTCTGGGCAAATGACTTAAGTCTGTTTGCCTCAGTTCCTCATCTATAAAATGAGCTGGAGAAGGAAATAGCAAACCCTTCCAGGATCTTTGCCAAGAAAACCCCAAATGGGGTCACAAAGAGTTGGACATAACTGAACAACAAATTTTTAAATTAAGGTGTGTATGTTTTTTTTAAAAAAAAAAACATAATGCTATTGCACACTTAATAGAGTACAGTAACAGTGTAAACATAACTTTCATACACACTGGGAAACGAAAAAATTCATGCGACTCACTTTATTGCAATATTGGCTTTGTTTTGGTGATCTGGAACTGAACCCACAATATCTCTGAGGCATGCCTGCACTTGACTTGGAAGATCTAATTGGAGGTAAAATCAGTTCCCATGGACTTAATTACCATCTCTGTGTTGACAGTTCTCTGCCCTAACCTCTCTGCCGACCTCTAATTTAGCATCTCCAGTTTCCTTTTAGGTATCTTAAATTGGATGTCCAGTAGACATCCTAAACTCAACATTTTTAAAACTGAATTCATCTTTTTCCCAATCTCCTACCTTCTCTGAAGAGGGCAACATCATCCTTCTGCTCCCTCAGGCTCTCAACCTAGGTGTCATCCTGGACTCTTCACTCTATTCACTCTATCTAATCTGTTGCCTGTTATTTCACCTTTGTAACGTCTCTCGATTATGCCCTCTTCTCTCCTCAGACACTACCACCACTGGTGCAGGCTCTGTTACCTCATACCTGGACTTTTGTGATAGCCTGCTGATGGCTCCACCTGCCTCAAGTCTCTCCCCACTCTAATCCATCTTCCATTCAGCCACCAAAGTGATTTTCCTAAAGCATGGTCTCATTCATCATGTCACCCTACCAGCCAATGGCTTCCTTCTGCCTCTAGGAGCAAAACCAAAATGCTTTGTTTGGCATTCAAAGCCCTTCATAATCTAACACCCTCCTTCCTTTTCAGTCTTCTTACACCTTACTCTCCTCAAATCTTTGATCCAGTGACGTCGGCTTCCTGGTTGTGCCATGAACAAGACACTCTGTGTCTTGAATCCAGGCATTTTCTCTGGTTGTCTCCATGCCTGAAATGTTCTCCCTCCTCATCTCTGCCTCCTGGCTTTCCTGGTTTCCTTTAAATTCCCAGCAAAATCTCATCTTCTACAGGAACCTTTTCCTAATCCCTCTTAATTCTCGTGCCTTCTCTCTCTTACTTATTCCCCTTATATATACCTTATTTGTATGTGTTTGCTTGTTTTCTCCCCCCCTAGACTGTGAACCCCTTGAAGCCAGGGACTATTTTTTGACTCTTTTTGTATTCCTAGTGCTCAGCACAGTGCCTGGCACAGAGTAGGTGCTTAATAAATGTTGATTGATTGATAGGAATAAGCACTCACCCTGTGATTTCATTGGTATTGGGAACATCCTCTACCAAAGTTAAACAAAACTGTTCTATGATTTATAGTTTTAAATGATTGTTGAGATTAAATAACTGTCAGAGACAGGACTAGAAACCAAGTCTTCTAATTCAAAATTAGCTTTCTAAGTAGTATGACACACTGTGTCTCTGAGCAATGTATCTACGTTTTAAAATTTTTAATAAAATCTTACCATGATGACTATAGCAATATGTCTAAAATATTATTTCTGTGACCAAATTGGATTTATATACTTGCAAGGATGGTTCAGCATTTGGAAAACAATGAACAAAATTTTAATATTAACAATAAAAACACTCCAAGCATCTGATTAGATCAACAGATGCAGATTGTCCTTGAATGTTCTACTGATGAAGCCCTGAATTATGCTATCACATTGCCACTGAGGGTAGCCTTGGCAGAAACTCCACGCCTCTGCTACTATAAACCTCATAGATAATCTTGGAAATCTTATGCCTTTGCATGTGTTGACATGAAGAATACACTGGTTCTAGGAATTAATTAAAAACAAAACAAAACAATAATGTACATTTAACTCCTTTCTTCACTCACATCTTCTAAGATAAAGACTAGGTAAATTAATTTTGAACAACAGTTTTTGGTCCTGATGGGGATGGGATCTGAACCTCTAAAAGGAAAAGCCCATGTCTTTGGGATCTGGACCCCAAAAAGGAAAAGCCCTTGTCTTTGGGATCTGGACTCCAAAAAGGAAAAGCCCTGGACTTTCCCACATGGCCAAATGTCTGGACTTCCCTGAGGTTATAATCATGTCTACCAGCCTTTTATTGTCTCCTATACCCAATCTCCCAATTCTCTGTTACCCTTAACCTAGCCTAGCCCTCCATTGTCTTACCTCTCTATGCCTCCCCTCACCCTACTTCCTACCTGTAAGAAAGATTTTAGGGGGTTAGGCTTCCACAGCACGATAAGAAATTCCAAGATCTTGTGGATAGTCCCTCAACCAATCAGAAAGTGCTCTAAACTTTTCTGTAAATAACCAGTTCCTTAAGAAAGAGCCCTAGAGGCTAAACCGGTTGCAACCTGTTAGGTTCAAGGACGGGGACAGGGCAAAGGCTTTTCTCCATTGTGCCTGCTTAATAAACTTATTGAATGTTAACTGACACGCTCCAAGGGTGGAGATAGCTTCCATTTTTGAACATGTGACCCATGAAGTGGGCAGAGTTAACAGGACATGGATGAACATGTGATAGGCTGACCAGGAAGAGTGTAACTCAGATGAACCAAACCAATTGTAGCCCTGATAGGTGGAGTATGGATCTTACCAATGGTTTAAAAGTTGATTCTACCACTGAACCAGTGCCCACACACTACTAAAGTGCGCCGTGCCCGCTTGTCTCACGAGAAGCTTAATAAAGGCTTTCCTTCACTCCCTCACCGTAGTAGGTTTTTGTTTCAGATTTTTCTAACACACCCTTAATCCTGTCTAGGGTCCGTTCTCCCTTGGCCACGTGGTCCAGGTCCCTGGCTTTCTGTTACCTCATAGTCACCCTAGCTTACAGGTCACTCCCATCCAGATCCTCCTTAGATCCCTCCTGCAGTCACCCCAAACTACTTGGCCACTTCTAGATCCCTCCCACAGTCTTTCTGTATGTAAGGTCCCTCTGGCTTCCATTAAGGCACTCAGGTTCTTAAGATCTGGCCCACTTGTGTTAAAATACAAATGTTTAGATTCCTTAAGGGTCTGGCCAATATCAGGGGTTCTTTAAATCTCACCCACCCCCGACTGATGTTCTAATAAACCTTGTCTTCGGCTGAAAGAAGACTTGGGTTGAATTCATTTGGGCAGGACCCAAGTATTGTGATTTTGGGGTCCCAGAACCCCTAAACCTCTAAACCTCAATAGTCCCATCAAGAAGAAAACTAGTTAGAATGTCAATTTCATTGTATAGATTATAATCCTTCCCGAAAATTGAGCAAAAATGTATTTTACCAGAAGTGATATGAATGGAAATATGAGATACCACTCAAAACTTTGTCCAAAGCCTTCTTTCAGTGCTCTACCTTTAGAAAGGCCCTTGTCATCCCTTCTTTTTTTACAGACCCTCAAGAATTGGAACTTATGTTTTACAGAATTCGAAGCCACTGAAAAGAATCTACCCTCCTGCTAACTCTGACAGTGCTATGCTTGACTAATAAAATCCACAGAGTATGTAGGTATGGGTGGGGAGGGAAGCAGATGAGCATACACACACAGGGAACGTAGGGAAGGGAAAACGCCCTTGCCTCTTTCTTTACAAGCTAGGGTGGGCTCAATTCATTCTGCTTGTATAGATTTCCCCTCCCTTCTCATGACTACTACTTAATCAACAGAGTGTCCTAGATTTGGAGCTACAAGCATTTTTAAAAGTCATCTAGTTCAACCCTCAGGGCAGGTAGGTGGTGAGTGGATAGCATGCCAGACCTAGAGTCAGGAAGACTCATCTTCCTGAGTTTAAATCTGGCCTCAGACACTTACTAGCCATGTGACCCTGGGCAAGTCACTTAACTCTCTTTGCCTCAGTTTCCTCATCTGTAAAATGAGCTGGAGGAGGAAATGGCAAATCACTCTACTATCATTACAAAGAAAACCCCAAATGGCATCAAAGAGAGTTGGACACAACTGTAAAAATGATTGAAAAGTTCAACCCCCTCATGTTACAGATGAGAAAATTGGGGTTCAGAGATTTTGGTTAACTTGCCCAAAGTTACATAGGTAGTGAGAGCAGAGCAGGATTCAAACTCGAACCCTTTGACTCCAAATTAAGCCATTTTTCCTCTGTAATTATTTCCTCCAATTAGGTAAGGATTTGTGTACCTTGAATAGGTTTCAAGAACCAAGCTGACACTCCTTGTTTTTTTTTTTCACCTCTTGCTCCACCCTCCTCTCCCCAATTTTCTGGAACCTAACCAGAAGATAGTGAATCTATTTTCATCTCTTCTTATTGCCACATTTCCCTGCCTTCTCACCCCTCCCTCCCCCCACCAAAAAAAAAACCCAAAAAACAAATTAAAAATGATCAAATTTCTAGTCAGACCGTAATCTGTTGGTCAATATAATTAGCCAATAAATATTAAGCCTCCACTATGTGCCAGATCCTATGTTAAGTGCTGGGAAATAGGAAAAAGAAAACACCTGTCTTCAAGGAACTCACAATCTAATAAGGGACAGCACATATTAAGCAGCAGTTGTGTTCAGAGGCCTATATAAGATCACATGGGAGTAGGATCCGATGATAAGAAATAGAGAACATGTGGTCCTTCCTCTTATGGGAATCATGGAGAGGTGTGGTCAATGACACTTATCAGACCTAATTTACCCAGAAACAGAGTTGGTAATGCATAAAAGGTATGATTGGATGGATCTAAAAATACTCCCTCTCCTCCCCACTAAGGTGGCAGAAATTGGGTTATTTTCTCCTGGAAGACTTTGAAGCTTCAATTAAAATGAAAATATTTAAATTAATAAAAAAATGAAAATATTTCCTTTAGTTATAGCATTAAGTCAATGTCATCCATTAACATCTCATAATTAAGTTAGTTTATCTGACTTGCTCTGTAGCCATCCAGTCAAATACTCAGGTAAAATTTAATAGGGAGTGGGTCAAGAGAGGTCAGGAACCTGGATTGCACTTTTGAACAGAAGCTATGGTGGGGTTCCGTGATGAGGAAACATCACAATTTTGCCACTGCCAAGAAGAGAGCGTTTGAAGTGAAAGGTATCTGGGTTTGGATTCTTGCTCTGGCTCTGTCACTTATCAGCTAAAGTCATTGAACTGAAAGTTTCATTAGGGCAGGGACCCCATCTTATCTAAATTTATCATGTTTCCCAATTAGTTGCTGAACATTTATTAAGCACTCATTATGTGCCAATAGCTCTGCTAACTGCTCGGGATACAAAGAAAGGCAAAAATAGTCCTTACCTTTATGGAGCTTATAGTATAATGGGGTAACCAACACACAAATAACTAGATACACACAAATTAGGTATGGAAACAAAATGAGCTGGAGAAGAAAATGGCAAACCATTCCAGTACCTCTACCAAGAAAATCCCATAAAAGGGTCAGAGCTGTATATAACTGAAAAAAACAACTGAAAAATGCAACCCTCTCATGTTATATATGAGAAAATTGAGGTGTAGAGGCATCAGGTAACTTGCCCAAAGTCTCATGTTACATATGGGAAAACTGAGGTCCAAAGGGATCAGATAACTTGCCCAAAGTCAGATAGGTAGTGAAATTGAGAAGGTTTAGCTCATCTCAGGGCAACTAGGTGGCACAGTGTATAGAGTGCTGGGCCTGGAGTCAGAAAGATTCATCTTTCTGAGTTCAGATCTTACTACTTCTGACTTGCTAGCTATGTGACCATGGGCAAGTCACATAACCCTGTTTGCTTCAGTTTCTTCCTCTGTAAAATGAGTTGGAGAAGAAAATGGCAAACCACTCCAGTATCTATGCCAATAAAACCCCAAATGGGGTCACAAAGAGTAGGACATGACTGAAATGGCTGAATAACAATAATGGTTCATCTGATTTGGTATAGATGATGATGGGTCTGAAATGAGATCTCAAGCCTGCTGTCCTATAGTTCATGGGACTCATAACTACATTTTACTTCCTTAGAGAATTCCTGGACACTTACCAACTAGTCATGCTCCACCCATGTTTCATTGCATTTTGATGATTAATTCGCATAACCTGTCTATGATGTGTCACTGTTGACAAGGTTAGTAAGTCATCATTGCAAATCATTATATTGAAAGAGGGCATGTAAATACTCATTTATCTAAATTTACATGGTTTCTTTCATTTGTGGAGCTCAGTTGCATATTAGCCTCCCAAGAAGAAATGGGCTAGTAGAGAGAACATTAGATTTGGAGGCAGAGGCCATGGGTTTAAATCCTGACTCTAAGAATCCTGACTGGTTACTTACTACCTGTATGACCTTAGGTGAGTCACTTAAACTCTTTGGGACTCAGTTGCTTCACCTGTAAAATAAAAGGGTTAGATTGGATGATCTTATAGGTACTTATGGATCCAGAATCCTTGGATCTAATTTCTTGGATACCCTCACATAGAAATGGAAATCGGCATTATCATTCTCATTTTCTAGATGGGAAAACTAAGGTAGAAAAAGCTAAACCTTCTCTGAATCTTAGTTTCTTTGGCTATAAAATGGAAATAATATCTATTCTGCCTCTACGGATTGCTATGAAGATAAAATGAAATATGCTATTTATTTAGTGAAAAGAGTTCTGGACTGCCAAGTTTCTGAAAGCAATTTTTATTACTGTACAAAAAGAAAGATCCCCATATAAATCAAAATATTTAACAGTATATTTTTTCTGGTAGTAACAAAAAACTAGAAACAAAATAGATACCCATTGATGGAGGGATGGCTAACCAAGCTATGATATACAAATATATTAGAAAATTGCTGCATTGTAAGAAGTGATGAAAGTGATGAATACAGAGAAACATGGGAAGATGTATATGAACCAATCAAAAAGAAGTAAGTAGAAATAAGAAAACAATTTATATGACTACAATAATGTAAATAGAAAGAATAAAAACAAGTAAAAGTGAATTGTGAAATTTCAATGACTAAGCTTAGTGCCAAAAAAGAGGGGTTGGAAGACAATTTCATGTACCATTTTTTTTTAGAGATGGGGGATTATGGATGTACATATAATACCAGCCTTTTTTGGCATGTTGGTTAAATTTTTTAAATTGCTTTTTTTATTTTACTCTTTTAAAATTCTCTTTCTTCCCTCCTTCTCTCCTCCTCCTCCTCCTCCTCCTCTTCCTTCTTATTCTTCAATAAGGGATGGCTCCCTGGGAAGGTTAGTGAGGTGGGATAAATTAGAAATGTAGGTGATATAAAAAGAAAAGATATCAATAAAAATAAATTTAAAAGAGTGCTGGACTATTTGAAGTCAGAAGAACCAGGTTAAAATTATGGTTTTGCCTCTATTGAGCTGTGTGATCTTGGATGAGTATGAATCGTCTGTTAAATGAAGATGATTATACTTCAAAAGGCTGTCAAAGGTGATAATGTACAGAAACCTTATTTAAATGTAAAATAAATATATTGTATTATGTGAAATGTTTATAAACCTAAGGCACTATATAAACATTAGTTATCATTATTATTAGTGTTTGAACCCAGAGCTTACGGTTTCTTGATTTTCAGTTTTCTATACTTGGGTTAGAATCTCTATTCTTATAGAATATTAGAGCTAAAAGGGACCTTTGAGATAATCTAATGCAATTCCTTTATCTTTCAGATGTGGAAACAAGCCCAGAGAAGTGAAAGAACTTTTCCTAGGTCACCAAGGTAGGAAATTGCATAGGCAGTACTAAAACCCAGGTTTCCTGTTTCCCAGTCTGGTCTTCTTTTTTCTTTTTTTTTTTTTTTACTTGTATAAATGTGACGTAGCAGAGAGAACAGTGGATTTGTAGTCAGAAAGACCTGGGTTCAAATTTTGCCTTAGATATTACTGGCTTTGTCACCCTGGCAAGGCACTAAATGACTCAATTTCCTCATTTACTAAATGAGGATAATCACAGCACCTCCCTCATAGAATTGTTGTGCGTCTCAAATGAAGTCATGTATGTAATTACTTGGAAAACCTGAAAGCTTTCTCTAAGTGTGAGCTATTCCTATAATCCCGTCATGTTGCCTTCTAACTTGTTCTCTAACCACCTCAATATTTTTGTATTAAAGTTGTTTAAACAATGTCTCATCATGGAATGGTGGTCAAAGGCTATGACTGTGGAAGACGAGTTCTGGCAGACCTTACCAAACTGGAAAGATTTTCAAATGGTCTAGGTGACAGCTTGTCCATCAATCATAAGCATTAACAGGAAGGCTTGGCACTAGAAGGATGGTCAATAGGCAAAGATTTTTTTTTCTTTTTTGGCTTCAGAAACTCATGAAGATAATCATGAAGATAAGTAGGATTATAGCCTTTGAGACAGAAGCAAAAAATGTTTGTTGAATTTGGAGCTAAAGATTCACAGTGCAAATCTCAGGTCTGCTAATTAATACCCACGTGACCTTGGGTTCCATCTCTTCTTTCTCTGGGCCTCAGTGCTCTCATCTGTCTGTAAAATAAAGGGGTTGGATCACATGTACCCAGTCTCTTCCAGCTCTAAATATATGAACCTGAAGGACTTTAGACGTTGTCTAGTCCAAAAGTTCCTGACCTGGGGTCCATGGACACCCTAACTGCACCTGGCCTATAGAAGGTGCTTAATAAATGCTTATTGACTGTATAGACTTCAGGGAGTCCATGAACTTGGATAGGAAATAAATTATATCTTAATCATTAACTTATATCAGAGATTCTTAAACTTATGTGTGTCTTGGATCCCTTTGACAGGGTGCTGAAGCCCATGAACCCCTTTTCAGAACCATGTTTTTAATGCACAAAATAAAATGATTTAGATTACAAAGGAAACCAATTACATTAAAATATAATTATAAGCATATGTATGTATATATATATACATGGAGAAAGAAAGACATATATATACACACATACATAGATAGATATACATGTCCATCCATACACATACATAAGTTCATTGGTCCTAGGTTAAGGAATACTACAATTAACTGAAATTTAATATTGACTTCAATTATTTAAAAACATTCTGAGAACAGGTTCATAGACTTCTGGAGATTGCCAAAGAGGGCCATAACAATGAGCTTTGACCTACTTCAACAACTTTATCTTACAGCTGAGGAAAGTGAGGTCTAGTGAGAGTGACTGGTTACATGACGACATACATAGTATACATCAGTACTTGAATTGAGGTCCTCTGTATCTAAAGCTATTATTTTTTTTCCTCTGCAGAATCCTTCAGGCAAAGAAGTAGCCATCTGAGTTGGTAGATTGAGAATACATGTGAAATCATGAAAATAAAAATAATGGTTAGCATTTATATAGCACCTACTATGTGCCACGCACTGGGCTAAGTGCTTTATAAAAATTATCTCATTTTATCCCTATGATATTGGTAGGTAGGTGTTATTATTATTTCCATTTTACAGATGAGGAAATTGAGGCAAAAAAAATTAAGTGACTTGCCTAAGGTCACAGAGCTACTAAGAGTCCAAAGTCAGATTTGAAACTCAGGTCTTTCTGACTTCAGGGCTCAGCTGCTCTATCTATTAACCTAACTACTAGGTTCTTTGTTTTCAGTTCCAAATTCTCTGCCTTCTATCTTCCTCTCTCCCCTGCCCATTGAAAAGGCAAGAAAAATGAAACCCATTAAAAATATGATAGACATGCAAAACAAATTTCTGCTTAGCCTTATATCCCCCACCCTCAAAAGCAAGAAATACGAGAAAATACACTTCAATATGCACTGAGTCCTTCAATTCTCTTTCTGGAGGTGGTAACCCTTTCATCATGAGTCCTTTGGAATTGTCATTGGTCATTGTGTTGATCAAAGTTACTGTCTTTCAAAGTTGATTGTCTTTATAATATTATTGTTATTGTATAAATTGTTTTTCTAGTTCTGTTCACTTCGCTTTGCATCAGTTCCTACAAGTTTTACCGTGTTTTTCTGAAACCACTCCCTTCATCATTTCTTATAGTACAATAATATTCCAACACATTTATAAACCATTTCTCGTTCAGCCATTCTCCAATTGATGGGTACTCTCTCAGTTTCTAATTCTTTGCTAACACACACACACACACACACACACTACTAGAAATATTAAATATATATGGGTCCTTTTCCTTTTTCTTTCTCAAATTATATCAAGGGTGGGGAATCTGGGGCCTCAGGGCTACATGCAGCTTTGAGGCTGCAGGTTCCCTATCCCTGAGATCTATCTTTATGCAAAGAATGTCTTATAATTGAGTTCATATAATTGTGTTGTCTTGGCAGGTAGACTCCCAAGTATTTTATAGTATGTGTAGTTATTCTGAATGGAATTTCTCTTTGTATCTCTTGCTGGGTTTTGTTGGTAATACATGGAAATACTGATGATTTGTATCAGTTTATTTCATATCTTGCATCTTTACTGAAGTTGTGAATTGTTTTGATTAGCTTTTTTATTTTAGTTAACTTCCTAGGATTCTCTAAGTACATCATCATTTCATCTGCAAAGAGTAATAGTTTTGTTACCTCATTGCCTATATTTATTCTTTCAATATCTTTTTCTTGTCTTATTGCTATGCTAGTACTTCTAGTACAATATTGAGTAGTAGTGGTGATAATAGACATCCTTACTTCACCTCTGATCTTTTTGGAAAGGCTTCTAGCTTAATCCCATTACAGAAAATACTTGCCTTTGGTTTTAAATAGATATGACTTATTTAAGGAAAGATTCTTTTATTATTGTGCTTTCTAGTGTTTTTTTTTCTTTTTAAAAAGGAGTGGGTTTGTATTTTGTCAAATGCTTTTTCTGAAATAATCTTATGATTTTTGTAATTTTTGTTGTCAATATGGTCAATTAGGCTTGTCCTTTTCCCAATATTGAACCAACCTTGCATTCTTGGTATAAATCTAGCCTGGCCACAATGTATGATTTTTCTGATATATTGTTATAATCTCCTTGCTAGTATTTTATTTAATTTTTGTATGAAAATTCATTAGGAAAATTAGACTGTAGTTTTCTTTTTATGTTTTGACCATAATTGTGTTAGAAGGAATTTGGTAGGATTCCTTCTTTAGCTATTTTTTTCAAACAGTTTATGTAGTATTAAAAGCGTTCTTTAAATGCTTAGTAGAATTCACTTGTAAATCCATCGAGTCCTGTTTTTTTTTCCTTAGGGAGTTCATTTATGGTTTGTTCAATTTCTCTTTGTAAGAATTTATTTGGAAGAATAAGAGATATTTAAGTGTTCTATTTCCTGTTCTGTAAACCTTGGCAATTTGTATTTATGTAAATATTTATCCATTTCATTGATTGCCAGTTTATTGATTGCCAACCACAGTAACTAAGTTGCTCCAGGTAGATATCTGGAGGAAGTTTTCCCTTCTAAAGCTTGTTGGCCAGTCCTATTCAGATGGACTCTGAAATGTAAAGATTCAGATTTTTCTTTAGAAAGACAATAGATTCCTGGAGCTAGAACTAAATGACTTTCTTTCTTCTCAACTGCTCATCAGGTGAGTGCCAACAGTTGAGCTAAACTTTTATCACCTCGTCATCTCGTGGGGACATTTTTTCTTTTTGTGACTTCATCCAGAGACTTGCCCAGAGTCTGAAAAACGTATTGTTCCAGTTGCGACGTAACTTAGATTGTTAAAACAGTTTTAGAGACAGGGTAGAATGAAAAGTAAATGACAAATTCAACTAACAACTGTTGCTTTATTTGTTTTATTTTTGTTTTTTGGAAATCAGGAGTAATGACTCATTTGAATAGGTCAAGTACTAATTAGGTGCACCCTCAGGAGACATATTGTCCTGTAACTACTAGAAAGCTGGGCTGGTGTGCTTTAAAAAGGCCTTTTAACCTTTTGAAATGATTTCTTTTAAATGGTAGTCTATGGCATCTTTCCAAACCAAAAAACTAGTTCTATCAAGCTTGGATCCTTGGGTTCAATCTCTTTAAAATACCGGAAGTGAAAATCTTTGCATTCTGAAACTCTGGAAGCCACCCCTGGGTAAAAATTCGCTTTGTTCCTTAAGCCTGTTGCTGAATTGTCCAGCTCCTTTCAGAGCCCCTCCCATTAGTCCCTTTGAATTTTCTCACTTAGACCATCTTACTGACACTCCCAAGCTGCCACCAGCTTTGCAAAATCCCTGCCCTTTCGTTTGGCAATGGATTTCCTGTTTCCTCTGTTTCTAGTTACGAATCATTACCATTTCTACTCCAACTTGTTCTTGGTTAGGAGGCAAACAAACTTACCTGTTCTTCCCATCCTCAAAGATAAATATGCTCAGTTTGTTGTGAGATTGGAGTTTTCATGGATTTTGTCTTGTATGACATCTCTTATGCTTTTGGGCACTTAAAATGGGCTTATAATAATGATGGTTCTTGCAAGTGTCTTGTGAATTATGACATAGTTGGTAATGCTTAATATGGCATTCTTAACACACCAGTAGTCACAGTAAGGTGATTTGAGACAGAAAACTACTGATTCACTATTGCTAAATCACTTAGATTTTTGGTAACAGTTACTTCTCCTCATTTATGGAATGGAAATTGAGCCCCATCTTTGACAGGACAGTTCTGTGACAGAATAGCCAATGGCTGAAAATAATGGGAGGTACGAGGGGCAGCATGGCACAGTGAAAAGAGCATGCTTGACTTAGAGTCTCAAGAGACTGGAGTTGGAATCTGATACTTATTAGCTTTGTGAACCTGGGCAAATTACTGAAACCTTTCTGAGCCTCAGTTTCCTTGTCTATGAAGGGGAGATCACAATATTTCTAATACCTACTTACTAGGTTGTTGGGAGGATTAAAGGGATCATGTGATATAAAGCATTTTATAAACAAAGTGTTATCTGCATGTCAGTTAGTATTGTGACTAGAATGCAGCATACTTCCATGGAAAGAAGGCTAAACTTGAGTCATGATAACAGAATTCAAATGCTAACTTCCCTACTTACTATTTGGGTTACTTCGGACAAGTCTTTGAATCTAGTTTCCTCATTTATAAAATGAAGGGTTTGGTTTGGTAGGTCTCTAAGGTTCCCTCCAGCTTTAGAACCTATGACCTGAACATTATTTGGTATAACACCATTAAAAAAAATTTATTTATTTATTTTTTTAATAACACCATTTTTTTATTCAAAATGCAAAAAACAAGTGTAAACTAACAAACATTCAATTTAACAAGTGTTTATTCAGTGCTTGCCATGTGCCAATCAGTCAATAAACACTTGTTAAAGTTTAAAAAACTTGCTTTTTAGCTTTCTTTTATGTATTATCTCATCCTCTTGGAATATAAATTCTTTAACGTCAGGGACCATTTTTCTATTGTCTTTCCTAGCCCTTAGCCCAATGTCTGGCATAAAATTAATGCTTAATAAATGCTTGTTGACTAATTAACTGGAACATAAGCTCTGGAAGGTTCTATTATTCATCAAAAGCTTTGAGTACAGTCCCAGCAGCAGACTATGTCTGTTTTCAGAATAGCTGCCTAGTGAAAGATAGAGAGCTTAATAACAATAGGTTGGTTATTGGACAATAAATTTTTTGGCCATGGTGACCCAAGAAATAAAAGACAAAGAATGTAATGTGATTGCTTTCCATTTTTGTAGTGATGGTGGCAATTGTCAGTCATTTTTCAGTCATGTTTGAGTCTTTGTGACCCCATTTTGAGGTTTTCTTGGCAAAGTTACTGGAGTGGTTTGCTATTTCCTTCTTTATCTCATTTTTACAGATGAGGAAACTGGGGCAAATAGGGTTAAGTGACTTGCCCTCAGGGTCACACAACTAGTAAGTGTCTGAGGCCATATTTGAATTTAGAAAGTTGAATCTTCCTGACTACAGGCCTGTGATGGTGGTAGATGGGAAATATGAAGTTAAGAATGCAGGTTTTAGACCATCTAATGATTGGACATACTATTGTGTGAACTAAATTATATCAGTTTTTAATATAAGTGAAACTTTGAGACAAATGAAATTGTACTTAAATGAAAGAATTGCATCAGTATACCCCAGGATGATATTCTGAGTCCTTTTCTGGTTCTTTTCTATGATAACCTCTAGTTGATTTCATTAGCTCCCATGAATTCAATCATCACTTATAGATGATCCCTAATCTAAATATCAAGCCCTCACCTCTCTTTACTGTAGTCTTATATCTTCAACTTTGTTTGCTGTATATTTCCCACTGGATTTCACCTAGATACATGAAACAACATACCCAAATAGCTTTCTCTGTTGAGCTACAGTCACTCATCTCCAATAGCTTCTTGACATCTCAAACTGGATGCCCCATAGGCATCTCAGACTCAACAGACCCAAAACAGAACTTGTTATCCTTATCCTCAAGCACTCCCCTTCCAAACTTCCCTATCATTTGTGAGGGTACCACTATCCTATTTACCCAAGTCCACAAACTTAGTATCATCCTTAACTCCTCACTCTCACTCACCCCACAATGCCATCATGATGATAATCATCAAATATATCCAATTCACTGCCAAATCTTATCATTTCACAACTACCTTCACAACATTTTTCATCTATCCCCTTCTGATCACTCATACAACCACAATGCTAGTTCATTCTCTTATTACCTCTCACCTGGAGTACTGCAAGGGCCTTCAAATTAGTCTGCCTGCCTCAAATCTCTCTCTATTATTACCCATACTCCACTCATTTGCCAAGGTGATATCTCTAAAGCAGAGGTCTGACTATATCCCTCCCTAACCCTAACTGACTAGGAGGCCTGAGACTCAGTGGGATGGTAGAGTCAATGATTTGATTATTTAGATAGAGATGGATGTACATGATATGCATATGATCAATGGTCCTGGCATTCAGTTGGATTCATTTCTAATTATGCATATTTGATTTAAATAATATAAAGAGTATATGTTTAAGATCTTAATATTTTTAACTACATTTAATTTCTCCAATGCCATCTTCTCCTGAGTCTTATAGAATTTCATCCAATTTTCTTAGAGAATATGATCACTTCTATAACTATTGGAGAAGTGTAAATTTCAAACTTTTAATCATGAATTTGCTATTATAAGATTTTAACTAATTAACTTTCTTAATTCTTTTCATATGTTCCCTTGTGTCATGGCAGCCATGTAGTATATAGTGGAAAGAGTATTAGATCAGGAGACCAAGGTACTAGTTCTTTTTTTGTCACTTACTTCCTAAATATGTGACCTTAGATTAGTCTTGTGACCTCTAAGACTCAGTTTCCTTATATTATAAAATGAAAATTTGAATTAGATGATCTGAGGGCATCAGATGACTATTTAAATTTTAATCGACATGGTTAAAAGACTTAATTTATATTTCAGTTCAATGTGTTTTCTAGTGTCAATGCTTCTCAGTGATAAAAAGAAATATTTTATAAAATGATGAGAGGTAACATCTTTTTTTTTTCTTTCATTTTTTGGTGAGGCAATTGGGCTTAAGTGACTTGCTCAGGGTCATATGGCTAGTAAGGGTCAAGTGTCTGACTTGCCCAGGGTCATACAGCTAGTAAGGGTCAAGTGTCTGAGGTCAGATTTGAACTCAGGTCCTCCTGACTCCAAGGCCAGAGATTTATCCACTGTGCCACCTAGCTGTACCATATAGGTAATATCTTTCAAATCTTTAATTCCATCTTTGCTTAGGTGTTTTAGTTTTGGATAGCAAGCATTTATATAACACTTTAAAATTTGCAAAGATCTTTATCTATATCTCATTTGATCCTCACAACAACTTTGGGAGGTGGTGCTATTATTATTCCCATTTTATAGAGGAGGAAACTGAAATTGAGTGTGTTAAGTGACTTCCAGAGTTAAGTCCAGAGTCACATAGCTAGTGTTTGAAGTAGAATTTGAACTTAGGTCTACCTGACTTCAAGTACAATATGATTTGCCACCATCTACAACATTTTTTTTTCTTTTCCTAATATATTTTTATTTATTTCATTAAATATTTCTCAATTATATATACATTTTAAACGTTTGTTTTTTTTAAATTTTGAGTTCCAAATTCTCTCCCTCCCTTTTCTGCCCCCTCCTTGAGAAGGCAAGCAATTTGATATAGATCATACCTGTGAAGTCATGCAAAACATATTTTCCATATTAGCCATCTAGCAAAAGAAAACACAGACCAAAAAAAAAAACCAAAACCAACCACCCAAAAATCAACAAGAAAAATTAAGTATAATAAGCATGCTTTGATCTACATTCAGGTTCCATCAGTTCTTTCTCTGGAGGTGGATAGCATTTTTTCGTCATAAGTCCTTCAGAATTATCTTGGATCATTACGTTGATCAGAATAACCAAGTCATTGACAGTTGATCACTGTATAATATTGCTATTATTGTGTACAATGTTCTCTTGGTTCTGCTCACTTCGCTTTGCATCACTTCATATAAGTCTTCCCAGCTTTTCTGAAACCACCCTTATCATCACAATAGCGATGTTACACAATAGTATTCTATCACAATCATATATCACAATTTGTTCAGCCATTCCCTGGTTGATGGGTATCCCCTCAATTTCTAATTCTTTGCCACCACAAAAAGAGCTATAAATATTTTTGTACACACAGGTCTTTTTCCTTTTTCTTTTATCTATTTGGGGTACAGAGCTTGTAGGGTCAAAGGATATGCACAATATTATAGCTCTTTGGGCATAGTTCCAAATTGCTCTCCAGAATGGTTGGATCATTTCACAGCTCCATCAACAGTTCATTAGTGTCCCATTTTTTCCACATCTCCTGCAACATTTGTCATTTTCCTCCTCTATCACATTATCCAATCTGATAGATGTGAGGTGTTAGCTCAGAGTTGTTTTAATGTGCATTCCTTTAATCAGTAGTGATTTAGAGCATTTTTTCTTTTTTTAAAGCTTTTTTTTTCCCATATGACTATAGATGGCTTTGATTTCTTCAAAAAACTGCCTGTTCGTATCCTTTGACTATTTATCACTTGAGGAATAACTCATATTACTATAAATTTGACTCAGTTCTCTAGACATTTGAGAACCTTTATCACAGAAACTTACTGTAAAAATTCCCCCACCCCCCAGTTTCCTGCTCCTCTTCTAACCTTGGCTGTGTTGGTTTTGTTTGTGCAAAATCTTTTAAATTTAATGTAATCAAAATTATTCATTTTACATCCTACAATGTTCTCTATCTCTTGTTTGGTCATAAACTCTTCCCTTATCTGTAAATCTGACAGGTAAAATTTTCCATGTTCTTATAATTTGCTCATGCCATTATCCTTTATGTCTTAATGATTTTATCTTGGCATATGGTGTGAGATGTTGTTTATACCTCGTTTCTGCCAAACTGCTTTCCAGTTTCCCCTGAAATTTTTGTCAAATAGTGAGTCCTTGTCACAAAGGCTTGGATCAAAGACTAGATTACTATGGTTATTAACTACTGTGTATTGTGTACCTTGTCTATTCCACTGATCTACCACTATATTTCTTAGTTGGTACTAGATTATTTTGATGATGTAATACACTTTGTAATACAAATTGAGATCTGGTACTGCTAGGCTACCTTCCTTCACATTTTTTTCTCCATTAATTCCCTTGTTATTCTTGACCTTTGGTTCTTTCAGATGAATTTTGTTATTATTTTTTTCTAGCTCTATAAATTTTTTTTGGTAGTTTGATTGGTATGGCACTAAATAAATAAATTAAGTAGAATTGTCATTTTGACTATATTGGCTTGGCCCAGCCATGAACAATTAATATTTCTCCAATTGTTTAGATCTAACTTTGTGTGAAAACAAGAGATTTCCTGAGCCCTTGTTCCTAAATTTAGAATAAAATATTTCTATACTTGTTTGTTTTGCATTTCTTTCTTTAATTCTCTTTTATATTTGATAAAGTAAAATGATTTATAAGGTGTTCTCTTTATAGTTTTTTTTATCTTGGCCTTCATTCTCTTGTCTGGTTAACTAGTTTTCCCCTTATATATTACTTTAAAAATCAGTATCTGCCTTAGTACTTCTTGCTATAGTGACCCCTTGCCAGTGCTTGAATTTGTAATTCTCTACTCTACTAATTGACATCATAGGATGTTGGAATCAGAACTGGTAGGGACCTGAGGCCATCTAGTCCAATCCCTTCATAAATATGAGTCCTTTTTAAAAAAAATTCCATATTAGTCATATTATGAAAGAAAAAACAAAAACGAGAAAAAGCCACAAAAAAATAAGGTGAAAAATATATGCTTCAATCTTACATTCAGCCTACATCAGTTCTTTCTCTAGAAGCAGATAGCATTTTTCATTCTGAATCCTTTGGAATTGTCTTGAATCATTGTACTGGTGGGAATAGCTAAGTCATTCACAGTTGATCATCATACAATATTGCTGTTACTGTGTACAATGTTCTCCTGGTTCTGCTTATTTCACTTTGCATCAATTTGTGCAAGTTTTTCCAGGTTTTTCTGAAATCAGCCTGCTTGTCATTTCTTATAGAATAACAGTATTCCATTACAACCATACACCACAACTTGTTCAGCCATTCCCAATTTATTGGCATTCCTTCAATTTCTAATTCTTTGCCACCACAAAAAGAGCTGCTATAAATATTTTTGTATGAAAGAATCTTTTTCCTTTTTTTTTTTTTTTTTAAATCTTTTGGGATACAGACTTAGTAAGGGTATTGCTGGATCAAAGGGTACATACAGTTTGATTGTCTTTTGGGCATAGTTCCAAATTGCTCATTAAGAGTCCTTTAATTATCCTACTCCACTTCAGTCAATCAAAACATGCACCTACTATGTGCCAGACATTGTGCTAATGGCTTGGGATACAAAGAAAGGCAAAAACACAGTCCCTGCTCTCCAGAAGCTCACAGTTGAAGGAGGGAGACAATATGCAAACAAGTATATACGAACAAGCTACATACAAGATAAATTTGAAATAATCAACAGAGGGAAAGCACTAGGATTAAGAGGGATCAGGAAAGACTTCCTGTAGAAGGCAGGACTTTAAATGGGACTTAAAGGGAGCTAGGGAATCCAGGAGGTGGAGATGAGGAGCAGGAGCCACTGGGGGAATGACCAGTGGAAATGCCTGGAATTAGGAGATAAGGTATCTTGTCTGAGGAATAGCAAGGAGGCTAGTGCCATTGGATAACAGTTGTGTGGGTGTGGGTGGGTGATAAAGTGTAAGAAGACTTGTTGGTGGGGGCGGAGGTGCAGTATAAAAAGAGCTTTGAATGCTAGAGCAGTGGTGTCAAACTCAAATAGAAATGAGGGCCACTAAACCATACATGATGATCCCTGTGGACCACATTAACTTTGAAAAACACAAATTAATATTACCTATTTTAAATCAAATTTTTGTTTACTTTGTTAAATTTCCCAATTATATTTTGATCTGTTTCTGCACATGCAGGGGTACTGATGTGTTTGACACCTTTGCTTTAAATGATTTTACACAGGAGCAGTGGCTCCTACTCCTCATCTCCACCTCCAGAACTCCCTAGCTCCCTTTAAGTTCCAATTAAATCCTGCCTTCTATGGGAAGCTTTTCTTGATCCCTCTTGATCCTAGCCCTTTCCTTATGTTAATTATTTCAAATTTATCCTATATGTAGCTTGTTTGTACATACTTGTTTCTTTGTTTGATCCTGGAAGTGATAAACAGTCAATGGAGTTTACTGAGTAGGGAGTGTGTGTGTGTGTGAGAGAGAGAGAGGGAGAGAGAGAGAGAGACAGAGACAGAGACAGCACTGAGAGCCAGACTTTCACTTTAGGAATATCTCTTTGACAACTGAGTGGAGGATGGGCTGGAGTGGGGAGAGACTTGTGGCATTCTGTAGGACCTGTATAACTGCAGGAAGTTAGTTGGGAATCTCATTCTTAACAGGTTATTGGTGGATACCTTCAGCTAAACTGGAGAGAAAGAATTCCTGAATTCCTTAGGGGGAATCCTGCTGGAGAGAGCCTCATCCTTGATTATCTCTGACCAATGGCCACCACTTCCCTACCCTTTGGTCAGAGAAAGACCTCTTGACTGGATGATTTGGACTCTTTCGTTGGCCTTCAAGTTCTAGTGATAGACTGGATATGATGAGGAAAGGAAGAATCACAGCTTTAGTCAGTCAAATGGCATTTATTAAGCACTTACTATGTGCAAGGCATTGTGCTAAGTTCTGGGAATACAGTGTAAGCAGAAGGAAATATATTCCTGCCCTCAAAGAGTTCACATTCTAATAGGGGAAGAATATACACAAAAATGAATTGAAAAGGGGTAGAAGTTGGGGTGGTGAAGGTACCTGACATGGGAGCATGGAAGAGAAAGTCCTGTGGAGATGAGTCAGCAGTGTAGCCTAGAGAGGAATGAAGACATGTTTGGCTTGGGATTCCTCAAAATGGAGGTTCTAGAAAGAACCAGTCAATCAGAGGAAGAAGATACAGGGGTAGAGGTGCTTCTGGTGGGAGAGAGTGCCACATTCAGACTTTGGGGATATGTATGTGATGTTTTGTACAACTGTTCCTATTATACCACATTAATAAATACCCATAATTAGAAGCAAATCATCTCTGACTATTTAATGTCAACTGATAATCAATGGAGGAAAAACATTAGTAGGGATTCAGGAACTACAGAATTAGCAAAGCCACTCCACTAACCCTTCAGGACAACCCTTAGATCCCTGAGGGGAGATTTAGGAGCTGAATTCTAACCCAGGTTGCCAGAGGAAGTGAGTATTGGAATAATAGCCTCAATGCCTCAGATATATAAAGAATTCACTAGGTGAGGTGAATCTATTAAGAAATTATTAGTGTAAAAAACAAAAGCATCAATATAACATGAAAAATTCTTACAAATAAGCTAGCAATGATAAACTTTTAAGTAATAATTTTGAAGCTAGCATTTGTTTTGATATTTGGATTTTTCCCATCTCCTAATATATTCTATAATACTTTGCTCTTATTGTGACTAGGTAAATTTATGATGATGAGTTTGTTACCTCTTTTGATAAAATAATGATCATAAAGTTCATTAGTTTAATGTCACTTATGGCTTTAATTATATTTATCTTCTCATGTCCTCTTGGAACATTAATTTCTTCCTTAATCACATGTCCTATTTTTATTTCCTGTGAGATGTTTTATAACCTATTAAAAATACCATGTTTTACTTTTTATTGGAACATGAGTATGATGAGGAATGTATGACCCTCCCCTTTCTCCCAAATAAATTTGGGTGCCTACTTCTTGAGGGGGTGGGGATGTGAGATTCAAATAGGTCAATGAGAAGCTCATTATCGCAACTATCACTTAAAGCCACTTTAGGAGATAATGAGTTTCAAGTAGGCTGGTCAATGAAACTAACTGGGTCTCCTCCACCCCAGACAAATGGGCTGGACAATGGAATAACAATGTGCCTAGATATCTCAAAACTCTGAACTACCCCTGCTCCCTTGACTATGTGTCCCTGGTTACCTCATTTCCCCAACCATGGCAGGTTTTCTTCTATACGAATACCTAGCTTCTCCTGGTTGGGGGGCATCTCTCTTAAGGAGCCTTCTCCCTTAAATGACTATATCCCTTGGGAGGCAACCTCTCTTGGGGGGTTGTCTCTCTTTAAGGAGTTGCTGTCTGCCTTAGGGAGCTGCCTCCCTCAACCTCCTTACGCTGGGGTCTCCCTTAAAGGGCTGAGTAGCCTGGTGTGTTATGTTACCCAGACTAATTACTTGATTTGGAGACAGCCTGATCGAATTTTTTCTAGATGACTCCCCACACACACATACCTTGCACCCCAACATTTTGGTGGCCCCTGACCCACGAGTATTTATTGGTATTGAGTTTTCCCAATTTATCTTTTGTTCAAAACTGCATAATCTCAAACATTATATAATTCTAAAAACAGACTTCTGCCTTCCCTTTTCTCTTCTTGTTGCTGTGAAGTCATATGTGATGAATTTCTCTCAAGCTTTATTTAATCTTTTTAAAACATCTGTCATTATACATTTTTTAATTTTAAATTTTTTTTAATATTCTAGATACTTTACAGTGAAGTCATATCTACTTTTCCATTTCCATTTTGTATTTCTTGCTAAATCAGATCTCTCAGACATATTCCTATATTCTGGTAGTTTAAATGACAGTGCAGTATGAATGTCATTTTGAACCCTTTTGATTCTAGCAACATTCCCTCCACTTAATAGAGACATTACTTGGTCCCTGTAGGGTTTTTTTCTATGGAAATGATGGGGTTGGAATCTGAGCCCCAGAAAGGAAAAACTCTGGCCCCAGAACATTTCCCACCCTTGGTAATTCTATTACCTCATGGACTCTTTACTTTCCCACATGGCCAAATCTCTGGGCTATGGTCCCATCAACTGGTCTTTCGTTGTGACTACACCCAATCTCCCCTCTATTGTCTTGCCTCCCTATGGCCTCAGGCTATTTCCCACCCTTGGTCCCACCTAGGCTCCATTTCCCACCCTTGAAAATTCTATTACCTCATGGACTACTTGGCCACTCTCCCACGGTCTTTTCTGTATATAAGGTCTGTCTTGTCTCAATTAAGATGCTCAGATTCTTAGAATCTAGCCGCTGCTTACCCATGTTTAGACTCCTTAAGAGTCTGCCCAATATGATGGATGTTCTAGTAAACCTTGTCTTTGGCTGAAAGAAGGCTTGGGTCAAATTTTTTCAGGCAGGACCTGCGTGTTGTGATTTTGGGGTACCAGCACCCCTGAACCCCTAAACCGCATCATTTTGGTGGCCCGTATGGGGAAACTGCCCAACCCCAAGGTCTTCTCCAGCCAAAACTTGAAGGTATGTAAGCCTCCTCTCCCTCCCTTTCTTGCTCTGCACTTGGGGTCTCTCTCCAACCACCAAGGCTTGGAAGTGCTTTTCTGGCAGACAGTTACGAGACTGTCTTGCACTCGGCCTGACGCTCTCAGGCTCTCGGTCCACTGGGTCTGTTCGAGGCCATGGACCTGGGTACACCTTCCGCAGCACAGAGGACAAGGAAGGATGCCCTAACCAGAAGTGTATCTGTTAATTCCCTTGGCGCTAGGGAAAACTGCAGCTGCTTTTTGGTTCCCTGAGGCTTACTTCCTTCCTTCCCTTTGCACCTCTGAATCCTCCTCCATGGAGGTTACAGGGAAAGTTAGAACAGCTAAAAATATCTTGGCAGATTCTGGAGGTTTTGTGATTGGTCATTAAGGAGTTTAGAACTCCTCCTTACAACCCTGGTCACTCTTTTCTTCCACTCCCTTTGTTTGAGTACTTTTGATTTCGCCCTCCCCCACCTGGGGAAAAGGAAGGAGCGGGGAGGGGCAGCAACTACAGCATGGGCCCCACTGGCAATGACCTTGGGGCAACCTTTGCCTGCGACCTCCTGGTCTCATCCTGGTGGATCTCCAGCTGCTTCTGCGTCACCACCAGATGGGAAGCCAGCTCTTGGGCCCCTTTCTCCCGGTCCATGCTTTGCTCCAGCTGGGCTGTTTTCTCCATCATTCCCTTTCCTAGGCCGAGGCCCTCAGTCAGCTGGGTCTGATGCTGGCACGCTCCTTCAGCACGTGTTCCTTGTCAGTGCTCTGGCGCAGCTCTTGCAGGTGAGTCCTGTTGAGGCCCTCATTCTGCTCCTTCAGCTGCTGGACCAGGCTTGTGTTCTCCTCCAGGAGGGTCTCCACCACCTCCAGCCGGCTCTGGGCCTTCTCCTGGCCTTCCAGGGCCATTTGCAGCTTGGTTCGGAGCTCAACCACCTCTGCCCCTGAGCCCTAGACTGCACTAGAAGCAGTGTGGGATAGGGGAAAGAGCATTGGATTGGGTGCAGGGAGACTTGCCTTTTAGTTGTGGTAAGTCATTGCTCCTTGCTAGGCTTCAGTATCCTTACTTGTGATGAAAACACACACACACACACTTTTGCTACTAAAAATATTGGTTTCTAAAAATTTATAAACTTTTAAAACCAATTCCTTCTTTAGTCTTGCTCTTTTAACTCTCCTTCTCTCTACCTCTTTTTTTTCCCTTCCCATTCTCTTATAGAAGACTGGAGTGTGAGCTGTAGAAGACACTTTTTGGAGAAAATCTCAATTCAATTTCATTTAACTTAACAAATATAAGGGCAAAGACTTTTATTTTTGTCTTTTTATTTTGAGAGTGAGGCATAATCTGTGGCATAGGAGGTACTCAATAATTGCTTCTTGTTAGATGTTGTCTAATCTCAACTAAGCCTTCGATGCTATGGGAAAAAATTGGCATTCTTCCCTACTGTCTAACAGCACTCCCATAGAGTCTGTTTCAAATCTTCACCCTCCACCAGAATCCTGAAATTTTTCATCATATGAGCACCTTTCTTTGGAAATTGTGTCCATTTATCATTCTAAGTTCCTTCATTTCCCCTGTTTTCTATTTTAGTCCCTCCTCCCAACCCTCAATTTTCAATTTTGCTCTAACCTCTGGAGAAGAAGTCAGATGGCAAGAAGGTGCCAGGACAAACTCCCTACTTCTGACCTTGATCTTGTTCCCTTCCATTCCCTTTGGGAATCTGCTCCCATAAATCATTGCCCCTCTCCTAGCTTCTGGCCCTCTTTATCACTTGGCTCTTTTCCTTTGCCTACAAATGTGTTCAGGTGTCCCTCATTCTCAAGCAATCTTCACTAGATTACAACTAGAACTTGAAGGGAACTCAGAGGTCATATAGTTCAACTCCTTCACTTTGGAGATGAGCATAGCGAGGACCAATGAAATAAATTACTTACTCAAGAAGGCTTAGGGTATGGTATTCCAGGAATATTGAGATTGCAATGGAGTGGAGGTGGTGTATTAGATAGGGTCACTGTCTTAAGATAGTGAAGAAGCTTGAAGAAGCTCACAAATATATTAGGGGAGATGGACATTGGCACAGATGAGTTGAATACAAAATAGAATATGTTAAATTCATGAAAAAAAGACAATTTTGTAACTCCTGTTTCCCTGTAAATGAAGATCTTTCCAAATGTAAAAATGAAATTTTCAAATGTTAGTTATGATATATTTATTTTTAATTTTTAAAAATTTTGAACTTAAACTCTGAAAAAGGGACTAGTTCCATATACACAACACAAGACAAAAAGATTGTATATATAACTCTATTTCATCCTACTTGCTTTAAAAAAGTATATAATAAAGGCCATGTGTTATTTTCAAAATTGTCCTTATTTGTGCTTTCTTCTTAGTAGCTTCTGTTTCCTTCTGTGCATTTAAAAAAAAAATTTCAATTCCTTGCTTTTTTTTCATCATTATCGCAAATCGCCAATTAAAGACCAAGAAGAAGAAAGAACAAAGAGGAGGAACAAATCCTTGTAACAAATATTAACAAACAAAATGAATCTATACAGTAGTCACATTCAAAAATGTGTGTCTCTTTCTGTAGCTTGAATGCATCCCCTTTTTATTAGGATATAGGTAATGTGCTTCACAATGGGTCCTCTGGAAACATGATCAGTCCTTGCATTGATCATGCTTCATAAGTCTTTCAAAGCTGTTTTTTTCTTTCCAGTGTTGTCCCTGTGCAAATTGTTGTCCTGGTTCTATTCCACTTTGCATCAGAGAACCAGAGGTCTCTTTCATCATCTTTTATAGCACAATAATATTCCATTACATTCATATACTATAATATGTTCAGCCATTTCCCAATTGTCCAAAATGCTCCCTTAGATTCTAGTTCTTTTTCACTTTTGATCCCTTCTTCAGATTTAGGAAGTTGGTTTTGCTTACATCCCTCCATATTCCCACTTGTTTTCTTGTTGGGTATGATATATTTGTCTAGAAAACTGAATGTGTTCAACCCTCTTATATGTTTCAGATAAGAGTGAAGGTCACTTGATGCCCACTTCCCTCACCCTTTTTTCCACGTTTGTGTACTTTTCTCATATACCCCAATTATGAGAAATAGCAAGTTCTACCCTGTTCTTTTTCCTTTATATGCTAGTGTATTTACTTTTCTTTCTCTTTTTCATCTCAAAACCCTTAGAATAGAACCCATCTACCTTGGGGTCCTGATTTTCTTATTGGATTCCCTCAGTATCCATTGAAGACATTGAGGTTCTGAAGGGACACTTGTTTCTTCTCCATCTAATAGAATGGTAGCACTGTGTCATCATAAATTCCCTTACAATAGCTCAAATATGTTTACCTCTCTAGGTTTTTCTTGACTTATGTTTTTATTTCAAAGTTCTTACTCAGCTCTGGTATTTTTTTTTTTTTTAATATCAGAAGTGTCGGAAAGTCCTTAGTTTTATTAGAGATTCATTTTGTTCTCTGTAGGATTATACTCAACTTTGCAGTGTAAGTTATTCTTAGGGTTTAAGCCCATTATCTTTTGTTTTTTTAATTATTATATCTGAAGATCTCTTGTGTGATTCTGATGGTCATTTCCTCAGTACCTGAATTGCTTCTTTATGGATTCTTGCAGTATTTTTTTCTTTTTCATCTAAAGTCAGATTTGTTGGTATTTGGGAGCGTAACTAATTGACTCTTGGACTCATAGCCACATGACTACTTGTAAATTGGCAGAGTATTTTTTTCTTTGGGAACTCTGGATTTTGACTATGATATTCATGGGACTTTTCCTTTTAGGGTTTCTTTCAGGAGGTGATTGATGGATTCTTCTCTATCTTCACTTTGTTCTCTGGTTCTAATAGATCTGGGCAATTTTCTTTTGATGAATTCTTTTTTTCTTTTGGCTAGGCAACGGGGTTAAGTGACTTGCCCAGGGTCACACAGCCAGTAAGTGCTAAGTGTCTGAGGCTGGATTTGAACTCAGGTCTGACTCCAGGGCTGGTACTCTATCCACTGCGCCACCTATCTGCCCCGTTGATGAATTCTTAAAATATGGTATCCAAGACTTTTAAAAATCATAATTTTCTTAGAGTACACTGATTCTTAAATTATCCCTCCTTGATCTATTTTCCAGGTTGGTTGTTTTGATATTGAATTTCTTATATTTTCTTCATTTTTTTTTTATCTTTGGATTTGGCTCTAACTTTTCTTGCTGTCTCATGGAGTCATTGATTTCTCTTTGGTTTACTCCTTTTTTAAAAATTCAAATTCAATTTTTTTTTTACTCAACAAAAACCCATTTTTCTCCCTCCTACTTCCTTTCCTCCATTTGGAAAAAAAAACAGAAAAAAAAACTATTACAGTTTTCAAGGAGTCTGTTACTTGGGTAAGGTTCACCACTTTGTCTTCTAAGCTAGTTTTCTTTTTTCTAGTTCTTTCTTCTAGAACTTTTATTTCAGTTTTTATCTCTTGTGTTATTTCTTCTACTTTTCATGTAGTCTTTGTGAAAATTCCATTATTTGCTTTGAGTCTCTAGGTGTTTATAGTTGTTACAGAGAAATTTTTTCCTTTTTTTCCGGGGAATCTATAAATCTATAATTTTTTAAAATACCATTTGGGGACTTCTTTGATTTTCTCCTCTCTTCAGTTTTAGTCCCTAAAGTGTGGCTTAGGGCCAGGCTCAGTCCCTTGCTGCACTTTTGGGTGGAGTAGTTAGTCCTTTTGGGTCTTACCCTGTGTCCCCTGGTTCTTGCACTTATCTCTACTTCTTGGGGTTAGGCCTCTCCCCAACTCCACCACCCTTCAATTCTTTGAGAATAAGATTTCCTGATTTCCAGGTCTTTCTGTGGCACCTCAGGATACAGTGTTTAAGAGACTTAGGTACCTCTGGGCATCTGGGCTGTTCTGAGTGCTGCCATGTTGCACTGATTGCTACTGTCCCAGGGCTTCCAAGATCCCAACCCTGGGATCTTCTGACAACTCTGAGGATTTCTGGGAAGGTGCTTATGGACATAACATCCTTCAGGTCACATACATATCTCTGGCTTATCTTTGGTCACACTGGGAGGCTGCTGGTTTTGTTGCCTGTGCTCTCACTGTCTTTGCTAGCAGTCCTCTTTTCTATAGTAATAACATTGTAAAGATGAACAACTTTGAAAAATTTAAGAATTCTGATCAATGATCTAGCCATGATTCCAGAGGACCAATGATATAATGTTGCTACCCACCTTCTGACCAAGAGGTGAAGGATTAAGGGGCTATAGAATTAAATGTATGTAAATGTTTTGGGTGTAGCCAATATGAGAGTTTGTTTTGCTTGACTATGCATATTTATTATTGTTTTTTTTTTCTGTGAGGGAAAGGGAATGAATGCTTTTAATTGAAAACAAATTTAATTAAAAAGAGGATGTGGCACAAAGAGAAGCCCAGGAGGCCCTCAGTTGAAACAGCTGGGGGGTTAATTGGGTTTTTTAAACACATGACTCCAGGAAGTGTGACATTCTGGGGTCTATTTTTTGGTCCTCATTTGCCATCCTGGCATAAGTCTTACAAGGGCTAGTGTTGTGTAGTGGAAAGAACATTGGACTTGGAGTCTTAGCAGAACTAGGATCAAGTCCCTGCTCTGCCACTCTATGTGTGATTTTGAGTAAGTCATTGATTTTCACAAAGCTTTGGTTTCCTTAATGGTATACCTAATGGTATCAAATTTAACTTTCTTGCCTCAATTGGTTATTGAAGATCAGGTAAGTTGGTATGTGTAAAGTGTCTTAAAATCAACCACATGTCAAATAAAGTGCTACATAATTGTGAACTCATATTCTCATTTAGAGGTCCCCAAAGTCAGCAGCAACACCTTTGTCTTCATCAAGACAAACATTTGCTCCTTATTTGTAACTTATCTGAAATTTCTCTGGATTCCTGAGGGGCAGCTGAAATTATGTTCAATGGCTAGTTATGTTGAAAATTCAGAAGGCTCCTGAGGTCAAATACAGCCAAAAGGTCCACATTAGTGACAAATATTAGTGACATGAGGACATTACAGATGGAAGTCATAGTCGGACTCAGTACCAGCATATATTCACTTATGATAAAGAGAAGTCCTATTAGAGAGATGGGATGTGGATTATCCTTCAAACTAAGAATTTTTTTTCCTATCTCACTAAAAATCTAGAACTGAAGCTATCTCAGATCTCTAACAAGAATACCTTCATAGGACATTGAAAATATTTTATAGGATAAGAAAGTGCTTTTTCTTTTAAAAAAAAAAGCCACATTTTAGGGACTAAAACTGAAGATGAGAAAATCAAAGAAGTTCCCAAGAAATTCTCTCTGAAAGACAATGTAGATATCATCTGTTCCAGCTCTGGCACTTTGAAGGGTGGAGAACCAAGGATCAAAAGGGAAGAGACTGGCCCCAAGGCCACACAAGTAAAACTTGAGTTTACACTTTATTTTGCTGACTCCAAAGCCAGTTTTCCCTGTTGAAGACCAGTTCCTTTAATCACTTTAGGTTGCCTAAGGTTTGAAGCAATTTACTGTTTACTTTCTAGAAGAGTCACACCCTTCAGTATGTCAAAGCAAACCACATTTGCTGTGACGTCATGTCGAGTTAACAAGTCAACAAGCACTTATTAAGTGTTTACTGTGTTCTAGGCTGTGCTAAGAAGTGCTCATACAACTGTTTCTGTCTGACCGGTGGTAGAACCTTCCACGTTCATATTGGTCTTATCAGCCACGGTCAGCCACATTGTACCTCAATCCCAACATAGTGATATCATTTTGGTCCTCTTGAGAATGAAAGATGACAGCCAACTAACCAAGTATTGGAAATATGATACCAAGCAGAAAGCTAGTTCCTGTCCTTAAGGAGCTTATGTTCTAGTTGGGGAAGACAATAAAGAAAAGGAAGCTAACAGGTAGGGAGAGGGGCAGCATGGTAGAGAAAGTCTGGAGAGTCAAGAGTGCTATCTGGAAGATACAGCAGGCCTGGGTCTCCTTAAAGTGGAGCTTCTAGGAAGTTAAAGGGAAAGGTTGAAGGAATAGACAGTACTTAATGATAATAACAATAACAACAACAACAATATCAACAACAGCTACCATTTATACTGTGCCTACTATGCACTAGGCACTGTGCTAAGTACTTTACAAATATTATCTTGTTTGATCTGAAAAGCAACCCTGGGAGGTAGGGAATAGTAGTATTCCCATGTTGTAATAAAACTGAGGCAAGCAGAGCTTAAGTGACTTGCCCATGGTCACAGGTAAATTAGTGTCTGACGATGGATGTGAATTCAAGTCTTCCTGACTCCAGGCTGGTAAAAGGTTTTTTTTTTATAATTTTAAAATTTTTTTTCAATTAACAATATGAGGGGGCAGAAGTAGAGGGTTTTTCTTGGCACCTTTTTGTCAAATTATCACCTCTTCAAGGTATCATCTCTGCTCAGAGTTAGAGCAAAGGAAGAGAAGATACATGAAAATTGTTGGGAGGGATAGTGTGGGGAAAGGGGAGATTGAAATACAAAATAAGGACAATGAGGGAACTTAAAATGAGGGCTGGACATTATTTCCTCAGAAAAGTAGTAGAGTAACTTATCTGATAAGAGTCCACAGGATTCTAGTGGAAGGTGGGGAAGATTTGGAACTGACTCCATGGGAATGTTGATAGACAATTAGTGGGGAAAGAATACCAAGGATTTCATATAGCAGTAATGGTCCAGTTGAGATTAGATAACATCTAACAACAAGAAACAATTATTGAGTACCTCCTATGTCATAGAGATTGTATCTCACTCTCAAGATACAAAGACAAAAATAAAATAGCCTTTGCCTTTACATTTGTTGAATTAAATGAAATTGGAAAGAGGTGATCTCCAAAAGCTGTCTTCTACAGCCTCATCCCCACTCTTCTCTCAAACACTGGAGAAAAAGAAGAGCAATATTAATGAAGGAGGAATTGGTTTTAAAAAGTTTGTAAGTTTTAAGAAATGACTACCTTTAGTAATAAAAGTAATAAAGTGATAAATACAATAATAATGTACAATATAATAATATTATATATTATATTATAATGTATAATATAATAATAAAATAATAATAAATAAAATAAAAATAAAGTAATTAAGTAATAAAAAGTATACTGAAACATAGCAACTAGAAGGCAAGTCTGCATCCAGTCCAGTGGTCTTTCCACTATTCCACACTAATTCCACAGGAAAGACCTACAGGGACCAAGTCATAGTATTAAGTTTAGGGAATACTATGTATTACTGAAATCAAAAGAGTTCAAAATGTCAGCCTCATTACACTGTTATTTAGCTTGAACTATCAGAATATGGGAACATGACTTAGATATTTGGCTTAGCAAAGAATATAAAATGGAAAGGAAGAAATCAGTGTGACTTCAATAAAATGTAACCAAGATATTGAAAAACTGAAATTTTAAATTTTAAGGGAAAATGTAAAGTTGACTGATTTTTTTTTTAAAGGAAAAAGCAAATAAAGCTTCAGAGAAACCTATCACAAGCCACTTTGAAGCAACAAGGAGAGACAAGGGAAGGCAGGAGCCTTATGTTAGACTTAAGCAATATTAAGACTACTCATTTTGGAAGAAAAGATAACTAGAGAAGACTCCAATTTAAAAAAAATCAATAAATACTTATGCTCCAATAAAAAACAGAACAGTATGGTATTTTTTTAGTGAGATAAAATATCTCATCAAAAAGAAAAATAGAACATGTGATCAAGGAAAAAACATGTTCCATCAAAACAAATAATTAAATGAACAATATGGACTATTTTTTTTAGCAAGTTATAAAATATATCATGTAGTAGAAAAATAGAACATTAGATTAAGGAAGAACTAATATTTTAAGAGGACACATCAAGACAAATATTTTGAAAACCACAGGTAATAATAGTGGCATTAAGCTAATGAACTTTATGTTTCATTATTTTATCAAAGAAGACAAACTCTGTCACAAAATTACCTGGTCACAAAAAGCATCTGTAATTCTATTATAGAATACATTAGGTAGAACCTCACCATTTTAAAAATATGCTTTCCTTCAATTATTAGTGACTTAAAACATTTCTTTTTTTCGTACGACAATTGATATTGGCTTGCTTTTTTAGAAAACTGACTTCATGTCTTTGAACATTTATCAATTGGGGAATGGATTGCTACATACTCCTGAATTGAAACCATTTGTATTACTAGCTGAGCAGCCACCATGACAGTAGGGGTGAGTCACAAGTTTATGGAAGTGAAATCAGACCAGCTAGTTTAGCCCTAAAGCTTGGCAGCTGTGTAGCTGAGGCATTTGAAGATGTTCAGTGAGCATCCCTAGCAAAGGGATGGGTTTCAAATTTGGCATCTTGTTCATTAAGCCTCCTTTTTCTTCAAGCCTTTAATGAATCAATCAGTTCCAGGGAAATAGCTAGATGTGGCAGCTAAGTCTTAGACCACTGGCACTGCCAGCTAAATAATATTTGGGGGGGGCATTGCAGTGTTTTCTATTTTAATGAGATTAAATGTGATAACATTAAAGAATTTTATAAATCTTAAAGCACCACATGAATGTTAGCTATTATTATTATTTCTGGTTTTGGTCCAGATAACATATAATATGGATATGTTCCATTTAACTTGCAATTTTCATAAATCTTATCAATTTTGAACATATTGTGAGTTAAGGTAATACCAAATTGAACATTAATTCATCATTAAGATCAAGTGCATACTCTAACTTTCTTCTTTGATAAAGATTTTTTGTTTCTGACAATCAAGAGAACTGAGTTCTAGTCTTAAATGTTTAAGTCAAAGATTCCTCCCAATGGGGTCTTTGTACTTTCCATCTCCTGTTGAGCACTGTGTGTCCCATGAGGGAAGGAAGCAAAGAGCTGGGCTGGGTTGGGTTGGGCATCTTTCATCTACCCCCAAACAGTGACCTCCATCAAGGCAATTTCCATTTGCTGCTGACAGTCCCATCTCCCAACTGGGAAGAGGAGAACCTCTAGCACAAATTGCAGTAACCTTCTTTTTGACCTTAGGCCTTCCATCTCCTTCTGAAATTTGTTCCTTTGAAAGGGAAGAGAAAAAGGAAAATTGGTAAATGGAACTTATTTCTCCTATTGTGCAGGTTCCACTTCTGTCTCATGCTGTCTCCTTTCCCAGTTTAATATCTACCCTTCAGAGGAAAGTTGGAGCAGTGAATCAGGACCATCCATTTGACTCTTTGTATGCCTTCCATCTCATACTGCATTTGACTCTGGCCTGATCTCCAAATTCCTTTTTTGAAGAGTAGTCGTGCCCTCTCCTCAATATGAACATTCTCACACCTACTCATATCCTTCACATTCCAGTGATTCTGAACTCTGTAGTTCATCATACAAACCCTATTCCTACCCCCAGCTGATTTCTTATTCTCAGCCCCCTTAAACCCTCCCTTCTCAAAGTTATAAGCAAACACCACTCAGCCCTTCCACTGCGCCTTCTGGAATGCTTGTTCCATAGGCAGCACACTTCCCTTTGATCTAAATCTTTTCCTCTCACTCTTTTGATCTTCTGGCTATCCCTGAAACCTGGCTCCTCCATGAGGACACAACCTCTCTGGCCAGCCTCTTCAGCAGTGGCCATACATTTGTTCATTCTTCTCAGCTCACTGGTTGAAGTAAGGAGTTGGAACACTTCTTGCTCTCTTTTGCACTTTCAGGTTCTTCCCCTGTCTCTTATCACTCAGTAATTTCTCCTTTGAAGTCTATGTTATTTGTATCTAATACCCAATCAAAACCCTTATTTCTGTTGTCTACAAATCCTGAGGTTATTCCCTTTCCTTCCTCAATGAGTTTAATACCTAGATCACAATTTATCTCTCCTCCCCAACTCCTGCTCTTATACTAGGGGACTTCAACATACATATTGTTTCTCCCTCAAATATCCTAACCACTCAGTTCCTCAAACTACTCACTTCCCAGAAACTACTTCTCCACCCAATTTCAGCCACACACAAAGATGGTCATACTCTCAATCATGCCATCAACCCACATATGTGTTCAAGAATTTTGGAATCCCCTTATCCAACCATAGTCTATTGACTTTTCATCTCTCCCTCTGTCTTTCCTTGCAAAACAGTACTCTTCATCTGCACCATACCTGCCAATCCCTAGACCCCTCTGTACTCTCCCTGGCCATTTCCCCTGCACTAACTACTCTCTCCTCTTTTCCCCATTTTGGTGAATCAGATCAATTCTACCCTGTCCTCTCTTGAACCCCTAAACTCCTTATCATATCACTGATTGTGTCCAGCCAAGCCTCAGTTTGATCACTCTCGTTTGTTGCCTCTGTACCAAAACATGTGCTGCTGAACAAAGGTGGAGAAAATCATGCAACCATTTTAAATCCACTACAAATTTATGTTACATAACCTCAACAGTACTCTCACTGATGTTAGGTAATCCTACTATTCCTCCCTTATCAACTCACTATCCCACTCTCTGTAGTGACTCTTCCAAACATTTTCATCCCTCCTCAAACTTTCCATGGTTTCCCTTTCCCCCACTTTCTCAACTGACAACCTTGCCTATATTTTACAGAAAAAATTGAGGCCATCCACCGTGAGCTCTTTTTTCTCCTCTCTTCCTCATTTCATATTATTCATATGCATTCTGCCAATGTCTCCTTCAACCCATCTCAAATGACCTTATTCCTTACTGAGGCTAACTTCTCTATCTGTTCAAGAATCCTATTCCAGCCTGTCTCTTCCAACAGATTGCCTCCTCTATCATCCCCATCCTTTCACTTATTTTCAATCTCTCCTTGTCTATTGGCTCATTCTCTTCTCCCTAAAAACATGCCCATGTGTCCCTTACCCTGAAAAAAAAACCCAAAAACCAAAAACAAACTACCCTTCACTTGATCCTTCTGCTCTTTGTTAAACTCCTAGGAAAGACCATTTACAATAGACACCTCCACTTTTTCTCTCACTTTCTTATTAACCTCTTACAAACCAGCTTCTGACCTTATCATTTCACCAAAATTATTCTCTCTGAAATTATCAGCGATCTCTTGGTTGCCAAATCCAACGGCTTTTTCTTAATCCTCGTTCTCCTTGACCTCTCTGCAACCATTGACACTGTTGAACACTCTTTCCTTCCTGATACTCTCTTCTCTCTAGGCTTTTGGGATGCCACTCTCTCCTAGTTCTCTTTCTCTATTACAGTAGGAGGCAGCAACATCCTTTCACTCCCTCAGGCTCTCAACCTAAATGTCATGCTTGACTCCTTATTTACTATCTCCCCTCACCATTTCCAATCTATTGCCAAGGCCTATTTCTTCTTTGCAACATCTCTTGAATAATTCCCCATCTTTCCTCTGATACTGCAACTATACCTGGACTATTGCAATAGCCTGCTGGTGGGTCTGCCTGCCTCTAGTCTCTCCCCACTCCAATTCATCCTCCCTTTAGTCACCAAAATGATTTTCCTGAAGTGCAGTGCAGGTCCAACCATGTCATACCTTTCCCCACCCTCCACTCTGTAAACTCCAGCAGCTCCCTATTGTCTCCAGGATCAAACAGAAAATACTCTGGCATTCAAAGCCCTTTATAAGCTAGCCCTCTCCAACATTTCCAGTCTTTCTATACCTTACTTCCCAACACATATTCTTTGATCCAGTGACACTGGTCTTCTTGTTACATGAACAGAGCACTCCATCTCTTACCTCTGGGCATTCTCTCTGGCTGTTCCCTATGCCTGGAATGCTCTCCCTTCTCAACTCTGCCTACTGATCTCCCTGGCTTTCTTTAAGTTTCAAATAAATTCCACCTTCTACAGGAAACCTTCCCTAACCCCTCCAAATTCCATTAATTTATTCTGTTTAATTATTTCCTATGTACCCTGTATATAGCTTGCTTTGTATATATTTGTTTGCACATTGTCTCTCCCATTAGATTGTGTTCAGGGAGTGTCTTTTGTCTCTTTTAGTATCCTCAGCACTTAGCATAGTGCCTGGCACATAGTAGGTGCTTAATAACTGTTTATTTATTGATTCATGCTTTGTTACTCTATCATTAGATGATGCTGGTCAAAGGTTTTAAGCATCCTTCTTTTTCCTTACCTGTGAAATGAGAGTGGGACTCAGTGATCTCTTATAGGAAAGGGAAGAGAATAAGCATTTATATAGCACCTACTATGTGCCAGGCTCTATGTTAAGTGTTTTTTTTTTTTTTTTTACAAATATCGTCTCATTTAATCCTTATAACAATCTTGTGAGATAGATGCTTAGGAAACTATTAGTGTTTGGTTTTGTATGCTTTAGCACAAAGGTTTTAACTTGAAAGTCAACTTTTTAAAAAATATTTTGATAACTTTCTTTTAGCATAATTGATTTCCTTTGAAATCCTATGTATTTTATTTCATGTATTTAAAACATTATTCTAAGAAAGGGTCCATAGGCTTCACCAGACCACCAATGGGGTACACGAGAATGGTTAAGAACTCCACTAGCAGAATATCCATAATTGAATGGGAGTAAGAGGGCAGGTTGAGGATCATTTAGGAAAGTTTATAGTACTTTTAGTTTACAGTGACAAATTAAAAAAAAACCTAAATTAAAACATCTTTTTAACTCTGACATTATTCTGGTGATACCTTATGGCTGGGAATTGTGGAATAGTCTCTGAAGAGTCAAAACTTTGGGTCACTTGAAGAACAATGGAGAAACAAGTGACAAATGAGTAAATAGTCTGCGGCATATTAACAATGATTTTCTATGGGCAAGGAGTAGTGGAAAAAATATCATGTGGGAGATATGTTTGGAAAAATAGGCAGGTTTGTCAGGTAATGAGAGGGAGGCATAGCAGTCTGAACTGGGCAGTAGTACTCCCTGGTTGTTAACAGGTTGTGTGGAATTACTGGTGGAGGATTTACGGGAGTGTTGAGGTTTAGAGGTGCTAGGACCCCAATTCATCCTGCCTGAATGCATTTGACCCAAGCCTTCTTTCAGCCAAAGGCAAGGTTTATTAAAGATATACCATATTGGTCAGACTCTTAAGCATCTAAGCATTTGTATTGCTAATGCAAGCAGGCCATATTTTAAGAAGCTGAGCATTTTAATGGAGGCCAGATGAACTTTATATACCGAAAGACTGTGGGAGGGGTCTAGGGAGGATCTTGATGGGAGTGACTGGGAGGTAGAATGGGGTCTAGATGGAATCAAGGGTGGGAAGTGGTAAGGGCCAGACAATAGAGGGCTGGACTCAATTAAGAGTAACAAAGAAACTAAAAAAACAAAGTAACTAAAGGAAGGCCAGTTGTTAAGATTATAGTTTCAGCCAACAGCTAGACTTTCTTGACCAAGTAAAATTCAAGGAGAGTTCAAGGTGGAGTTTTCCAAGGCCCATAGACACATGGGACCCAAATTCTTTTTGGGGTAAGGGACAAAGATCTTGGTTAGGGTCTGTACCCCATCAGGAGGACATGCATGGGATGAGAAGAGTGGATGGGTTATATTCTACACCACTGAATGGGATCACAGATGCAAGTCTATGCATGTATTCCCTAGCTAGTGTTTTCCCAACTTCCCTTAGAAAGCCTAATTTCAGTTTCCTTTTATGTAAGTATTGAATTGGTAATTTACCCAAACATTGATCTTAGGGAAAGCATTGGTAGGTAGCATGGTGTAATAGAAAGGACATTGGCACTGGAGTTAGAAGTTTTGAATCCCAAACTCTGCTTTTTACTAACCATATTGTGAGAAATAACCTATGTGGGATGACTGCCAGACCTCCAGGCAGGATTAGGGAGTTAGCCCGGGGTGGCTGCTGCCGCCCACTGCTTCCCTGGTTGCAAGCCTTACTGAGGTGGCTCCCACTCCTACAGTCACACTCTCACAAGTCAAGACTCCACCCCATAGAGTGTAAAGAAGAGGCATTTATTACGATTCTTGTGAGAAGCAGGTGCTCTTGTTCACAGAGAACAAGCACACTTTACAGGAGCAAGAACAGACTTTTTATAATGGTGAGTTCTACTCTTCCCATTGGCATCTGAACTGGTCCAGTCTCTTCCCGGTTACAACTCTTCTTTATACATCTCTAGCATGTCCCCCCCCCCCCCCCCCCATGAGCCTTACTGAGTAAGCTCGGTATTTGGGGGATTGTGACTGGAGAATGACCCCTTGAGCTTGACAGCTGTTTGTCATGTCTCAGCTCTCCTAATTCTTTCTTGGTCAAGATGTGTGCAAACATTGTGTTTACCAAATAAGATATGCTTATCTACAAGCACACTCTTCTATGCACCTGCAACTTTACACTTTCTTAAGATAAGAACATCTGTGGAAGCAAAACAGCATAGTTTACAACATTCCATCTCCTACAATATCATCCTTAGGGATTATTTTTGGGCCTCCATTTTTTCTTTTGTAACATCTAGAAGTTGGATTAGATGATCTTCAGTGCTCATTTGAGTTCTAAATCCGATGAAATTCAACATTTTAACAAAAGGAAAAAACAGATGGATGCTGGAAATGTTATATTACTAGTTATACTTACTAGCTATGTGACCCTGGGGGAATCATTTAACACTCTGCTTCAGTTTCCTCATCTGAAAAATGGGGATAATAATAGCACCTCACTCCCAGAATTTTTGAGGATAAAATAATAATTTTTGTGAAATGCTTTTGAAACCTTAAGGTACTACATAAATGTGTTGTTGTTATTTTGAAAAATTGGATTTATCTCAGTACCGAGCAGGAGCAAACAGGTTTATTTATTTATTTATTTTTAGTTTGTAAAAGTGATAGAATCCAGAAAAAAAATAGATTTTTTTCCCTAGCTACTACAGTTCACTGTGACTCTAAAATTTTTTGAAACTATTACTGCTAGGAAGGAAGAATAGTTTAAATTCTAAGATTTCTGGTAAAATACTTTTAAAGTTCATTTGTTTTCCATATTACGTTAGACAGGCATTGACTTTTCAAAATATTGTTGCTTATGCTCAGGCTATTAAAGACAGTACCTGGCTCAGGCTTGTATTACAGCTGGGTTCCTACTCTCATTTGAAATGTGAATTCAGGTGTTTACCACATTCCTATGTTTGTTTGCATACTCTTCCTAATTTCCCCCAGTAAAGTATTGTAACTTGTATTTGATAGGTCAAAAAATTCAAACACCACCCCCCCTTCTCCCTGCACATTACACCATCTCTTTAGGATTCAGTCTGTCTTTTAATTGGTTAGGAAAAGGCTGCCTTTTCTGAACAAACAGGTTAAATACTATTTGCTCAGGGCATTAGACTGAGTGGACAGACTCCTGACCTGTTGGAGCTTAACAGGTGAGCAATTACAATTAATTTTAGCCGACTTAAAAGCTTAGAAGGTAGCCTGTATTTTTTCGTCTTTCAAATGCAGGAGCTAGTAGGAGGCGGAGAGTCAATTATCTATTAGGTGGGTTCTCCAGGAATACCAGACTAGCAATGAAAACAAGGGTCTCTTTCAAGCTATATAACTTGTGCTTTTAAAGAAGAATCTTTTTAACTCCATGAGTGAAAGACACCTTGACCATTGTTTCGTGGTTGAGTACCGGTGATCACCTGAAGAAGTGGTCAGTGGTTTTTTTGTTTTTGTTTTTTAAGTTCCAAGTATCATAGACATAGTTAAACATTATCTGTGGGAACCACTTAGAGGGTTGTGATGGGGTAAGAGAGTAGGGAAGAAGGGAGAGGCAGGAAATAATAATAGCTAGGACTTATATAGCACTTTAAGTTTTATAAAGCATTTTATAAATATTCTCTTGTTTGATTTTCACAACAGTTCTGTAAGATATACGATATTTTACAGATGAGGAAACTGAAAGGGGTTAAATGACCTTTTCATGGTTACATAGCTAGTAAGTGTCTAAGGAAGGATTTGAATGCAGGTCTTTTAGAGTTCAAGCCCATCCTTTATCTACTGTGCCACTGTATTAGAATAGCTAACATGAAAAGGGAAGATAGATCTTGGTGGGAGAAGTGACTATATAGGCCAGCTCTTAGATAATAGAGAATTAGATAATTTTAGGGTCTAAGAAGAAAATTGCCTAAAAACTTTATTGCTAGTTTTGGAGAGGAAGGTTTGGTTATAAAAGGCACGGGGAGGAAGGAAATAAGGATTTTTATCCTTTAGGATGTTAAAAGCACTCACATTTAAGTGTGTTCAAAACTTTTTGCTTTGTGATTCATTGCTGAAACTCCTGAAACATCAGAGGTATGGGCAAGCCATGCTTCTGAGGGCTCCAGTACACTCAGTGACAGCCTGTCTCCAAGCCTCCTCCTCACTCAACCCCTCCCCCTCCCCTTCAGTTCCAGCCATTTAGCCTCCAAGGAGGTTTTCTACAAACTATGACCTGGCAAGAAAGAAGCACAGTAAATATGAGGGAGAGGGGGAGTATCTACTGCTCACTTCAAAATTTGCTTTTTAATTATTTCTCTGCCAGTGAATAGTTTTTGAAGTATTTCCTGGGGAAAGTTGACTTCAGGAGCCTCTCTTTGTCATACATGTAAACAAACCCTAGTGGGGCTATTTGTTATCTCATAATAATCATGGTTTTGTCAGGCATCAACTTAAAAAATTATTCTGCATTTTTAGAGTGCTGTCCAGAGATATAAGTGAAAAGGCAATGGGAGTGAGTTGGGCTATAGTCCATTCTTTACAAAATTATTTTAAAAAATCAGAAATCAGAAGCCAATTTATTTTTAATTATTTTAATGTACTTTGGGCCTTTCGTGATTCCCCTCCTTCCCTCACTCTACTAACTAGAAGTGATCTCTCCTCTAAATTTTCCATAGATAGTATGGTGTAGTGGGAGTTAGGAGTTAGGTTTGAATTTAGCTCCACCACTGCTTGCTAACTTGTGTGACCTTGATCAAGTCACTTAACTTCTCCAGGACTCCATTTTCTAATCTGTAAAAGTAATTGATTAGACTACGAGGCCTCTAGGGTGTCTTCCGGTGCTGGATGTATGATCCTATGAGTCTCTTAACTCATCACATACTTTATTGTATCCCAGTTATTTGTATTTTTGTTATAGAAGTTCTTCATATTATATGATAAACTTCTGGAGGTGAGGGACCACGTTGCTTTTTTTTTACCTTTGTGTCCCCTGGATCAACACTTTTTAGTTGCTTGTTTAATGTTTGCATTATACTCTGTTGGAATTTCACTGCTTTTCCTTTCCTTTCCTTTCCTGTCTTTGTTTTGCTTCTAATTTAGGACTGTGGCTCTTTGAGGGTATGTTGAAATCCTTAAAAATCACTTTCTAAGTTAATGGGGATTCCATTTAAATTTAGGGCTTGTTTTTCCATTCGGGTTGCAAATTGATTCTGTAGGTAAACTTCCATTACACAAATAACATTGCAAATAAAGGTTCTGAATAACAAAGTGTTTCCTGGCAGATGGTCCTGTAATGGTGCTTTCTTTATTTGTTAAAGATCGATTCTCTGGAATAATAATACCAGTCCCTGCATGTCATAGCCACTCTACATTTCTTTCTCTGGTTGATGTTACTCTCTCTAAAGAAAACACCCAACTGTTTTCTGTTTAGACTGGAGTCCTACCCCTTCTTTGCGTAGATGGGGATACTGAGACCTAGAGATTGAGTGGTTTGCTTAACATCACACAGTTAGTTAGTGGGGGAGGGTAGGCTTTAAAGTTTTGGGGGAAGTAAGAGTCAATCTAAGAACCATATATAAACCAAGATATAAAAACTCCGCCCCCCCAAACTTCCAGTAATAATAGATGTAAAAAAGAAATAAGAACCAGGTGTCTGGTATTTCTCTTATTACTGCTTAAGAATGTTCTGTTGATATACTTTTCTTTTTTCTGTTTTTAGCATCACTACCATTTTGTAACACCTCCAAATCAGGGCAATTAAGCAAAACAAATCAGGACCTTGGCCATCTCTGAAAATATATGCCTCACTCTACCCTATGCCTCTTGTCCAGTGCTTCCTTGCAAACATATGGAAGTCATCAAGTACTCACAAGTCGTGATTGGTTACTGCATTTATCAGAGTTCTGAATTATTTCTATATTGTTTTCCTTTACATTATTATGGTTCTGTAAATTGTTCTTTCCTCATTCTGCTTACCTCACTTTTTTTTCAGTTCTTACAAATCTTCCCGAGTTTCTCAGAATTCTTCATGTCCATTATTTCTTATGGTGCAGGAGGATTACATTACATTCATGTACCAACATTTGTTTGACCATTCCCCAATTGATGGACATGTAATTTCCTTCCCATTCTTCGCTGTTACGAAAAGTGCTGCTCCGTCTTTTTGTAAATATGAGATTTCTCCCTTTATCTTTAGCGTACCTGTGACTTGTTAGATACAATTTCTGTTTTAGACCAATTCACACCTACACCAACAATGAATCAGAGTGCTTATATTCTTGCAGCCTCTCTAGTATTTGTTATTTTAATCTTTTGTTATCTTTGCCAATCTGATGGGAATGAAATAAAATCTCAGAGTTGTTTTAATTTGCATCTCTTTTATCAATGATTTGGCACATTTTTAATATGTTTTTGAATATCCTCTTTTGAAAATGGCCTGTTCCTATTCTTTGGCCATTTATCCATTGGGGAATGGTTCATGTTCTTCTATATTTTAATAAATTCCTTAAATTTCTTGGTTATCATAGATTTGCTGCAAATTTTATCCTAATTAAATGCTTCTTCTATTTCTGGCTGCACTAATTTTATTAATGTGAAAACTTTTCAATTTCATATGACCAAAAAGTTGTCAAGTTTTTCATCAATAATTACTTCTTATTATTTTCCATGTACTCTATGGTTTAGTTAAATAAGACTTACTCTCTATCCAGTGAGTGATCTGCACTTGCCTTGTACTGTCCCTCTTCTGTGTCTTTATTCGTGCTATTCTTTTGCCTAGAATACCCTTCCCCCCATTTTCCTATTAAATTCCTATCCATCCTTAAAAATCCAACTCATTTGCTACTTCTTGCAAAAGGCCTTTTTCCGTTCCATTAAGGAACTTAAAACGAATAGAAACATTTGCTTGAAACTTTTAATAGTTTTATTTTTAATTTTTAGGAGGCAGTGAGGTTAAATGACTTACTCAGGGTCAGACAGCTAGTAAGTATCTGAAGTCAGATTTGAATTCAGATCCACCAGACTCCAGGGCTAGTGCCCTATCCACTGCACCACTTAGTAATGCTAATGAAGTGCTAATACTAGAGGGAAGAGGTTAACTAGATGAGTGGGTCAAAATAGAGTTAGTCAACAAATATTTATTAAGCACCTACTATGTGCTAGGCACTGTGCTAATGAGCACTTTGAATACAAGAAAAGGCAAAAGGCCTTCTATGTTCTCAAGGAACTCACATTCTACTGGGGGAGATAGCATGTAAACAACTATGTACAAACAAAGTATATTTAAGATAAATTGGATATAATTAATAGAGGCAAAGCACGAGAAATAAGGGGGATTAGGAAAAGCTTCCTATAGAAGGTGTGGTGTTAGCTGGGGCCTGTAGGAAGCTAGGAGGTGGAGATGAAGAGGGAGAACATTCCAGGCATGAGAGACAGCCAGTAAAAATGTCCAGTCTTGTGTGAAGGACAGAAAGGAGTCCATTGTCACTAAATCATAGAGTATGTAGAAAGGAGTAAGGTGTAAGAAGACTGGAAATGTGGGGAGAGGGGTAGGTTATGAAAGACTTTGAATACCAAATAGAAGATTTTATATGTGACCGTTGAGGTGATAGGGAATCACTGGAGTTTATTGAGTGTTGGGTGATATTGTACTTAGGAAGATCATTTTGCTAAGTTGAGTGGAAGATGGCCTAGAGTTGGGAGAGACTTGTGGCAGGAAGACCAACTTCAATAGTCCAGGCTTGAGGTGATGGGGGCCTACACTATAGTGGTGGCCATGTCAGAGGAGAGAAGGGGGCCTATATGAGAGATGATATGAAAGTAACACAACTGGCCTTGGCGACAGATTGGATATGGGATGGGTGGGGAAAGGTGAGAATGAGTAGATGAAGATGACACTGAAGTTTTGAGCCCAGGGTTTGGGAGGATGGTTGTACCTTCAAAAGTAAAAGGGACAATTGGAGGAGGGGAGGGAGTAGGTCTAATAAAATGAAGTCCTGGCCTGGGTTTTTCAGGACTTTAAATAAATAATCAACCCTATGTATTTCTGTGCACAGCATTATTGTGGACCTGGCCTTTTTGGTGGAGCACTTTATTTGGCACTAGTTTGGTTTGGTTGGTTGTCCTTCCTTTTCAAAGAGAACCAGTGACATCATGGGTGACATGTTGACTTGTGGGTTAATTGGATTTAAGTGAAGCAGAGTTTGGCATTGTAGGCAGAGCAAAGAAATATAAGCATGGTCTCTGCCGCCCTCTAGGAACTTACAATTAAACCAGAATTATTATTGTGATGGGGTTTCCCCAGGTGTGGAACATTGCATATGATGTCAGGTTGTTTTATGTGTGTGTGTGTGAATTTGTTTTGCTGATTTCTTTTTTCTTTAAAAAAATTTTAAAAAAGCTTATTTTAAAATTCGAGATTACTCCCTGGGAACATGGAGTGATGTTAGAAGGGGAAATCTAGGTGATGTAAAAACAAAGATCAATAAAAATCTATTGAAAATGAAAATTAAAAAGAAAAACAGGAATAGAGAACATTTGAAACAAAAAATAAAAAATGCAAATTTAATACAAATGGAATATGTAAGGTGGAAGGAACTTAAGATATCATTTAGTCCAACATATTCATTTTACAGATGAGGAAACAGACCTAGAGAGTGGAACTGATCTTGCAAGGATGCAAAGTAAAGGAGTAATGAGACTCATGGTAGCTATTCAAGGAAAGTTTCCTGGCAGGCTTTAGTTTTGCCATTAATGCTTCTAATTTAGGGAATTGAAATAACAGAATTATAGTCTTTGAAGTTGGAAGGAATTTTAAGGTCCTCTGGTTCCAGCTTTTTATTTTACACGTGAAGAAACTGAGGTCTAGAAAGCTGAAGTGATAGAGTCAAAGGAAGAGGTCATGGAGATGCTAATCTCTAAATTAAACTCCCAAACTTTCACCACACATTCTGAAGACTAATTTAATTTTCATTTTTGAAGTTACACCTAGTTCCAAATGATGTCTGATACTAATAAGCATCAGTGAGATAAAATGGTTTGCCAGTTTCTTTATTTTTTTTGATTATAAACTTGACCATGATCTCAAGAAATAGAAATAAACATGAAATTGAGTCTCCAACCACCAAATCTGAAGTATTTCCACTTTGATTTTTTTAAAATATCACCATAATCTTGAACCAAATAATAAGTATTTATTTTATTTTTTCCCAATTCATCTTCATCATTTTTTCTGACATTAAAAACATTCTAAGAATGTTTTCATTTTTTTCTCAACTACATGTAAAAACAATTAACATTTTTTTCTAATTTTTGAGTTCCAAATTCCCTCTGTTCCTCCCTTTTCACCCTCTTTGAGAAGACAAACACTTTGATATAGATTATAGATGTGTAGTTATGCAAAACATATTTCCATATTAGCCACATTGCAAAAGAAAACAGACAAAACTCCCCCCAAAAAAATAAAGTTAAAAAGTATGTTTTGATCTGCACCTGAGATTTTTAATGATCAACATGTATGTAGTAATTTGCTATCTTCACTTTCTGTTACTTAGGATATCTTTCCAAAGTTCTTTGTTTACTTCATATTTGTCGTTTTGAAAATTGGGGTCAGTTCCATTGCATTAAAAACAAATATTAAGTACCTACGAGAAGCAAGGCACTGTTTTGTAGTACAAATAACATTCTATTAAACTGATAAACTAGAATTTATTGTTATTCTCCCACTATTAGTAATATAAGGTGTTTCCATTTTTTCTGCTAATACATAAAAAGTAGCTGATTATTAGAGAATTAGAACAGTTTTCTAGATATTTATTAACACTTGGTAATATAAGCGTACATATATACATAACTACACTAAAATAATACAGTATGTAATATACAATAAAAATACAAATACATAAATACATATATACACATACAGTCCCTTGATCCTGTGTCCATTTGGGTATTGCTCTGATTCTTTTTTTTTTAGGCAATTGGGGTTAAGTGACTTGCCCAGGGTCACACAGGTAGTCAGTGTCAAGTCTTTGGTCTGAGGCTGGATTTGACTTCAGGGCTGGTGCTCTACCCACTGCGCCACCTACCTGCCCCTATTGCTCTGATTCTTGAAAAACTACATTTCCTTCTCGATTGTAACCAATGGGTCTTTTCTCTTCCTATTGTTCATAAAGCCTTGTGCTAGTCTCCATCCATTCAACTTTGAATGAAGTATCAAAGCCTTAAGGAGAGTTGAACAACTGAAGCTCTGACCCGGGACACAAATTGAGAGTGGCATTTAAACTCTTTATAAGTAGAAACAACTAAGTTTAGCACCTAGTTAATAGGAATAATTAGTTAAAACAGGAAGTGACTAGAGGGTGACATTTTAATGAGCTCTTACCTGGACAGTCAGGCCCTGCAACTTCTTCAGTAGGAGTCTTGTGGTATCCTAGAGCTTGGCCTACCTTACAAGATGTTTGGAGTCTCTGTCTCTCATCATTTGGGTGAGGTCTAAGGTGTCTGTTTATTTGTCTTAAAAAGTAGATTTGAGTTTGTCTTTCATGACGCTTGCTTGACCCAGTTGCCAGTAGTTGAATTATAGCTCTGGATATTATGGTTCTGGATTACTTTTAGGTATTGAGTTCTGATACATTTTCTTTTTATTAAAATAAATTTTTTTATTAATTTATTTTTAGTTTTCAACAATCACTTCCATATGCTTTTGAGTTTTAAATTTTTCTCCTCCTCCCTCTCTGCCTCTCTCTCTAAGACGGCATGCAATCGGATATAGCCTCTACATATACATTCCTATTAAACGTATTTTCACATTAGTCATGTTTTAAGGAAGAATTAGAACCAATAAGAGGAACCACAAAAAGAGCAAACAGTATGCTTCAATCTGCATTCAAACTCCATAGTTCTTTCTCTGGATGTGGATAGCATTTTCCATCATTAGACTTTTGGAGATCCTTGTATTGCTGAGAAGGGCTAAGTCTATCAAAGTTAGTCATTGCACAATGTGGCTGTTACTGTGTACAACATTCTCGTGATTCTGCTCACTTCACTCAGCATCAGTCCATACAAGTCTTTCCAGGTTTTTCTGAAGTCAGCCTGCTCATCATTTCTTATAGCACAATAGTATTCCATTACATTCATATACCACAACTTGTTCAGCCATTCCCAATTGATGGGCATCCCCTCAATTTCCAATTCTTTGCCACCACAGAAAGAGCTGCTATAAATATTTTTGTACATGTGGGTCCTTTTCCCATTTTTATGATATTTTTGGGATACGGCTCTAGAAGTGCTATTGCTGGGTCAAAGGGTATGCACATTTTTATAGCCCTTTGGGCATATTTCCAAATTGCTCTCCAAAATGGCTGGATCAGTTCACAACTCCACCAACAATGCACTAGTGTTCCAATTTTCCCATATCTTCCCCAACATTTAAAACAAATTTTTATTGATATCTTTTGCAGGACATCACCTAAATTTTCCCAACAATCTCTCCCCCAAACTCTGATTTTAGCAAAAAATAAAAAAGATGAAAAAAAGTAATGTAAAACTAACCAACACTTCAAAAGAGTCAGTTATTTCTAGCATTCCACACTTTATTGTCACTCACCTCTGTAAAGAAGTCAAGGAAGATACCTTGTTATAGCTCTTCTTTGAGGCTAACCTTGGTCATTGTAATTTCAGGGTATTCAGTTTTGATTGTTCTTTGCATTTACATTGTGTGTATTGTTTTCCTCATTCTGGTTCTTGTCTTCCCATACTTCTTTATATCCATCATTTATAATTTTTTACAGTGCTGTAATATTCTAAAATATTTATGTTCCATAACTTCCTTAGCCATTCTCCAATTGATGGGCATCCACTTTGTTTCCAGTTCTTTGCTCCTACAAAAAGTTATGCTGTATTTTCTAGTCCAGTTCTTGAAACAGGATTTTTAATGACTTTAAGAAATGAGATATGTTGTGATACAGTATTAAAATGTTAGTGTAGAAATTTCAGAATAATTTGCTATTGTGACCTTTTCATCCTGTTACAAAACTCTCGTTAGAAAGAGATAGAGTCAGTGCTGCTATAATGTGACATATGCATTCTTAAAAATCATTTAGCTATGTAAACTTTCACAGTAAAAACCACATGGCTTATGGGAAAAATGGAATCAATGGCCAGACACTAAAAAACTTTATCAGTGACACATAAAAAAGATATGAACCTAATAAAGATGGTAGCACAATTTTATATGTTTTATGGTTAAGGAATACACAAATACTAAAATAAATAGTGGTAACATCTGTGGCCTTGGCCTGGTTCCCACTGATGGGTTGGCAAAGTCAACAGCTCAGGGTGAGAGGAAGACCTGATTAGGGCAAAACTGCAGGATGAAACTTGGTAGGGGTGGGGGAAAGGCTGGAGTGCATGGCTGGGGACCAGCCCTCTTCTACCCCCACCCATAGCTTCTACTGTACCAGAAAATATACAGTAAATAATGGCATTTAACCTTTTTCTTTTTCTTTTCTTTTTGTTGAGGCAATTGGAGTTAAGTGACTTGCTCAGGGTCACACAGCTAGTAAGTGTCAAGTGTCTGAGGCCAGATTTGAACTCAGGTCCTCTTGACTCCAAATTGGCATTTAACCTTGAAAAAGATATGAAGTTTGCTTGTGAAAATGGGCATCAGAAGGGTTGCAGCTTGCAAATTCTGTGTTGTACTCAAATTGCTCCCCAATGTATCAATTTGGAACAAAGTCACTTTTTAAAAAAAAATCACAGAACTGTCTTATTACTTGAATTCTACAAATTCTACTTGAAATATTTGAAGCAGAAAGTAATCTAATGATAAAATCATGAAAGCTTAGATGGGGGAGAGCAGAGAGGAGTAGCACTGTGGCATAGAATCTTAGAGCCTTATTAATAACTCCTATTTATGCAGAACTTTCCTTCAGTGCCCCTGAAAGGGACAAGTGATCTCAATGTTTTAAATAGGGAAAGGAATTGAAACTGGGAGATATTAAGTGGCTTTTTAAAAGTCATACATATATTTTATACACACAGACACACACACATACAACTCTATTGTGTCTAATGGTGGCCATGTCTAGGGTGGGATGGGGGTAAGGGAAGGAAAGAAGAAGGGAAAAAAAAAGAAATTTACATGATAAGTTTTTTTCATATTTAAAAGGAATAGCAATTTGTACATAGTATATTTGCAGTTTCATGTGCAATCATCTTCCTTATTATACTGTTATAGAAATGCTTGTTTTATTCCATAAGTTAAAAACAAAATAAATTTTTAAAAAAGTCATACTTCTAGTAAGTGGCAGAACCTGGAATCTGAACCCAGATCTTCTGCCTATAACACATTGCCTCCCAGAGTGAGAAAGGACCTTGGGAGATTATCTAGTTCAACCTTCCAATGAATTCAAAAATCCTCTTTATATTACCCCTGACAGATACATGTCTAGCTTTTGCTTGAAAAACTCCAGTGATACAAGCAATTTACACAGATATAGTTATTCATATGTCTACCTTTTTAGAAGTCAGGGGTCATGCATTTACCTTTGTTAGCTATCCCCAGAGTTAGTGGTATACAGCAAGCACTACACAAGTTCTTGTTGACTAACTGACCTGGCTGCCTATTCTATTTTGGGTCAGTTAGTTTTCTTTATTTCTTTTCAAATGGACTTTTATTGATTTCTTTTGCTTTCCCATCACCATCATCTCCCAAGATGTCTCTCCCTTCCCCTATCCTGAGATTCAGCCCTTATGACTAAGAATCAAAACAAAAGAGAAAAAAACAGTTTAGTAGAACTAGTCAATTCAACAATAACTTAAGAGCAGTGTTCTATAACTGTCTCTAAAAAGAAGGGGAAGGAGGTGCATTCTGTTGTGTCTTCTGGGGGAAGACCAGTTATTACAGCGCACAGTGAGGCTACTTTAAACTAGTTTGATTTTCTTAGTTGGAAAGAAAAAAATTCTTAATCAAATCATCCACCAACCTTACTAGGAATTCTTCTTGCATGATTTCTGACTGCATTTGGAGTTTGTTTCAAATTTGCATTGGGAACTCATCTGCATTTTTTCTGAAACTATATTGCCCACTTGCTTGAGATGGGCCACTTGGCTTAGTAATTAACTAGGTTGAAGCTGATGAGCTTTTAAGCCTTATGTTTAGATGAGTTGACATCTCCCTACTATGTCACCTGGACTGTCCTCAGACAATTAGGAGAAAAACATTATTTCTGACAGCTGCAGTAACTTCATGTCATCCCTGGAAAGGTGGACCTGTTTGGAGGATTTTGCAATAGGACAGGTGCAATACTGTTTTAAAGTCTTTGGAGAACATCCTAATTGCTAAATTCTACCCAATCTTGTTAAAAATAGAAAATAATTGCTAAAATTTATAGAAAGAACCCAATATAATATTTATTAACTTTTAAATTTGTTTACATGTAGCAGATGGTTTTATAGATTTGTATTCAGTAACAGATGGGGATTATGGTTATACAGAGAGGGATATTTTATTGAACTACTATGTCCATATTTACATTTGTTTTACCATATCCAAATAGTCCTTGGATTATAGTAAGCCTGGGGCCTACCTTTCTAGGATTAATATACATTAACCCATTTCACAGAGTCTGAGATTCATTCAAAGAGGCCTCTTTGCTGTTCCTCACATAGACTATTCCATCTCTGGTCTCTAACTTTTTTTTTTTTTAGGCATACACATTTATTAAAATGGACAGTTTTAAAATTTAAGATTTATACTGAAAAAATTAAAACAATTGACAAAGAAATTTACATGTGGGTAATGGGACCCATTGGCACCAGAAGGTGCTAATTGCAAATTGAATTCGTCCAAGCCTGCCATCTTTTTGATATAGTTGGAATTCACTTATATAAAAGTAAGTAATAGGAATCCAATTACCAACATACAACTATATTAGACAATGTGTTTTGCCTGTTGCCAAGAGAGAACATGATTAGCATAATGTGTTCGAGAAACATGGCCATTAGTCCTACAGATATAATAATGGTGGAGGTTTTGAATTAGTCTAGTAATTATCTTGCAGCTCTCTCTGGGGCAAGTGAGCCCTGAATCACCAATGTCTTCCATCTAGGGTGAGTTCTTCTTATCAAGGAGGCTGTCCTCCATGCCTAGAATGCATTCCTGCCTGGCCCATAGTTGGTGTCTAATGAATACTTGTTGATTGACTAATAATGACATTAACTTGTTTTTAAAAACACTGTGCTGGTGGTTATGGTCCAGTTTTTTTTTTCAATGTGCTTATTTTGTTTTATTTCTTTGGACAAAAAATGCTTTCTTTGGAAACTGGAGACTTGTTGGCACTATTTGCTGTGACTGAGTCTCTATCTTTGTATTTGAGTGATACAATACTTACCCCTGGGGCAGGACTAGAGGAACCAGGTGTATCTGTGTGTGTGGAGTCTCTTGATCTACCAGACATCTGAAGTAGTTTCAAAAATCAAATATGATAATAAGTGTGAGGCACTTTATAAACTTTAAAGTATTTTGTAAATGTAATCTGTTATTATCTTCAGGATTTAGAGCTCAGAAAAAGAGTCACAGAATCACAGAATTGGAAGAGTTCTTCGAAATCATCTAATCTTATTTTGACCAGAGTGACCTATTTTGACCTCCACTGAGTGACAATTAGCTCACTAGGACCTAAGGCAACCCATTCTCCCTTCTGGATGCATAACACTAGAGAGAAAGGGATTCAGGTTGGCAAGAGTTAGGGGAGGTGGCCTGAAAAAATAGCATTGAGTAGATTCTGGGAAGTGAGATTTCTCAGGCTTAGACCTCCTTTCCTGATGGATTCAGAGTACTGCTCCAGAGTGGCCTAGACCTCAATTGCTATGTTCTAATGATTGTTCTGCTCTGGGGCACTGAGGCCTCAAATGCTGACTAGTTGTCTGCTCATGAAAACAGAAGTTAGTCGATCTACTCACCCAGCTCTATCAAGTCTGAGACCTGCTGAATTTTATATATTTCAGAGACTAGTACAGTGCTTTGCACACAATAAACACTTAATAAAGAGGAGTGTAAGTGTTATACATTGAATACATTTTTATTTTTAAATATTTAAAAAATATTTTATTTTTCTCCTATCTCATGTAAAAACAATTTTAACATTTTTTTAAAAAAAATTTTGAGTTCCAAATTCTTTTCGTCCCTCCCTTCCCCCCTCATTGAGAAGGTAAGCAATTTGATGTTAGTAAGTGTCTGAGACTGGATTTGAACTCAGGTCTACCTTACTCCAGCTGGTCCAAAATGGCATATATGATTTTTTGTTTTTTGTTTTTTATTTTTTATTAATTTATTTTTAGTTTTCAACAATCACTTCCTTAAATTTTTGAGTTTTAGATTTTTCTCCTCCTCCCTCCCCTCTCCCTCTCCAAGACATTGTGCAATTTGATATAGGCTTTGCATATACATTCCTATTAAACATATTTTCACATTAGTCATGTTGTAAGGAAGAATTAGAACCAATAGGAGGAACCACAAGAAATAGGAAATGAAACAAAACAGAAGGAAAAAAAAAAAGAGCAAATAGTATGCTTCGATCTGCATTCAAACTCCATAGTTCTTTCTCTGGATGTGGATAGCATTTTCCATCATGAGACTTTTGGAGATGTCTTAGATCCTTTCATTGCTGAGAAGAACTAAGTCTATCAAAGTTAGTCATCGCACAACTTTGCTGTCACTGTGTACAACGTTCTCCTGATTCTGCTCACTTCACTCAACATCAGTCCATACATGTCTTTCCAGATTTTTCTGAAGTCTGCTTGCTCATCATTTCTTACAGCTTGCATATATTTTTAAGAGTTTTTTTAATGTATTGATCAGTTATATTGATTTTTCCTCTTTTTATGTTTGTGCCTTTAGAACACTATTTGTTATATAGAATAACTCTCTGGGAGGGGTCGGGAGAGGGATATTGAGGAAGCTCTGGTAATATTAAAAAAAGATCAATAAAAACTTATTAAAAACAAGACAACACAAATTGTTTAATAAGTGCTTTTCAAAGGGAACTAAATACTTCTCTTAGGTGTATAGTACAAATATCATTATCTACATATTACAGGTAAGGAAGCTGAGAGGGTATTGAGCTGGCCACTGTCATGTAGATAGGCAGTAGCCATATAACTAGTCAGTATTGGAGTGGAAATTTCCATTCAGGTCCTTTGACTCTAAGATCAATGATCTTCCCATCATACCTTATTGCTTCTTTGCATTAGATGAGAAAACAAGCATAACCTTAGTCCTAAGAAGTGTACGTAGCCAGGACGAGAGCCCAGGCCTCCTCACCCTTAGCCTACTTCTTTTTCTACTAGATCTGGTTTGCTCCCCAGCAATGTAAGCAATATTCCAAATAGGCCTTCCTTTAACCTTCTCTGTGGTTAGGGGGTTGAGGAGAACCATAGCAGGGACAATGACAGTAGCAGGACTGAGATTGTGGCTAACTTTTCACATCTTAGTATTCAAGTAATACATTTATTCACTGACCATGATGGTTTAAAGAAGAAAGTAATGAACATTATGTTCCCACTTTGCTGCTCATGGGCTTCTGGGTTTACATTAGTTCCTCTAATATATAATCCTTGTAATTTACCAAAAGAAAGTTTCTGGTGCCAAGATGGCAGGGTGAGGAAGGAACCTTCTGAAGCCATCCCAAATTTCCCAGCAAACAAGTAGAAAACTTCCTCAAAACTGATCTAGGAGCAGGGAAGCAGCTTACCAGCACAGCAGGAAAGGTCTGTCTCACTGGGTTGGGAGGAGAGCAAAGTCCAAGAGCAGCAGAAGCAGCCAGCCTCACAGCAGGGGGCCTGCAGCCAGGCTCCATGCCTAGGGCAATCCACCAGTGAGGCCCCAATCTCCTGCAAACCAGCAGACCCCTAGACAAGTTCACAGTCTGTGCAGGGCAGCAGGGCCCCACTCCAGTGACCCCACCCCTCCAGCACAAGCCACCAACTAGACCTTGACCCCACTGCTGACCAGTAGTGAAGTCCCACCCCTGGAGCAGGCCAACAGCTAAAATGCATACCCAGGGGAAGCTAATAGGTAGGCCCCACCCTGTAGTACAAGCCTACCCTCCAGAGAAAGCAATCAGCTAAGCCCTGAAGCCCAATGAAAGTCAGCAGTAAGACCCAGAGCATCAGGCCAAAATGCTTGGAACAGTGCAGGACCAGAGCCCAACTCTCACATAAAAACTCCAACTCACCAAAAAAAAAAAAAAAAAAAAAAGAAAAAAAAAAGGTGGGGGGTGGGCAGAAAAAAAGAGCTTGAAAGTTGCTATGGTGATAGGGAGGATCAAAGCATAAAATTAGAAGAGGACAATAGTGTCAAAATGACTACATGTGAAGCCTCCAAGAAAAAATGTAATTTGGTTTCAGGTCCAAAAAGAATTCCTGGAAGAAATTTTAAAAAAAGCAAAGTAGACAAGTAAGAAAAAAATTGGGAAAAAAATGAGAGTAACTCAAGAGCATCCTGAAAAAGTCAATAGCATGGGAAAAGATATACAAAAATTTACCATGGAAAATAACTCCCTAAAAAGTAGAATTGGCCAAACGGAAAAGGAAGTACAAAACTCACTCAATAAAATAATTCTTTTTAAAATGTTATTTATTTTTAGTTTTCAACATTCACTTCCATAAGATTTAAAATTTTTTCTCCCTCCCCAAGACAGCATGTAACTTCATATAGGCTCTACTTATACATTCATATTATGCATATTTTCACATTAGTCATGATGTATAGAAGAATTAGAACTAATGATAGGGGGAACCAGAAGAATGAAGATATAAAACAAAACAACAAAAGAAAAAGAGAGCAAATAGTATGTTTCCATCTGCATTCAGACTCCATGGTTCTTTTTCTGGATGTGGATTAAAGAAAATAATTCTTTAGAAATTAGAATTGAACAAGTGGAAACTAATGACTCTATGAAACATCAAGATATGATAAAATAAAATAAAAAAAAGTAAAAAAAGAAAAAAATGTGAAATTTCTCATTGGAAAATAACTAACCCAGAAAATAGATCCAGGAGAAATAATATAGGAATTATTGGACTATCTGAAAGCCATGATAAAAATAAAAAGCCTGGACAATGTCTTTCAAGAAATTATCAAAGAAAAGTGTCCTGATATATTAGAACCAGAGGGCAAAATAGAAATTGAAAGAATCCATGGATTACCACCTAAAAGAGAACCCAAAATGAAAACTCCCAGGAACATCACAGCTAAATCCCAGAACTCACAAATCAAGGAGAAAGCATTGTAAGCAGCCAAAAAGAAACAATTCAGATATCATGGAGCTACAGTCAGGATTACACAAGAATTGGCAGCTTCCACATTAAAGAACCAGATGACTTGGAATATGATATGCCAGAAGGCAAAACAGTTAGGATTACAATCAAGAGTCACCTACCCGGCAACATTGAATATAGTCTTTCAAGGAAAAAAAAAGATTTTTAACAAAATAGAGGACTTTGAAGCATTTCTAATTAAAAAACCAGAGCTGAATAAAAAATTTGACCTCCAAATATGACAGTCAAGGGAAACATAAAAAAGTAAAAAAGAAACAAGAAAGAGAAAACATAAGAAATTCAATAAGGTTAAGCAGTTTACATTTCTATATGGCAAGATAATATTTGTAACTCAACAAGTTTATTACTATAGGAGAAATTAGAAGGAGTATATGTAGACAGAGGGTGTGTATATAAGGTGACTTTGATGGGATGATACCCAAAAAAACAAAATGAAGAGGTGAGAAAGAAAATTGCATTGGAAAAAAGAAGGGGAAGATTGAATGGGGTAAATTACCCCACATAAAAAAGGCATGAAAGAACTATTATAATGGAGGGGAACATGGGGGTGGGGTGGGGTTGGCAAGCAAAGCTTCAACCTTACTCTCATCAAACTTGGCTCAGAGAGAATAACATATATACTTAGTTGGATATAGAAATCTATCTTACCCTAACAAGAAGTAAAAATGGATGGGCATAATAGAAGAGGGAACAGGGAGTGATAAAAGGGAGGGCATATTGGGAAGGTAATGATCAGAAGTAAAACATTTGTGAAGATGGAATGGGTTGGGGTATGAGGGAAAGAGAGGGATAAACAAGGGAAAAACAGCATGGAGGGAAATACACAGTTATCATAACTATAAATGTTAATGGGATGAAGTCACCCATAAAACAGAAGCAGGTAGCAGAATGGATTAAAAACAAAAATCCTATAATATGTTGTTTACAAGAAACGCATTTGAAGCAGAGAGATACACACAGGGCAAAGGTAAAGGGCTAGAGCAGAATCTATTATGCTTCAGTTAAAACAAAGAAAGCAGGTGTAGCAATTATGATCTCAGACAAAGCAAAAGCAAAAATAGATCTAATTAAAAAGAGATAAAAAAGGAAACTATATCTTGCTGAAATGTACCACAGACAATGAAGCCATATCAATATTAAACATATATGCACCAAATGGTATAGCATCAAAAATTTTGAAGGAGAAGTTGAATGAGTTACAGGAGGAAACAAATAATACAATTATACTAGTGGAGGACCTCAACTTTCTTCTCTCAGAACTAGATAAATCTAACCAAAAAATAAACAAATAAAAAGTTAAGGAAGTGAAAGAAATTCTGGAAAAGTTATATATGATAGATTTCTGGAGAAAATTGAATGGGAATAGAAGGGAACATACCTTTTCTCAGCAGTACCTGGCACCTACACAAAATTGACCACATCCTTTTCAGATCATAATACAATAAAAATTACATTCAATAATGGACAACAGAGAGATTAAAAATTAATTGGAAATTAAATAATCTAATCCTAAAAAACAAGTGAGTCAAATAACAAATCAGAGAAACAATGATTAATTTCATTAAAGAAAATGGCAACAATGAGATAACATACCAAAATTTATGGAATATAGACAAAGTGGTATTTAGGGGAAAATTTCCATCTCTAATTGCTTATATCAATAAAATAGAGAGAAAGCAGATGAATGAATTGGGCATGCAACTAAAAAAAATACAAAAAAGAACAAATTAAAAATCCCCAATTAAACACCAAATTGGAAATCCTGAAAATCAAAGGAGAGGTTAATAAAATTGAAAGTAAGAAAACCATTGAACTAATAAATAAAACTAGAAGCTGGTTTCATGGACAGCCCCCCCCCCCCAATAAAATAGATGAATCACTGGTTAATTTGATGGAAAAAAAGGAAAGAAGAAAACCAAATTACCAGTATCAAAAATGAAAGGGGTGAATTCGCCTTCAATGAAGAGGAAATTAAGACAATTGTTAAGAGCTATTTTGCTCAATTATATGCCAACAAATTTGAAAATCTAAATAAAGTGGATGAATACATACAAAAATATCCCAGATTAACACAGGAAGAAATAAAATACTTAAATAACCCAATCTTAGAAAAAGAAATTGAAAAAGCCATCAACGAACTTCCTAAGGAAAACTCCCCAGGACCAGATGGATTCACAAGCAATTAATCCCAATATTATATAAACTATTTGGAAAAATAAGCGAAGAGGTCCTACCAAATTCCTTTTATGATACAAATATGATGCTGATACCCAAACCAGGAAGAACCAAAACAGTGAAAGCAAATTATAGGCTATTTCCCTAACGAATATTGATGCAAAAATTTTAAATAAAATACTATCAAAGAGATTACAACAATATATCACAGGGATCATACACCATGACCAAGTGGAATTTATACTAGGATGCCGGGCTGGTTCCATATTGGGGAAACTATCAGCATAATTGACCATATCAATAACAAAACTAACAGAAATCATATGATTATCTCAATAGGTGCAGAAAAAGCCTCTGCAAAATACAGCACCCATTCCTATTAAAAACACTAGAGGGCATATGAATAAATGGAGTTCATTTTAAAATGATAAGTAATATTTATCTAAAATCATCAGCAAACATTATCTATAATGGGATAAGCTAGAAGACTTCCCAGTACAATCAGGGGTGATTGCCCTTTATCACCTCTATTATTTAATATTGTACTAGAAATGTTAGCTCTAGTAATAATAGAAAAAGAAATTAAAGGAATTAGAATAGGCAATAAAGAAACAAGACTATCACTCTTTGCAGATGATATGATGGTATACTTAGAAAATCCTAGAGAATCAACTAAAAAAGCACTCAAAATTATTAACAACTTTAGCAAAGTTGCAGGATACAAAATAAACCCACATAAATCTATATATTACCCACTAAATCCAGCACTAAGAGATAGAAATAGAAATTACATTTAAAATAATTGTAGACAATATAAAATACTTAGGAGTCTACCTGTCAAGACAAACCCAAGAACTATATGGACACATCTCTAAAACACATTTCACACAGATAAAACCAGATCTAAACAACTGTAAAAATATTAATTGCTCATGGGTAGGCTGAGCCAATATAACAAAAATGATAATTCTATCTAAATTAATCTATTTATTCAGTGCCATACCAATCAAACTATCAAAAATTATTTTATAGAGATAGAAAAGATAATAAAATTCATTTGGAAGAAAAAAACTCAAATATATCAAGGGAATCAAAGGAAAAAAAATGCAAAAGAAGGTGGTCTAGCTGTACCAGATCTCAAACTGTAATATAAAGTGGCAATCATCAAAACAATCTAGTACTAACTAAGAAATAGAGTAGTGGTTCAGTGAAATAGATTGTACAAATTACATTATAATAAATGAACATAGTAATCTAGTATATGATAAACCCAAAGATCCAAGGTTTCGGAACAAAAACTCATTATTTGACAAAAACTGCTGGGAAAGCTAGAAAACAGTATGCAGAAATGAGGTATAGAGCAACATGTCATACTGTTTACCAAGATTAGGTCAAAATGGGTATATGATTTACAGAAGAAGGGTGATACCATAAGCAAATTAAGAGAGCTTGGAATAGTTTATCTGTCGGATTTATGGATAAGGGAAAAATTTAGGACCAAAGGAGATATAGAGAGCATTACAAAATGTAAAATAGATAATTTTAATTACATAAAATTAAAAAGTTTTTGCACTAACAAAACAAATGCAACCAAAATTATAGGGAAAGCAGAAAACTGGGAAAAACTTTTTGTTTGCAACGAGTATCTCTGACAAAGGCCTCATTTGTCAAATATATAGAGGAGACACAAATCTTTGGAGGGTGGTTCCTGTCTGGAGTTGACTATAAAGGCAGTTGACTATAGAAGTTCTCCGAAAGCTTCCCCAGCATATAGATATCAGCTGCAGACCCCTCAGCATGGTTCAATTTGATCATGTGCTCTGGAGCTATTTCTACAGTGACTCATTAGGTTTCTGTTTGAATTTTTCATGCAAATACCCCATCTCCTAGGTGGAGAAGGCCTATCCACTCCCTGTTCTGTCAGGGCAGAGAATCACATTCCTCCTGAGAGCAGTAATGGGATAATTATGGTTTTTATTTTTATAACCAACTGGTGGGTGTTCCCAAGTCTCTCCATTACTTCTATTCTCATTTTCCTGTCTCATGGCTCTGATGTCAGCAGGAACCATATCCAATCGCTGGACTGGAGATCGTTAGGTGGGTTCCTGGGTATGGTCAGTCACTCTCTACCCCCATCAAGAGAGATCCCATCACTTGTGTGGCCACCAGCTCCATCAGCTGCCTCTGTATTTCCTTTGCATGGCACTGAAAAGCTGAGAGCTATCTGGCTGCTAAATGTAATGAACCAGTTTACTTTTAGCCTTAATATGCTGTAAGTCCATCTTCTGCAGGGAAGATGAATTTGTCAACTTTTTTTTACCCTACTGAGAAGTCTTCTCCTGCACCCGCTGAACTAGTTGTTCTGCATGAGCAGGAGACTACTCTCTGCTCCACGGAGAGCTCTCCCCATACGTAATTAGCTAGTCATAAAACAAACATTTATTCGACGCTTATTCTGTACTAAATGCTGGGATACAAAGAAAGACAAAAGATGGTGCTTAAGGAGCTCACACTAATGGAGGAAAGAACATGCAAACAACTGTGTACAAGCTATATATATATATGTGTATACATGTATATTAGAGATAATATAGGGAAAGGGATTGGCCTTAAGGGGGATCAGGAAAAGGCAGGGAGACCCACCAAGTTCTAAGTACAGTTTTCTTGCTTTTTAGGGAATAATTAATCTTTGCTGTGGGAAAATGATGGGAGTGGAATGGGATTTATCCTATCATATCAGGACAGCTGAGGACTGAACTTGGTTGAAGTAGACTTGGGTCAAAGTTAGGAATTTCTGCTTTTGGAGAGAACAGTAGAAAGCATACCTTCAGTTGAGGTATGACAGGATACCCGTGCTGTGGTTGAGAGCCATACCCTGGGACACTAGTGCAAAGTTACTGCTAGAGAGCCTGGGGGATTACAGGGAAATAAGATAGACAACATCCTCTGAATTCTGAGCCCCAGCCTCTCTGCCCCAGTGCTATAGGCTTTGGTATGGGGTGAAGGCAACACATAGAGGAGAAAGCACAGGGCCTGGTACAAAGTAAACCCTTAAGAAATGCTTATTGATTTGACAAAAAGAATAGCCAGAAGGATCATTGAATAAGCTTTTAAAATCTCTTCATTAGTAAAAATTACACTATCATGAGAGGAGAAAACTCTTCTAACTAGAATTATATAATCCTGGACTTTGGATATTAGTAATCTAATTTTATCTAATAATTGTATTTTTCCACTGGAATCTAAGACAATTTCAATGGTCTTCTTATAAGAAACCATTGCAAAAACCAACTACAGAAAGATAGAGATCTAATTCTTTGTTCCCGGACTCAAGGCATTTCAATTTATCATAATACGTCTCTATAATCCTAGACCAATCAACATTACTATAATTTAAAGTCATTGACCTTTTGACTACCAGAAGGGTAACTTTACTTAAATTTATGAATGAATGGAGAAAAGAGGAACATTTATTATTCCCTTCATTGTTAAGCTAGGCCAGAGCCAATCTCTTTAACAAGAACCTTGAAGCTGTAAAATTATTTTTTAATGTTTAGCATAAGAGCCTACATTGCTATATGATTTAAGGGAATAAAGTTACTCAAAGCCATTAAATCTCTTTTGGTAGAACATTTGGGTATTGTAAGAGGATTTCTATGTCTTGTGACTTATTTCACCCCTTAGTCAAGGTGAGAGAATTCTAGAAAAGATTATTTTTGGTTTGTTTCCTTTTCCTTTAAGTACAACCCAAAACATCAAATTTATCTGAGGACTAGCCTCACTGAAGTTGGGAGAGTTTAATGCTTAGGCTGGCTCTACAGGGTAATTAAATTTTTTTGGTAGAAAGTTTGTAGACTTTCTCAGGAATTGAGTACTTTTACTACCTTCATTGATGAAATTACAAAGCATGCAGAAGAGTTGAGTTTTTAAGGAAACCAGGGATTGCAAGAGAGGGAGGTGAATTAAGAGGAACAAAGACAACTAACTTCTGATTGATTTTCATCTTTGGGAGTACTTATCAAACTTTTACTAAGTGCTAGGTGGGCAACTGGGTGGTGCAATAGATAGAGCACTGGGCTTGGACTTGGGAAGATTCCTCTTTATGAGTTTAAGTCTGGCCTCAGACACTTACTAGCTGTGTGACCTTGGGCAAGTCATTTAAACTTATTTGCCTCAGTTTTCTCATCTGTAAAATGACCTGCAGAAGGAAATGGTAAACCACTCTAGCACCTTTGCCAAGAAAACTCCCAAAAGGGATCACAGAGAGTCGGGCATGAGTGAACAAGTGGCAGGCGCTGTGCTAAGTATTTTGGCTTGGGAAGTTGTAGGAATAGTGAGTGTAGAGGGAAGATGCCTAACTGTGTTGCCTTCTAGGCTAATATAAATCCTTATTTCCCAGTGTCCCTTTTCAAGGGAGAATTCATGGGGTACTGTGAAGGCTTTATTTGTTTACGGGCTCCCTGTACATCTTCTTTGCCTTCGGCAAGATAGCATAAAGGAAAGGGAACTGGGAGTAGGGAGTAGCTGGGTTCAGATCCCACCTTTGTCACTAACTGCCTCTTCAGAAGTTAAGTATTTTAACTTCTTTGGGCCTCAATTTCCTTATCTGCAAAATCAGATTTTTTTAATTTTTGAAGATAAAGGGATTATAGATTTAGAGCTTGAAGGCCACTTAGTCTAATTCATCAGGTAGGATTTGAATGGCCTATAAGTTTCCTTCTAGCATTAAACTTATGGTCCTATGAAAGAAAGGCTATCATCTACCTGATATGTATTTGTTAACATGATTGCTTTTATGGGAGATATAGAGACTCTGTTATCCACTTTTGTGGAAGCTACATATAAAAGCTATATTTGGAGATTTACTAAAGTCAATTGTGGTTGGGAACAATTAGCCAAAGGGAATGTAGTACTTAGGTGACAAAGTGGATGGTGTACTGGACCTTAAGATAGGAAGACCCAAACTCAAATCCTACCTCACACTAGTTGTGTGACCTTGGGCAAGTTGTATGACTTCTCCAAGCCCTTAGTTTCTTCACCTGTAAAATGAGGATAAGAATGACATCTACCTTACAGGATTGCTGGGAAGATAAAGTGGGCTTATATATGTAAACTACCTTGCAAATCTTAAAGCACTATATAAATGCTAACTATTACTGGGATCCATGTGAGCAGAGAGCCCTGGGCCACAAATTATATCTTGGTAGCTTGTCAGGAATACTTTCCTTCCTTGGAGGTAATGCTTGCTTCCTCCCATTTATCTTTTTAATTGGCTATTAGTCATTTGTTTGACTTTTATTAGTTTTTTTTCTTTCCCTTTGTGTGTTGTAGTTTAGAGTGAGGCTTGAAAGCACCAAGGTAAACTGGAAACAGTCCACAAACCTGGATAAACTTTTGTTTATTTAAACAAACCTTTGTTAAACTTTGTTTGTGGAAGTGGTATGAATATATATGTTTGGAGACCTACTCAAATAGACACTTTTTTTGTGAGCATTGAAGAACTCAGCCTCAGCAACCTCAGACACTGGGAGGAACAATTAAAGAATGAACTAACTGTTGGAGCTTTCTCATGTTTTCAGAGAGCTATGTAGAATTAGGGATATGGATCAAATGCCCCAGACACCCTGCCCCTTCCCCGCCTTATAATTTTTTTTTGAGACATTAATTATTTAAGAGGTTAGGAGGGAGAGTATAAAGAGTATGATCACGGTAGTTTTCAAATTATCCTTTTGAGTTCAGGTTTATTTTTCCGATGTGAGCGAGCACTTGAATTCCAGTGGGCTGCCCTACCCACTGAAAAGCAATTTCTATTGTCTTAACTAGGTGCCAATCAGCATGTTCACACTGTTTACAGGGAAGGTGCTTCTCTTACCCCAAACAGTGAATAGGTCTTGTAAAACTGTCTAGTTGTTTAGGGGAGTTCCCATGACTAACCCCTTTTCTTGAGGGCTCATTTGGTGTTTAGCAATTTGTCAGGCAACTTGGGGAATGAGAAAAATACAAAGGAAGGAGACGGAGTCTCTCTTTCCAAGGATTTTACATTTTTATCTAGTATGTAGGACAAAATCCTTATGTGTGACTGCTTCCACCTTCTAGTATCTTGTTCTTGAGTCCGAGGGACTAGTTAGCAAAGCATTCATTCACTAATGCCGAAATATGGCTAATGATGTTTTTCTTTTGATAATACGTGAAACAACAGGCAAAAATGTTCCTGAAGTAAGAAGTTGAGCATCAGAGCACGGTATGACCATCATACCAACCCACCACTTCTGTTCTCTTACCTTTTAGGTTTTTGTCCAAAATATCAGCTAACCCAAAGGGAATAGAAACACGTGAACTCGGCGGTGATTCTGCAATGGGAATGCAAAAAATTACTCAGATGTTCATTGGGAGTTACATGACCTGCAGCAAAACATACTACCTAGTGATTACCATTCTTTTGCTTCCTTACTATCGGGTACTGACCTTCCGAGCACCCCCTGTTGTCCCAAACCTTCCTTTTATCATGGGTTGGAATGCTCCCACTGAAATCTGTGCTAAGAAATTTAAGTTACCATTGGATCTAAGCCTCTTTTCCTTTGTTGGAAGCACTCTAAAGACAGTTACAAATCAGAATATCACTATGTTTTACCAGGACAGGCTTGGCTACTATCCTTATATACATGAAAAAACAGGTAAAGCTTTGAATGAAGGGATCCCTCAGTTGGCTTCTTTAAAGAAGCATCTAGACAAAGCAAAGAAAGACATCCTCTACTACATTCCAGCAGAAGATACATTTGGTTTGGTGATTATCGACTGGGAAAACTGGAGGCCTAATTGGGTAAGGAACTGGAAACCAAAAAACATTTACCAGATCCTGTCTGTTGAGCTGATTCATCAACTAAATATAAAATTAAAAGACACCGAGGCCTGGCAGGCTGCCAAAAAAGATTTTGAAAAGGCAGCAAGGACTTTTATGCAAGAGACTTTAAGATTGGGGAAATCCCTGAGGCCAAATCACTTATGGGGCTATTACCTTTTCCCTGATTGTTATAACTATAACTTCAAAAGCCCCAGTTACAATGGAAGTTGTTTTGATGTAGAAAAAGAAAGAAACAATGATCTATATTGGTTATGGAAAGAGAGCACTGCTCTTTTCCCATCTATCTATATATCCAAGAAGCTAAAGTATTCTTATAAGACTCAATTCTTTGTGCGTAATCGTATTAAGGAAGCCATTCGTGTTTCTCAAGTGATGCGATTCAAGAAACCTCTTCCGATTTTTGTATATGCACGTCCAGTTTTTACTGATGCCACATCTCAATATCTTTCTGAGGTGAGTAAACCACGATAAGCGCCAGACTGGTGGTGATAGTGCTTAAAATCTATTTTAGAAGACAGCTAAACTCAGCATTTGAAATGAATCTTAGAAAAAAGAGTTCAGGAATTTTTAGACTTTGAGGATGTGTGCAGTTTTTTTAGTGATATTATTTGGCAGGGAGGGAAAAATGTATGTTTTAAAAGTTTTGTTTAATGTCATTAGAGAGATCTTTGTAACTTTGTTAAATAAGCAATTATGGAAAAATATGCCAACACATATGCATGTATGAATATACAGGGCAGGCCTCCAATGAATGGAAGTAATTGTATAGTAAAATATGTGAAGAATGAGTTTGCAAAAGCTCTTTTTTTTTTTTTTTTGCAAAAACTGATAAACGTGAAATTATTGAGACAGATTGTTGTCAGTAATGATTATAACAAAATCACAGTTTGCTCATGACAATCTTATGATCTTTTTGGTGGAAGTGGCAGAAAATGCTACATTTATTTAACAAATATTTCTTAAGTACCTACTAAGTGCAAGGTGATATTGATTAGTGGAAAGAGTGATGGACAGGACCTGAGTTTGAATCCTGGCTCTCCTACTTCACTATGTGGATGACCAGGGCTAAGTCACTAATCTCTCTGAGCCACATTTCTTCATCTATAAAATGAAGGTGTTGGATTAAAAGACCAGAATGGTCATGTTCAGATCAATATCTAGTATCCTATGGCCTAATGAAAAACAATTACAACAGAAAGTACAAGAGTACTTAATATAATTATGATGTCAATATACTAAGGTCTGTTTCTGCTGTTCTATGTACAATATTTTTGCTTTACTCAACTTATCCCAATATTAATGTTTTCAGGATGACCTTGTAAATACTATTGGAGAGTCTGTTGCCTTGGGTGTCTCTGGAATAATAATGTGGGGAAGCCTCAATTTAACACAAAACAAGGTAAATTGAATTGGTCAAGAGTGGTTAATTATTATTGTGAAGGGCATACAACAGAACTCTTTGAATATAAGCTAAGTTCTCTATCTCTATGTCGGAGATTCTTAAGCTGGTATAATTACATTAAACTTTTTTTTGATAACTATTTCAATATAATTGGTTTTCCCTGTAATCCTATGTATTTTATTTTATGCATTTCAAAGCCTTACTCTAAGCAGGAGTCTATAGAGTTCACCAGATAGCCAAAGGAGTCTGTAACACAAAAAGGTTGTAAGAAAAGAAAAACATTTTTCTTTTTTTTCCCATTAAACATATTTTCATATTAGTCATATTGTAAAGAAGAATTTGAACCAACAAGAGGAACCATAACAAAGAAGAAACAAAACAAAACAGAAGAGAGAAAAAAAAGAGCAAATAGTATGCTTCGATTTGCATTCAAACTCCATAGTTCTTTTTTTAATTAATTTATTTTGATTTATCAACAATCACTTCCGTAAGCTTTTGAGTTTTGAATTTTTCTCCCGCTCCCTCCCTGCCTTCCACCCCAAGATGGCTCACATTCTGATATAGGCTATACATACACAATCCTATTAAACATGTTTTCACATTAGTCATGTTGTAAGGAAGAATTAGAACCAATAGGAGGAACCACAAGAAAGAGAAAAAACAAAACAGAAGAAAAAAATAGCAAATAATAGGCTTTGATTTACATTCAAACTCCATAGCTCTTTCTTTGGTTGTGGATAGCATTTTCCATCATGATACTTTTGGAAATGTCTTAGATCCTTTCATTGCCGAGAAGAACTAGGTCTATCAAAGTTAGTCATCGCGCAACATGGCTGTTACTGTGTACAACATTTTCCTGGTTCTGCTCACTTCACTCAGCATCAGTCCATACAAGTCTTTCCAGGTTTTTCTGAAGTCTGCTTGCTCATCATTTCTTATAGCACAATAGTATTCCATTACATTCATATACTACAACTTGTACATTCATTCCCCAATTGATGGGGTCATCCTCTCAATTTCCAATTCTTTGCCTCCACAAAAAGAGCTGCTATAAATATTTTTGTACATATGGGTCCTTTTCCCATTTGTATGATCTCTTTGGGATATAGCCCTAGAAGTGCTATTGCTGGGTCAAAGGCTATGCACATTTTTATGGTACTTTGGGCAGTAAAACATTTTTCAAGGAGTTATTTTGCTCACTTCCACAATGATTGAGGAGAATTTTTATTCTAAGAATTAAAGTTGCAACTCTTTTGTAGAACATTTTCTACTTTTCCTCAATAGTATAAGTTCTATATATCTCTGATTTCAAAGTATCACAAGACCTCTCCCCAATATCATTTGCTCTCATTGTGTCTGTACTTTTATCTTTCACCAGATCACCTCTTCTGTTCTCTTTTTCCTATCTCTTCCAAGGCCTTTATTCTATAATCCTGTCATTTGAAAGTACTAAAATTATATTGCAACTGCATGTAAATGTTAATGTGTGAAGGAACTCATCTAAGCTTCACTGATAGGCCAGGATTTCTTAATGGGATAAGGAGACTTGAGTGCCTCAGTGATAAGGACAAAGGAGTTATATGCATGTAACTAGAAAAGAGGTAGGGCAAAATATTTATTTTTCCTCATTGATCATGAGAACAAAAGGAAAAGTAGGGCTGTAGAAGCACTTGTTACCATATAATTGCTCTCCAGGGAATTAGATGAACTTGATATGTCATTTATCAAGTGTCTCATTTAGCTATCCAAGCATTCAACCAATCAATCAACTAGCAAACTAGCATTGGCCAAGCTCCTACTAATGAACCACAAACTGTGAAGAGTGAGTAGACTGGGTCTGTTTGGTTCCCAAAGGCAGAACTAGGGTTGGGTAGAAGTTGCAGAGAGATGGCTTAAGTTTGTTTCAAGGAGATACTAACAATTAGAGCTGTTTAAAAATTTATTGTGCTGCCTTGGAAAGTAGTGGCTTTCTGCCTGCTGGAATTATTCTAACAGAAGCTAGGTGAACCCTTGTCAGTGATGTTGAGGAGTAGATTTTTGCTCAGTTATGAGTTGGACTCCGTGACCTCTGAGGTCCTGTCAATCTCTGATACTTTGTGCTTTTGTAAAATTCAGTAATTTTGTAGCTAAACTCTTAACATCTCTCCTTTTAAAAATGTAATTTATTTTTATCTCCAACTTAAATGTTAAAATGAGCATTTCCATATACATAGTAGACTAGAAAACTAGGATTGTACATAAAAGCAATTGTTTTCTTTATATTTACAAAATAAATTCAACATAGGTTTCAAACTTACAAGGCTGTTCTATTTGCTTGTGATTCCTTCTGATCTTCCTTTGTTCTCTTCTGTGCATTTTTTTTAAAAAGGCAGCTTAATCATAGTTTCTTCTTTAAATCCTTTGATTGTAATTAGAAGCAATTAACCAACAAATTTTATTGAATACCTATTATATACAGCACTGAGTTTAAGTGTTGTGATGGCCAGAGAGAAATAGAATATAATCCATATCCTTTAGAAAATTGAATTCCAGTAGAGGAAAAAGATGTGAAAAATTAGATAACAATGCAAAAAAAAAAAAACAAACAAACCAAAAGCCCGATGTCAATACAATATACAATGTCAGAAAGCTTAGAACAGGAAATGCTAAGAAGTTTCTAAGATATCCCAGTGGGCAAGTATAATCAGGCAAGAAAAGGTACGGCTTTGAACTGTGCCTTAAAAGATTGAGTAGGACCTGAATAGGTAAAGAGAACAGTATGGGAGTTTCAGAAAGGGTAGAGGTGTAACAAAATGTATGGAGGTGAAAAATACATGAAGTGTCTTTTAGAGATAGCAAGAAGGCCAGTTAAATTAGAAAGGAGACTTTAGGAAGGTCATTAGGTGTTTGACTAACAAACACCTTTGTAACAGGAAGGATACTTTTGGGAATTAACCATTGGTATGCCAGAAGCCTCTGTAGTCTCTCTTCAGGCATGCCTCACCATTAATAGTGAGGAGGAAAGTACTATATTGGTATAGAGAAGATTGACAATTTGCCAAGAGCCAGGTTCTTACTGCTTTCGTGAGCACCCTACCTCATCCAATTTCTCCAATGGAAGCCAAAGTATAGGGAGAGTTATTTCTATTGACTAGAGAAATCTGAGAAGAAAGGAAGTCGAAGGCTAGATTTAAAGTGAGTATTTTAGGAGGTCTCTTGATCTCCTTTTCCCTTTTGCTATATCATGACAGGCAGATCACAGACTAATAGATGTAGAGCTAGAGGGATTTGAAAAGTTTTCTACTTTAACTGCTTCATTTTAGTTGAGGAACTGAGGCCCAGAGAGGTTCAGTCATTTGCCTGAGGTCACACAGCTGATAAGTATCAGAAATGGGATTCAGACTCAAGTCTTATGACTCAAAGTTCAACAATATGCCCTCTTATATGTCTACTATTGGAACAAGATGATTTGGTAATTCATCAGTAGCTATTGATCATGAGGAGAAAAGGCTTCTGTCACTCATGCTATACCAGTAAGTTTGAGGTGCAGCTATGTTTCCAATTTTGAGATAAATCACTAGGACTGTCATTCATATTTTACCATCTAGGACTATGTACCTCTCTCATATAAACTGTACTCATTGACCCTCTTTATTTACCATCTAGAGAACTGTCTTGTCCCTCCAAAGCTGCTTAAACTTGTTAGAAAAATTTCATGGAAATTCTTTGCTTATACCATTTCACTGATACATTTGCAGACATTAGGTTTAGGCTTCAACTTGGCTAATGGTTCAGAGATTCAGGAAATTGCACAAAGAATGTCCATGTGACTTTATTAGAAGTAACTTAATAAACTTGTTTGTAAGAATCAGTCAGTCAATAAATACTTGTTAAGTACCTGCTATGTGCCAGGCTTTGTGCTAAGCTCTAGGGATACAAATATAAATAAAAACGATAGTACCTACTCTCCAGGAGCTTACAATCTAATGGGACAAGACAGTAGACAAAAGGAAATAATGATGTAGCAGGTGGGAGGGGGAAGCAAACAAGGTACCCAGAATGAGGGCACGATGGACAAGTCCAAAGGAGTCCAAAAGCACTGGTAGCTAGTGGGAAACGGGGAGAAGACTGTCTGGACCTTCTTAAATGGAGGTTTTAGAGTGCATGGTTCTACTCTAGTCAAAGGATTTAATCAGAGGGGAAGAAGCACTGATGAATTTTGCAACATAATGAGATTTCCCATTGATGTGGTTCCTGGGGGCAAGAAGGTATGATTGAGAAGTTTGAATACAGCTGGGGGGAAATGGGGTAAAATTATTTCAAGCATTTTCTGTTCCTAACTGTATCCTCTTCTTTTCTTATAAAGCAAGAAATTTTCAGTTTTCTGATTTTGCTTTAGAAGTTTATTTTTGATCTCTAACCAAAGTACTCCTGAAATTAATCGTCCTATCACATTTTGACTTTTTCTATCCTATTTTTTTTCACAGAAAACGTGCATGGTCTTAGACAATTACATGATGACTACACTGAACCCTTACATTATCAATGTCACTCTTGCAGCCAAAATGTGCAGCCAGGCCCTTTGCCAGGAGCAAGGAGTTTGCATTAGAAAACACTGGAATTCTAGTGACTACCTTCATCTGAACCCAAAGAGATTCATCATTCAAACTCGGAAGGACAGAAGATATGTGATTTATGGAAAGCCCAACCTTCAGGATCTACAGGAATTTTCAGAAAAATTTTATTGCAACTGCTACGCAGGCTCCAATTGTAAAACAAAAGTCACTGTACAAAATGTTCGTGATGTCAAGGTGTGCATTTCAGAAGATATTTGTATTGAAGCCTATTTAGATTCAAAACCAATCGGCCATACATCCAGGTCCCTAAAGTGGAGACGAGTTATTGTTGCCCCTCAGAACTTTCTTTCCCTGGACCCTACTGGCATAGAAGATCAGCTGATTTCTACCATAGCATTCGATGGATATGGCATAGGTAATGGTGATAGTTCAAACAATGGCAGTGATAGTATTGAGACTACTCTTACCGAATATATTTTTGGAATGAACTATTTAGCTGAAGGCACCCATGCAGACACTGAAAATGGTATGCCTAATTCTTCCTTTCAACAGACACCTGGTTTATATCAACCAAAACCTGAAAACAATTTGATAAATACGATTTACTCAAGGTCTTGTTCAGTGTTTATGAACTTTTGTACTTATAAGCTTTTTATTTTTCTAACTGTTGAATTGTTTTTGTCAACTTTTGTTTTTATGGACATGTAATGCATGCCAACAGTTTTTTTGATGTGTGAATCAATCCCCATGATAGCTTTATTACAGCTATAATCATATATTTTTTTAAATGGAGAGAGTGACTTTAGAAATCATTTGTCTGGGGCAGCTAGGTGGCACAGTGGATAGAGTCCTGGCCCTGGAGTGAGGAGGACCTGAGTTCAAATCAGGCCTCAGACACTTGACACCTACTAGCTGTGTGACCCTGGGCAAGTCACTTAACGCCATTGCCTAGTCAAAAACAAAAACAAAAAAACAAACAAACCAGAAATAATTTGTCTGAATGCTCATTTGTAAAACTATTTATGGCTGAAGCAAAAGCCTTGCCTACCAGCAAATGAGAACCCTAAAATATAAATTTATCTCAACAGTTGGACCAACTATAATACATACAAATTCCTTGTTTACAGAGAAAATATTTTTGAATTTCAAAGTTGAATTTCTTTTTCTGTTACATACTTTAACCTTATTAAGAGAGCTAATTTTGTTTTTAAAATTACTGTTATGCTCCAACAAGAGCTTTAGAATGTAAATTTCTAGAGGTTCCACTTCTACAAAATGTAACCCACAAATGAGAAGAACCTTGTTCCTAATTCAAATAGAGGAGTTGGTAGCTTATGAGTGCCTGGGCAAGTGCCAATAGCTTTTGATACCCTCATTTTTTTTTCCTTTTGGTACCCATGTGAAAATTAACATGTGAATAAAGCCAGGTTACTTCACATTGTTGTCTTTTCACTAAATTATAATTTGTAATAAAGTATTTTTTAAAATATTACCCATCATGGATGTCACGTGCTCAAATATGTTCACTTAGCAGAGCATTTCTAAGAGTACAGAGTTCCTCTATACCTTTGCCCTTTTCTTATTTCCTCTTAGCACATACATTTTTTCATCCAGCTCTTTCTGAATGAAGATAACTTTTTAAGGTAGTCTTTTAAAATTATTCCAGGAATTTGGTATATGCACACAGCTTCAATGTTCATAAAGATAGCCTTTCTCTTTTTACCCCATTTTTTCCTTCCCCTATTCTCCTACTCAGTCCTCTCTGTACTTACAACATTCTTGAGACTCAGCTCATGTCTCACCATGACAGGTGCCACCATATTCCCAGAGCCTTGCACTTACTCTATCTTTTGTTTATAAATCACTTGCATTTCCCTGTGTATCCCTCCTCCTATGCTGAGGGCTGTCCCTTATAATAAAGAATAAAAAGCGGGAAAAATTCTTAATCAATGTATCTAGTCTAGCATTATATGCAATGTTTCACACTCATAATACTCTGTCTGCAAATGAGGGAGGGAAGTGTTTTCTCATTTGTTTTTTTTTTGGGGGGGTCAATCTTGGTCATCATAATTTTACAGCATTCAATTCCAATTGTTTTATTGTTCTTTCCATTTACATCATTATAATTATTATTTAAATTGTTTTCCTGGTTCTGCTTCCTTAAATTTGCATCAGTTAATGTCTTTCAATGCTTCTATATTTATCATATTCATAATTTCTTAAAAACATAGTCATATCCTTATTCCTCCAAGTATATACCTGGTAGTAGAATATCAAGGTCAAAAGATATGGACATTTTATAGCTATCATTTATTTAGATTTTTAAGGTTTGCAAAACACTACACAGACACAGACACACACACACACACACACTTATTTGTTCCTCTCAATACCTCTGAGGTAGATGATATTTTCATTTCCATTGTACAGATGAAGAAACTGAGGCATATTGAGGTTAAGTGACTTATTCAGGATCAAACTACTAGTGTTTGAAGAGGAATTTGAACTCAGATCTTTTTGACTCTAAGTTCTAAGATCTATCCACTTCATCACCTAACTGCCTCAATTGGGCAAGGGAATTTTGGGTTGGAATTGAAAAGGGAAATTACAGGCCACAACTTAAAAAATATGCATAATTTTGATGGCAGAGGGGTTAATAATACAGTCTTGTGCTTGCTGTTTGATAGTAGAAAATAATGCCCTATTGAGGGAGAAAAGATATATATATCATACAATAATATTGTATATTATACATAATGTATAAATATGTAACTTGGACAAAATATTTAAAGTCTTTTGTTATTTCAGGGGTAACTAGGTGGGGCAACAGATAGAGCTTTGGATCTGGAGTCAGGAAGACTCATCTTCATGAGTTCAAATTTATCTTCAGACACTTACTAGCTATGTGACCCTGGGCAAGTCATTTAATCTTTTTTGCCTCAGTTTCCTCATCTGTAAAATGAGCTGGAGAAGGAAATGGCAAACCACTCCAGGATCTCTGCAAAGAAAACCCCAAAGGGGGTCACGAAGAGTTAGATATGACCGAAACCACTGAACACAACAAAAGTTATTCCAAAGAGATAGTACTGGAAAGATATTTGCTAATTTCCAACTCAGTTGACAGTGAGGAATGGATTTTTTTTCTCTTTGCCTGCAGAGTGATTCCCCCTCCCCCTATAACTTTATTTGTTATTGAAGATTTTTGACATTTTTGATTGTCTTCCTTTCTTTGGTCACATAAGAACAATGTAGTTCTTGCATCTGTAATGATGGAAAAGCAGAGATGAGCTACTCTTCCTATATTTTTATTTTTGATAGTAGTTAGCTCCTTACTTTGAATTGCCACATTAATGATTTGTGGTCTTATGGTACGTCTGTAGCTAAAATGAATAATATTTCCATTTTTAACTGTACCTTCAAGGTTCATTGGCTCTCTCAAAGGAACATTCATCAATGGAGAACTGGTTACTTTTTTTTAATCATGTCCTTTATGAACCAATGAGCCTAATGTGATAGCTTTTTTTTTTTTTTTACTTTGAACATTGATCCTCAACCTTATTTTCTTAACCTCAACACTGAAAGGATGGTACAGTATTTGAGACCTCAGTAGGTTTCCTGTCAGGATTCCTCAACTTAAGAGAAGAGGCATTTACATGCCAAGGCTCATATTTTCAATTTTACTTATAAAAATTCTATGGTTTGTGTCATGACTCTTGGGAGTGTGTTGTAACCCTTGACTACATGACGCCATTGCGTTGAAACTGGAATTTGGTTCTGAATGTATAAGAATTTGAAGCTGGGATTCATTGTGTTCTCAGTTTCAAATTCTTATACATTCATGTCTTTCTCTTTCCTGCTGTCTACATTTTTAAAAAGGGAAAAGATATGGAGAACAAGAGGCTATTTGCTTTCCCTGCTATTTCCACCAATGCCTCTTATTTGCATGGACTGGAAGGACTCTGTGATGAGGATTCTCTCGGCATCCACTCCCCTGTTGTAAGCATTCAAATTTCTAATTGGCAGTTCTGCATTTTCTGGCCCATAAATATAGCTGCCTTATTTTTTATTCTCTTCCCTTGCATCTCTAACAGTACTCTTAGAACTATTATACCAACACCTATTCCAAAAAATGACGATGATGATGTTATTATTATTCCAACTTAGCATCCAAAATATACAATTTCAGGTTCTGGGTCACTATGACTATAGTCACCATGAAAGAGCCCACAGGATTGCATTTTCTGTTGGAGAGAGGGTAATTTGTCTAATGATAAAGGTTTGAGTCCAATTTTTTTTTTTTTACATCTGATTGACATCTGGATTTAGCTTCAGAGATGGAGCTACAAAAGCAACCAGAAAATGGTTCAAATTGTAATTTTACATATTGGCTAGAACCAACATTATTTTGAAAAGGGAAAGCTCAAGTTTCCCCAACTATCACCAAGTTACAAGTTAGATGGACCTATTCAGGCTACAACATATAGCAGGTGAAAAACACCAAATCTGAAATAAAGTCTTAAGAAAAAATAAAAGTCTCTCTTTAGCATGTGGGACACAACCAACTTCTATTATTACTTTATTTAAAAAAAAGGTGTTTTAGTCACATGGAGCTGGTTGTTTCATTATTCACTAAATCTTTCTCCTATTATGCAGATCTAAAGACTTGGAATGTTTTCTAAGTAAAGCTTTTGTAAGAGGTATCATCCATTCAATTTTCTGATAAAAGAGTCTCTATTTAAAGTTTTTTATTCATTTGCTAATTTTTTTGGGGGGGGACAAGACAACTTAGGGTTTTTAATTTGAATCTATCTAGCTTTTAAATCAAACATTTTGTAGGAATGAGATAACAGGTGTGATTTATTCATAGTTCTTTACTGGAAAGGAGATAGTGATGCTTCTAATTTGACTCAGAAGCAATCCTTGAAAATTAACAAGTTCTAGCATCATATGCCATGTTAATGTTATTTTATTTATCACACAATTGTATTTTTCTACACGATCATAGATTTAGCATTGGGAACACTATCAAGACCTTGGAAGGCATCAAGCCCAACCTCCTCTTTTTAAAGATAAGGAAACTGAGAAGTGAAATTACCTGTCCAGAGTCACACAGCTAGTGTCTGAGGGAGGATTTGAACCTAGGTCTTCCTGACTCCAAGTTCAGCACTTTATTCACTGTTACATCCTTGTCAGAGTATGTCACTCATCCTAATTAGGAGTTACACATTTTATAAATGAAACCCAGGATTATGTACGGGAAATTTGTGCTCATGGGGACAAGATATAATTATGAGAGGCATTTGGAGACACAAAAATAAGTAAGAAGGGTTCCTAACCCTTTTTGTCTCATGGATCCCTTGGGTAGTCTGGTAAAGCCTATAGACTTCTCATGGTGTTTTTAAATGTATAAAATAAATTAGATTACAAAGGAAACCATTTATATTGAAGTGCTTCCTTAGATAGTCAGCTAGCATTTATTAAGCCCTTACTATGAGCCAGGCACTGTACTAACCACCAGACAGGAAAACTTCAAACACATGTGATTTAGGAGCTAGTCTAGCAATCACAGGAATTTTAAAGTAGTAATGAGTGTAAACCCTTACCTATAATAACTGTAGTGTGATGGGAAAATGCCTGATTTCTATTTGTGAAAAACCAAACAAACAAAAAAACAAAACATAAGTACTGCCAATAATATTACTGTGGTTGGGTGCACACCTTCCTAATTGAAGGAAATTAATTTTAGTTAGGAATTAGTCAAAATAAAGGTGTGTTCTTTTTCCCACACGGTTTCTATCCATGAACTCACAAGGAGTTAGGACTCAAGTTAATAACCCTGAACTCAGGAATCAAGTGATTATCTGGGTGGTGTAGTGGATGGAGTTCTTTATCAGGAATCAGAATGACTTATCTTTGTGAATTCAGATCTGGCTTCAGAAACTTAGGAGCTGTGTGACCCTGAGTGAGTTACCTAACCTTATTTGCCTCAGTTCCTCATCTGTAAAATGAGCTGGAGAAGGAAATGGCAAACCATTCCAGTATCTTTGCCAAGAAGACCCCAAATGGGATCACGAAGAGTTGGACACAACTGAAAAATGACTAAATAAGGGGTTAAATGGGGGTGGGTACCTGGTAATTCCTGGGGCTTATGTTTCCTTTAATGGAGCAATAGGGTTAGCCCTATGATAAAACCTATCCATATATTTCATTTGTTTTTCATTTCCCCCCCACTTAATAGTATTTTTTTTCCAATTACATGTAAAGATAGTTTTCAACATTCAGTTTTATGAGATTTTGAGTTCCAAATTTTTCTCCCTCCCTCACTCCCCTTTCCCCTTCCCAAGACAGTAACAATCTAATATAGGTTATATATGTACAGCCATGTTAATCATATTTCCACATTAGTAGAAATTAGTGCTGTGAAAGAAGAATCAGAACAAAAGAGAAAAACCATGAGAAAGAAAAAAACGAAAGTGAAAATAGTATGACTCGATTTGCATTCAGACTCCATGGTCTTTTCTCTGGATGTGGATAGGATTTTCCATCCTGAGTCTTTTGGAATTGTCTTGGATCATCGTATTGCTGAGAAGAGCTAAGTCTGTCATAGTTAATCATTGCACAATGTGTGTACAATGTTCTCCTGGTTCTGCTTACTTCACTCAATATCAGCTCATTTAAGTCTTTTCAGATTTTTCTGAAATTTACCTGCTCATCATTTTTTATAGCACAATACATTCACATACCACAACTTGTTTAGCCATTCCCCGATTGATGGGCATCCCCTCAATTTCGAGTTCTTTGGCACCACAAAAAGAGCTGCTATAAATATTTTTGTACATATGGGTACTTTCCCCTCTTTCGTTATCTCTTTGGGATACAGACTTACTAGTGGTGTTGCTAGATTAAAGGGTACGCACAGTTTTAAAGTTCTTTGGGCATAGCTCCAAATTGCTCTCCAGCAGTATATTTTATTTGTAAAAATTATTGGAACTTTTTGTTTTTATATCATGGCCATTTTGTCCCCCCCACTCCTTCATATCAACCTTTGATTTTATTCTTGACTCCACCTTGAGTGAATGTCAGTATTCCTAGGGGCACATCCTGAACCAGCCTGGTATCTACCAGTTCATATAAACCACAAAGACCTCAATCATGCTGCAGAAAACAAATCACATTCAACTCCGTAACAACCCAGCTTTCTGCAGACAATTAGAACCACATATAAGAATCATGATGTGAAAAACATGGATTAGTTAAACAACTGCTCATTTCTAGACAAAATGAAGAGACTGTCACCTGAGTTTTCTTTTCAAAAAAAGCAAACTGAAACAAATTTGTGCCTCAGACCATTTGATACTTGGTAAGTTCAAGGCTATGTGCCATTCTCAAGATCACCTTGGGTTATGGTTTGTATGAACTGGTGGATGCCAGGACTTGTATACATTATGACTAAAGAGCTGTGTATGAACTGGAAGCCCATTTATAGAGGCTGGTAGCCAGGGCCTTTAACAAGGTTCCCAGATAGCTATACCCATTCTCTGATCCAGAGATCAAGGGTCCTGCCTCGGAGTTCGATGGGAGAGACCCAGGACAGGAAGAGCATAGATAACTGTGGTGCTTACTATCTGGGATGGGTAGATGAATGGAACAGGAGAGGACTGAACCTTCAGAGGAAACTCTGCTTATTAGAGGTTGCTATAAACCCCCCAAGAAGAGGTATTATTGGAGGCCTACAGAGTCATTGTGCTGACTTCATAGTTGTATGCCTGTGAAACCTGGGCAGTCTACCAGTGCCACATTAGGAAATTGAATCACTTCCATTTGAATTGTTTTAGGAAGATTCTGAATATCACCTGGCAAGATGAGGCACTGGATACTGAGATTTTTTCTTGAGTTGAATTGCTAAGCATTCCAATTCTACTGCAGAGAGTGCAACTCTAATGCGCTGGCTATGTTGTTTGAATGCCAAATGTACGTTTTCCTAAAAGACTATTTTATAGGGAACTCAGAGAAGGCAAGCACTCACACTGAACTCAGAAGAAGCAATACTAGGATTCTTTCGAGGTCTTTCTTAAGAACTTTGGAATCAATTGTAAGACATGGGAGACATTGACAAAGGACTGCCCAGCATGGCACGCCCACATCAAAGAAGGTGCTGTGCTCTATGAACAAAGAATTGCAGAAATTCAAAAGAAACATGAGATGTGCAAATTTAGAGACATCTACACCCCAAACACATGGACTGTTTGTGCTCAACCTGTGACAGAGCCTTCTGAGTTCAATAAGTCTGATCAACCATAGTCAGACACATTGTACCTTGATCCCAACACAGTGAAGTTATTTTGGTCCTCTTCAAGTAGGAAGGAAAACTAACCACCCACCACACGTCTCACCAGAGCTAGTATTTGAACCTAGGTCTTCTGATTCCAAGTTCAATGCTCTTTCAATTTAATTTTTTTCAATTAGTAAGTATTTCTTTTCTTTCCCTCCCACCTCCCTCTAAATGAAAAAAAAAATGCAAAACATTTGTACCAAATATGCATAGTCAAGCAAAACACATTCCTACATTAAAAAAATCCTTTGCTGCTTTTCTCATTGTACCACATTGTTTATGGAAAGGGGTGAAATGATTTTAGATTTAATATAGATACCTAATAATTTAATTTTTTGAAACCAAAAGTCATACTGAAGAATTTTTCTATCTAGTCATGGACAAAGGTCCAGAGGCAAAAGAATTTTGTGTTTAGTATTTGTAGTGTATATTTGTGCATGAGGATTTTTTTTTAAATCCCTGAATCCTCTCCTACTATAGAGAATAATACATTTCAATTAGAATAGATAAACCAAAATGTGTTCTTTTTTCAATGGTAGGCTAGGGCACTGCACATACTCTTCCCTAACGGTCCCCTCTGCTCTGAGCCTTGGCTTGCTACCTGGACCAGCTTGATTTCCAGTGAGGGCAAGAGGTGGGGAGTGAGTATCCCTTAACTGAGCTTTGGAAGAAGAAAAGGTGGAGATGAGCAGGGACTACATTCTATGCATGAAGGTTGGCCTGAACAAGGACAAGAAATGGGTTGTAGAATGGAGGAACAGCTATTGGCCCAGTTTGGCTAGAATATAGAATTTGTGAAAGGGGCTTAATTTGAAATAAGGCTCAAAAGTACTGAGGGTCAATTGAAGAGGGGATTAAATGATAGGTAGTGTATTTCATCTTAGAACCAGGGACAATGGGAAGTCGTTGAAGGTTTTTGGTCGAGGGAAAGATATGGTCGGATTTGTGCCTCAGAAAGATTGATTTGTTTGAAGGTTGGATTGGTGAGACCGGGAGCAGAGAAAACAGTTAGGAGACTATTATAGTGAGCTAGGAGAGAGGTATGGAGGGCCTGAACTAGATAGAGTGAGAAGAAAGAAGGGGACAGATGTGAGAGATATACTAATAAAACTTGGCAACCAATAGGATATGGTGGGGTGAGGGAGAGGAAAGAGTCGGGGATGAGTCCAAGACTGTGAACCGGGGTGACTTGGGAGGACAGTGATGCTCTCAACAGAAACAGGGAATTTTGAAGGACAGATGAATTTAGGAGACAAGGTAACCAGTTCTGCATTTGGACATGTTGATTTTGATGTGCCTGTAATAGGTCTAGGAGTCAGGTGCTGATGTAGGACTAGTATTAGGGAGAGAGCAGGCTGGATTTTGGGAGTATATATTTGAGAATCATCTGTAGATGATTTCCATTAGAAATGATACTTGAGCTCTGGGATAGCAGATGAGATCATAGGAGAAAGGTGTAGTTAGAGGGATGAGAAGAATGCTTGTTATATAGCCCTGAGGGAAATCCATGCTAAGTGGTGTGTATATTGGTTTCTTAGGAATAAAATGATAAAGTGGGGAATAGGGAAAGGCCACTGTATGTGGCTTGGGTAGACCATTTGAGGGTGCTCTCATTTGAAAGTTCCTCAGACCTTATGAACAAGAAAATTGCTTAACTTTTCGTCCAGCAGGGGGCAGTGGGATAGTGCCATCCTAACCAGTGCATTCAACACAGTGCTTCTGGTTAGTGATGCCTTAACAATGCAGCTTCTCTTCCCCCTCGTGGCTTTGTGCTTGGAAAGAGAAGTGATAACTAGTCACACGCCAGCACATTATGTCATCGCAGGAAAATTACATGGCTTATTTTACAGATTAAAAAATGTCTAAACATCTGGAATTACAATTTGTAGAGAAAAAATACATATACAAATAATCTTGGTTGGATTGCTTTAGAAATGCTGGGTGTTGGGATATTTATTCTGCGTTTGTTTTTGCTTACTTGGAATGAGTGGTTTAAATTAGATTTTGTTGTTGCAAGCACCATAAATTGCTTTTGGGAGGGGAGTGGGACAGGAGAATTTCTTTTTCCCTCCCCTTCTGACTCCCTACTCACACGTAATAGGTTAAAGTGTTCATGGAATTTTCCCGGCACAGGGAACTCCTTGTGCATTTTCCTGGAATAGTAAGTAATTTGTTTTTAAATATGACATAAAAAACCCTTTTTTTGAAGTTCATTTAAAAGCTTAAGTTATCTATGTATATTATTGATAACTTTAGGGCTTTTTGTAGTAATGAAAAATAAAAATAAAAGCAAAAAAACCCCCAAAACCCTGCACCACAAACCTTAGCACTACCTAGCACTAAACTATGAGAATTAGAATCCAACTGTTCAGTTAGATAGCTTGTTGTCCTTTAGGGCAGGGATGGTAGAAGGACACTAATTTGAGGGAGGAAAGTATTAATTAGAGGCTGCACTCAAAACTCACCTCTTCTAGGAACCCTGTCTTGATTGTATCTATCCCACTTGTTGTTCCTTTGTTCCATGTCCCCAGCCTCAGAATTCGTACTTTATATCATTTTTGTACAAAGTCATTTTGCATGCATATATTGCTGTGTAATCACTGGGGAAGGGAGACAGTGAAAACTGAAAGAACTATTGCTGTTGTTGTTCAATTGTATCTGACTTGCTGTGACCCAGTTTGAGGTTTTCCTGTCAAAGATACTGGAGTACTTTGCCCGTTTCCTTCTCCAGCTCATTTTACAGATGAAGAGACTGAGGCAAACAGAGTTAAGTGACTTGCCCAGGGTCACAAGTGTCTGAGGCCAGATTTGAATTTAGGAAGGTGAGTTTGCTTGACTCCAGACCTGGTACTCTAATCACTGTACCATGTAGCTGCTCACTAGGCTGCTATAGTAGTTTGGGAGAAACGTGATGACGGTTTGAACATGAGACCTTGGGTGAGTAAGTTCATCTCTCTAGATTTCATTTTCAGCATCTGCAAAATAAAAAGCCAAACTAGATGTTGAAGATCTATGATTCCAAATTCTTCTGGAATTTCAATTGTATGAATTTTGTCTATATTGTTAGATTGTAAGCACTTTATCCTCTGGATTAATTCTTCTGGAATTTCAATTCTGTGTATTTTGTCTATGCAGCTACATTGTAAACAACTTATCAGGGTTGTTACTAGGGTGGAATTTGTGGGGCTTTGCCCCAGGGTTCTAAAATATAAATGGCTGCTTCCTGGAAGCATTTCCCCTGTGCAACTCATATCTAGCATCAGGCACAGCCACTGCTGGCCTAAACTATGTCTATAGTGGGATATGTGCCATAAGATAGCATCATCATTGGCATCCTTCCTCCTCTGTTCAGCTTTGTCCTTGGTGGACTGAGGGTGCTTTTTTTCTGCAGTTGGCAACACTTTCAGCAGTGGAGAAACCCTCAGGTGTCCCAGCGTGTGCTTTATCTTCCTTTTCCCCTCCCCTCACCCCTGGTTAGTCTCCCTGTCCCAGGGCTTATCTCTCATGAGAATTTGTTTGTTAGGGCTCTACTTCTCCTGGACACTTTCTCTTATCTCTTGCCTAGCTCTTTCTCCCCTCTAATACATTGACTGTTCTACTTTTTGTGTGCCTAATATTGAGCTCTGCCCATTGTAAGTGTATATAGTATGTAGTATATAGTAGATAGTAGATAGTATACAGTACATAGTACAGTAAGTGCTCATTTTAAACTTGTTACTTGGTAACAGAGTGTTTGATGGATCTAAATACCACAGTTACTAGGGGGAAGAGCTTACCATTTGACAAGAACTTCTGGGAAACTTGGACAGTGGTATGGCAGAAATTAGGTTTAGACTAATACCTCACACAATATACCAAAATGAACTGCAAATGTGTTGATGACTTAGATATAAAAATGCACACCATAACAAATTACAGGAGCTAGGAAGAAATGACCTTTAAGCTCTAGAGATGAAAGAAGAGTTCATTACTAAACAAATGATAGGGAGGATCACACAGCATAAAATGGATAATTTTGATTATGTAAAATTAAAAATGTTTTGCAAAAACATCTTATGCATTGAAAATTAGAAGGGAAATAGGTATCTAGGGGAAAAAAATCTTTGTAACAAGGTTCTCTTATTGGAGCCATTTCAGTTGTGTCCAACTCTTTGTGACCCCTTTTGGGGTTTTCTTGGCAAGGGTACTGAAGTGGTTTGCCATTTCCTTCTCCAGCTCATTTTACAGATGAAGAAGGTGAGGCAGAGTTAAGTGACTTGCTCAGGGTTACACAACTAGAAAGTTTCTGAAGTCAGATTTGAGCTCTTGAAGATGAGTCTTCCTGATTCCAAGCACAGTGCACTATCTACCTAGATGCCCTTTATCTAGTATGTATCTATCTTTGCATAAATCTGAGGGTACTCATGATTTCCATTCCCTTTAGAGATAGATGTGACAAAGCGGACCTGCACAGGTAAATAGTACAGCCCTCTCATAGGGAAGCTGCCCTATTTCCCAGAACAAGTGGGACAGCCACAGGAACCTTAATCCACCTTAGAAATCAGTAACCTACCTGGATCGTAAACTTGATATCTCAATATAACATTAGTCCATCCACTTTTCTATTCTTAACCCATCAGAATGGACTTCTCTCTTTATGAAAGTTTGTCTTTAAAAGTTTAAGCACAGCCTGAGTTTGCGTACAGGCCTGTGAATGTATATGCCTTATATGTAATAACAAACTCCTGTTGCTATATTTTTTTTCTGATCCTGACTGAATTCCTTAGGGTAAGCCCCAAATGAAGAATTTTCTTTCGTCTTTCAACATCTCCCTTTAAAAATATATATAAGATACATATATATCTTTAAGTATATATAAGATATATATATCTTTAAACATATATAAGACATATATAAAGAAATATATATAAGATATATATATCTTTAAAATATATAAAGAATGAATTCAGATTTGAAAAACTAAAACTCATTCCTCAATAGATACATGGTAAAAGGCAGTTTTCAAAGGAAGAAATCCAAACTATCAAAATCCATATGAAAAAAGCTCCAAATCACTACTATTTAGAGAGATAAACATTAAAGCAAGTCTGGAGTTCTACCCTACGCCCATAAGACTGGCAACGATGGCAAAAGAGGAAAATGACAAATGATGGAGGGGAAGCAGGAAGGCAGATAAACTAGAGCTGTAAATCAGCCTGGCCATTTTGGAAGGTAATTTGTTACTATGCCTGGAAAGAGCCCAAAATATATTTTGACCCAGATCTATCACTAGTATGTCTATGCCTCAAAGAAATAAAATAAAAAGGAAAAGTATCCATATGCACAAAAATATTTATAGCAGTTCTTTTTGCGTTAGTCAAAAACTGGAAACTGAGGGGCTATCCTATTAGGGAATGGCTAAATAAATTATGGCATATGAATATAATGAAATATGATTGCACCACAAGAAATAATGAAATGGACAATTTCAGAGGCAATTAGGGAGACCTTTATGACATGATAAAGAACAAAGTAAACAGAAATTGAGAACAATTTATATCATGAAAAGAACATCATAGAAAAAGACACATTTGAAAGACTTTAGAACTCTGATTGACATAAGAATAATTTATGAGTTCACCACTCATCTCCTGACAGAGATGTAATAAACTTAAAATACATATATTTTTGACCATAGTTAATGAGGGAATTTGTTTTGCCATATTTGTAAATATGTATTGAGAGATTTTAAAAATTGCTTATTAGCAGGCATTGGGAAGGATAGAGTAATAAAAAACTGATGCTTAAAAATTAAAGAAAGAAAAAATGAGTCAAATTTGGTATAATTGGGTTTTGTTGAACCAACAGTAAAGCTGAGAATCTGCTGAGAAATAATTATAATAGGTGATATTTATATTCATGAACTGCTTTATGTCTCCCAAAAGGATCAAGTGCACATATGTAAGGTTTATATATATATTAAGCTCAAGATAGAAGCTTCTTTTCTTATATGTATGTATATTTACATATACATAAACATGTATGTATATATACACATATAAATGTAATGTTAAACATATAGATTTGATTCTTGTGAGGGACATACATATATTCACATATACATATAACATTCACGTATTATTATACCCACCTGACAAATGAGTTTACTTAGGCACAGAAAAATCAGTTGACTTCTTGAAGGTCACACAACAAGTAAGTGCCAGGCCAGAATTAGAACCCAGATCTTCTCATGGCAAATTAAGGGTTCTTTTACACTGCCTCTAACAACCCACTGCTGTTTGGGATTGACCCAAACCATGGGGAATTAAGAAAGTGATCTTAATCTTAACCTCCTTACTTGATGCTACATCTCAGTGGCACCAGTGCCAACGATTGGCTGTCTAGGGGAATATTGCCAGACCACTATCAATGAGGCAGACTACTTAAACTTTAGGAGTTGGACCTAAGATATTTCATCTACAATCAATAGATGTTTATACTATTAATCTTTCTTTCTCTGTCATTTTTCTGCTTTAAATCTTTCCCCTCTGCCCATCCAGAGCTCAAAATTATAGAAAATGTTAATTTTAGTAATGGCGTGTCATTTGGATTATGCGTATGAAAGCAAAATTTAAAAAAATGATCAGGAGAAATTACACAAGCCAATATGATGAGGCACACATGAGATTGTGGTCCAGCAGGGTTCAGTTTTAGGTTTGATGCTGCTTTTTATTCTGCTACCATTCCACCAATTTCAAGGGTACATTTGACTTTATAACGGAGTACATGTTAGCCTATTGAGTCAACATCTCATAGTGACTAGAGTGCTTAGGCTTGAAGTCAGAAACACCTGGGTTCAAATCCTGCCTCTGACACTTACCAACTTTGAGATCCTTATCCAGGTGACTTTCTATGTATTTCAGGCAGCTACCTTGTGATCTACCCATTAATTCATGGATGTGTTTTAATAGGTGGATTCCCCTTCACTGAGAATTCTCCACACTGGAAAAGATCATAGATCCTTCACCTATTCATATAAAGCTTAGCCATAGTCCATGTGTATTTCTTTTAGATTAAAATCATAAAACAACAGCATCATATCTTCAGAATACTCACCAGCTCCTTATCAATGCTAATATAATTCTTCAGATGGAGATAGTTAATGTAATATAGATAACCTTACGGATGTCATCTTCTGTTTTACGTAGTCTCATTCTTATTGTTCAATAATTAATTTGAGTCTATGCAATTCAATTTAATTAATTTATTAAGCACTTACTGTTTTCTAGGCACCTAAGGTAACAAAAAAGATATAGTTCCTGCCCTCAAGTAGTTTCTATTCTATTCATTCTTCTAGCACTCAAAAGGCAGCCATATTGACATGGAATGCTTGATTTTCTTTCAACAGAAAACTCAAATGAAGACTTTCAATCTGAAATATTCCACAGAGTTTTTTTGTTTTTTGTTTTGTTTTTGTTTTGCTTTTGTTTTTGTTTTTGTTTTGCTTTTGCTTTTGTTTTTGTTTTTGTTATTTACTTTGAACTTCGATGGATCCATGGTCTATATGATTTGGATATTTCTTCCCTTGATGCAGATTGCATCACTGTCCTTGGGCTTGGCCTCTGGTAAACCTGCAAGGGATCTATCTACCCAGAGAGCTGGTGACCAATAAGTTCTTTTGATATTAGGTGAATAGTAAAAATAATAATGATAGCTAGCATTTATGTAGTACTTTCAAGTTTGCAAAATAACTTTGACAAATGTTAACCCATTTGATCCTCACAGCAACCGTAAGAAGTAGGTGCAATTATTATAACTACTTTATAGATAAGGAAGTTAAGCGACTTCCTTTGGGGTCACACAACTTGTGTTTGAGGTAGGTTTTGAACTCAGGTCTTTGAGACTCCAAGTTTTGTGCCATCTAGCTGCCCTTCCTTGTGCTCCTTACTGGACTACCAGTGGAACACACAAGCTGCCCATGGGTTATGTGTTGCTCTCCACTGACTTGTTTTTTCTCTGGTATCTTCCATTATGCCCCTAAATCTGTGCAACTCCTCATTTGTAATGTGCCTTTTTGTACTTTTAAAAATCTTTTCATCAAAACATTCAAGTCTTTCAGAGGGACTATTGAAATACACTCTAGTCTAACTCAGAAACAGAACAAAGCCTCTAACTCTAAATTTCCTGGCAAAGCATATTGAACACTAAAAGTAAAATAGTGTTAATTATTTTATTATTCTTACATTTAAAATTACAGCTGACAACATTGATTTCCATTCTATTCAATTTGATACAACTTTATTGTTCCAAAGATTCGGTGAATAGATTTCAGTGTATACATGACTTTGAACAGGAAAAAAATTACATCTTCATTTTTACTAACCAGTGTGTGAAATTTAGTATTTCCTTCAGTTATTTAAAAACATTATTCTAAGATGTGGTCCTCATTTTTCCCATAACTGCCAAAGATATCCATGATGTATGAAATGTTAAGAACCCTTGCTTTATGAGTACAAGGTACAGGACAAGCAGACCCAGCCTTTAGGGAGGTTACAGTCTAGTAGGAATGTGAGCAATTCACCCAATTAACTCTAACTTAGAATGTGATGAAGCACACTGATGAGATCAGAGTATTCTGAGAGATCAAAAGCTACCTTAATAAAGTTTTTTTTTAAAAAAAGTTTAATGTTTCTAAAAATAAGAAGACAGAGTCTTATATGAGTAATGGTGTTTACAAAAGACAAATGCAACCATGCTGACAAGTAATTGCACTTCCCATTGGGGTGATTATTGCTGATCCTCAGAACCCTTCCCAGGCTTTAATGAATCTTCACCAATCCCCTGTGAAGTGGGACTTTTTCATCTCATGCCAAGCAGGAGGTAGAGAGCATTTGCCAGATGTGTTTAAGGCCAGAGAGGAGCCAGGGCATATGGAAACAGGAGCCGACCCAGATGCAGAATCCTTTCTCATAAGTTTAAGCACATATAGGCAAGGATTTGAGTAGAGATGCTCATGAAGTTTTTGAAAAGCACTTCCAAGAAAATAATATTACAATACCAGGAAGGAGATGCTGAGGTTGTAGCTTGCTCCCCAGGGTAGATGGTAAGTATGGGACAGAGAAAGCATGACAAAGGGAGAGGGAAAGAATGGAGACCAGAAACAGGAGTGATGGGAAGACAGGCAGTGAGGGAAGTAATTCAGTAATGAAAGAAGGTTTAGACAGTAGATTGGTGTGGGTTAGAGTCAAGATTTTCCTGGGATAGAACTGGTCCAGAAAAAGTGGCTTTTCCATTTTGGTGTTTCACTACTAATGCCAGAAAACAGCTATGATTTCAGACCTTCTCCAAGTACTAGAGTAAATATTTACAGTATAATTTTATAGCAAAGCTACTCATCTAGATGACTGTTTTTATAGCCTGTTCTCTTTCTTTTAACTTCCTCTGTTCAGCATACTGTATCACATGGGGGCAGGGGAAGGCATTCCTTCACATAGGGGAAACTGCTTTACACTGACACTGAGTTGATTATCAGCTTGGAGTATAATGTCTGGGTAAGCCATCAGATGGCAGTCCAAGTCCTGAGGGATCAGCTTGAGTAACTGTGCAGGCAAGGGAGGAACTAGAAGTCCTAAAACTTTGAATGCCTATACCTTTGCTCTTACGGTGCTATCCTGACCTAAATTAGGGTATGATTTAATCCCATCATATTTTAAAAGTGAATTGGCTCATATTGGCCTCTTGGTATAGGTAAGGCCTAACGTAAGCCAGTTCCTTGGTAGTTGAAATAAAACATTTGTAGGACATCTTAATGTTAACCAAAAAAGATTTATTTAGCTGTAACAAGGAAAAAATATTTAGCGAGAATACTGCATGATTCAGACGTAGCTCCCTTGACTCTATGTTATCCAAAGTAGTCCGCTATCAGGGAGGAACTAGGGTTCTTTGTGCATTTTTGTATTTGAGAAGTGCTAGATACTTTATTCCCCTGAGCCAATTAAGCATCAAGGATGGTTTCAATAACTTTTATAGAGAAGAATTAACCTAGCTAATTCTGGTGGGAGGCCTGGTAATTATTCTACTTACCACATCTCCATTCTCAGGGAATCATAATCTCATTCCTAACTTCAGCATAACTGAAAGAATTGCTCACTCATATCTAGATTAAACTCCTTTTACTGAATTGAAATAAAAAATGTAATGCACCCACTGGGACTTGAGTAATCCATGGACTCTTGGGGTGCACCCTCCATCTACTCAGGGAGGAAATGAAACTCTCTCATGGGAGGTGTGAGGCAATGGCCAAATTATTGAATTAAAAAAAATACAACTCCCACATAAGTATATCCATCTCACAAACAAGACTAAAACAGATAATTTATACCAACTACTAGTAGGTAGGTGATCAGAAGAAGAGTGGGAAGCTGTTACCTTCTCTGGCCTCAGAGACCACAGAGGCTCCCTGAGGTCAGGCATTAAGTGCTATTGATTCATCATCCCCTCTGGTGCCAGTCCACCAAATCCTCCTCTCAGGTCTCCCATCTTTTCCAGGCTAGATCAGCATTAGGTTGTTATAGAGGTTTAAAGCTTAGGGGGACCACCAGATGCCAATGTGTTTTCTCTATCACCTTTGGGAGCCAATATAACACAGTAGAAAAGTACTGAACTTGGAGTCAGAAGACCTGTATTCAAATCTTGGCTCTGATCCTTCCTTCTTGTGTGACCTTGGGCAAGGTGTTTAACATCTTTGGGTCTCAGCTTCTTTACAATTGTAAAATGAGGGGTTTGGACTTCAAATATCTTTGTAGAAGAGGAAATTATTTATTTTTATTATGTTTTTGTTGTGTATTTAAGATTTGTTTTGTATTACTAAATTACAATAAATCCTTTTAAAAAGAGGTTGTTCTTGCTATCTTTTATTTTTACATCATCTAGATTTCCTCCTGTATTCCTCCCTGTCCTCTCTCCCAGAACCATCCCTTATAACAAAGATTTAAGAAAAAAAAGACAAAGAGGAAGAGGAGAAAACCATTCAGTAAAGCCAATCAATATATGGCAAAAAATCTGACATTATATTCAATATTCTAACCCATGGACTCCCCACCTTGACAAAGGAGTGAGAGGCAAGGGTGTCTTCTTGAGGCCATGCTTTTTTGTTATGATTTGGCAAAACTGATTTGTTATTGTTTTGCTGTTGTTCTTTTCCTTTTACATTGTGGTCACTGTATATATTCTCTTTTTCCCCTTCTTTTTGTTTTTCTGGTGAGGCAATTGGGGTTAACTGACTTGCCCAGGGTCCCACAGCTAGTAAGCGTCAAGTGTCTGAGGCTGGATTTGAACTCAGGTTCTCCTGACTCCAAGGCCAGAGCTCTATCCACTGCATCACCTAGCTGGCCCATGGATACATTTTTTTTCTTGCCAGGCAATTGGGGTTAAGTGACTTGCCTAGGGTCACACAGGTAGTAAGTGTCAAGTGTCTGGCCTGAGACCAGATATGAACTCAGATCCTCCTGACTCCAGGGCTGGTGTTCTATCCACTGTGCCACCTAGCTGCCCCCACTGTATACATTCTTTTCTTGGCTCTGCTTACTTTACTTTGCATCAGTTCATGTATTTTCCTATGTCTCTGTATTCAACATGTTCATTGTTTCTTAAAGCCCAGTAGTATTCTATAATTGTGAATTCAATAATTTATTTTGTTTTTATTGTATGTTTAAGATGCAATAAAATTTTAATGAAGTCTTAATTTTATTTGACTAAAATATGATCTAATACAATTATTTTCTTAGATCATTTTATGAAAATTTAGGGACAGTGATTTTTTTTTTTGAAGCAAAGAGCATTGCTATATAAAATTTAGAAGCCATTGTACTAAAGGCTGAACCTTCCCTCTTCTCCCAGTCTCTTTTGCAATCTGCTCCTTACTATCCTAAGATAGGTACCTTTCAAGGACACATTGGTTGGAGGAACCAGAAACATTTTGGTTTCGTTGGTAAAGGATGTGGGATTGGACTCCCTTAGTTCACCACTATTAGTTCTCAATTACTGAGTTGTCCCTCAAAGGAATATCTATTATATGTAACAACTTCATCAGGTTGTCACCTGAGGGCCTACCGTTAGGCAGTATCTTAGTGTCATCTCCTAAGATCACTGATATTTGGAAGGAGTAACAATTCCCAGAACAACAGTCTAATGTTATCTTCACCTTCTTCCCCTGGCCTCTTGCCTCCCTGTTTCTGTCATGAGTTTTTTGGGAAGCAATGTGACAATCCTTTAAAATGCTTCACTGGTAGCAAATGACAAGACAACTGTAGGGACTCTGTTTATATTAAATACCACAAAGATATTTCATACATTCATTTCATTTTTCCTTCTTGCACTTAAGAGGTCCCAGAAAATTGCAGGGTAGACCCAATCTATTTCAGATACTAGTTATAAATTCAAATAAACTACTGGTAACAAAAAGAACTGGGTTATAGTCTCAACCTTAACATTAACTAGCTAACTAGTTAGGAAAATCACTCCTCATGTTACTTTCCTGAACCCTTAAATGGTCATAACTCCTCTTTATACTTCACATAGATTTTATGACAATAACATGAGGCAAGATGAGAACATTACTTTTTTTTTTCTTAAAATGCTATAGAAACTTAAAGTCTTATTATACATTTGTTTAGTATTTACCTTGGCATACATGAGTTCTTACCTGGGTAAATACTGGCACACTGGGAAACCATTACTGACTTTTTTGGTTGGGGGGGAGCGAGACACAAATCTGTGATTTCATCAATGACTGGAACTCCCTGGTTTTCATAAACATTGATCAACAACTCCTGTAACTTAACAGTCTTAGAGAGTTGCTTGAGGGCATTGAGAGGGTAAGTTATTTCTCCATGGTCATGTAGTATGGGAGATAGGGAATCTACAGAGGCCTTTGTAGATAAAGACGAGGGTGAACAAAGAGATTCTCTGTTTCAGCTTTAATGGTGACAGTTGTCTGACGCTGGCCAGTAGAAGTGATACTTTTTGCTCAGTGAGCTAGTGTTGAGGTTTAAACCCAGTAGATCCGGGCAACTAGGTGACTCAGTGGATAGAGAACTGGGTCTGGAGTCAGGAAGACCTGAGTTCAAAACTGGCTTACTAGCTGTGTGACCCTGGGCAAGTCACTTAATCTCTATTTACCTTAATCCTTTGGAGAAGGAAATGGCAAACCATTACAATATTCTTTGTCAAGAAAACCTCATGGACAGTATTAGTGAGCTACGGTCCAGGGGGTCAAGAAGAGTCAGACACAACTGAAAGAGTGAACAACAATGGCCAATGAAATCTTCTTATATGTAGTAACCATACGGAGAACTGTATAACTCTTCAGACTGCATGCCCATGATGGGTCTGAATAAAAGAGACTGCATCAATTAGGCTCATTGAAGCTTTTGTTTTGGTGAAGCCAGAAGGTTGTCCTGTGGGTCACTGCTTCACAATGTCTTTTCCAGGACTTCCTCTTGTTGCTAGAAACATGAGCTTAGCCCCATTTAATAGAAGTACTTTTTACCATACCACATTGTGGTTCTTGCTTTCCTTGTGCTCCCATGATCCAAATCCAGGCCTTTCATGTGTTAATCATAGCTAGTATGTGTGAGATGGAGGACCTGAAACCAGATCTTTTTGACTCCAATGCCAGCCCTACTATCCACCATTTTGTGGTGTCTTGCAGACATCACTGATATCATTACTAAATAATATCATATTGGTTTGGAAGAATCAACATATCCCCCTACACCCCTAACTTTCTTTTCCTCTTTTTACTTATCTACTTTAAATTCATCAAATGAGAGAATTATATCTTAAAATGTGCCAATTAACATGTGAGGGAGTATAGAAATAGGCTGTTTGTCAAGTCTAAGGAGGTTTTTTTTTTTTCTTATAGGCACCTCCCAAATAAGGTTCTAGGTTAATTTCTGCTTTTATTACCATCAGTCATTGTATATGAATCATCTGTATCCTTATAAATCCTTGTGCCCACAATGCTATTAGTACGGGAAAAACATTGAATAATTTATGTTTGGAGAGACTGCCTAATATTAGTGGAGGACACTGGTGGACTGGAAATCAGAAGACTAAGGAATCTATCCCTGATTATTATTATGGACAAGGCAACTTAGCCTTCTTGACAGAATTATATTGACAGAATTGTAACCAATTTTCTCCTCAAGTTTTTTCCTTAAATTTGATCATGATATTGTCCAGATCAGGGACCTATTCAATGGGATCCTTACACAATGAATAAATTGCTTGGACCAAAGGAATCAACCTGAGGGTCCATGGGCAGCTAAGTGCATGGTCAGCTGGGAGTAAATTCCCTTAATCCTTTCCTCCTAGCTAGAATTGATTTCCCCCTCCTCAATTTGCAACTAGGGTTGTGTATGGATTTCCCTCATGCTTACCAAATTCTGCTGTGTATTATAGATAGTTACATACAATATCTTATCCCTCCCTTAGCTTATAAGTTTCTTTGAGAGAAGAGATTGGGTCATATTTCATATTTGTATTCCCAACCCCCTAGGATAATGCCTTGCACAAAGTAGGTACTTAATAAAAGTCTGTTGAATTAAAGAGAATTACAGATAAGTCAGGTAGATAAATATTCCTTTGTTAAAGGATTAGACTAGACTTGATGATTTGTTAAATTCTTTCTCTTTCTCACCCCCAATGGGCTAAAATCAGTTATCTGCCTTTCAAAAGGATTCCCACTTATAGTCCTGAAGGCCCCTTAGCTTTTTGAACACATGATAATTTCAGTTTGGCCAATATGTTTGCCTTCTCCACTTAGCTAGGGTAGCCTAGAAGCACTGCTTTTTGGACTTCTTATCAAACTCCAATATGGTAAGAGATATACCTACTGTGTGGGATGGGGTTGGGGTGTAGAGGAAGGGAGGAGAAATAGGAGAAAAGAGTTTAAGGAATCTAAAATATTCCTTATTTTCTGTAAGGCATAATGCTTGGCAATCATTTAAGTTTCCTCCTTTTTTAGTCAGGGCAGCTCACAGTTGGAAATTTTTTTTAGATGAAAACAATAACCATGAGGAATATCACTGTAGAAAGCCTTAATTTTTGAAAGGCAGAACAATATTTTGGCTAACAAGTAAATATAAAAGCAAAATCACTGATGGGTATGGGCCCATCATTCAGTTTCAGAAGCCGAGACCTTTGCCCCTTTCACCAAAAGGAATTTGGTTCTCATTTGTCTACAGGTCCCAGAAAACCCTTAAACTTTTTTACTCTGGTCTCTGGTTCCTTATCGACTCCCTTATCTCCCTTGGAAAGTCCTAGCCCCACCTTCTGATCCTTTCAAACTTCTACCTTCCAGTTTCTTTCATTATCTATTCCCATTGTTTATTCAATCTCTCAGACCTTCCAATTCTCATCTAGACCCTTTTCCCAGACCCCTCCTCTGGCCACCCAAAGTTACTTCAGTGTATATAAGATCCACCCTGACTCCCATTCAAATGCTGAGAATCTCTCATGCCTAGAGGCTGAGCTTTTCTCATGCCCACTCTTCCTTACAGGCCTCACCTGGCGTATGTGATTTATCTCTAATAAACTTTTTCTCTGGCTGGAAGAAGATTTGAGTTGAATTCATTCAGGCAGGGCCCAGCGCTGAGATCTTGGGGTTTCCAAGCACCCCAAAACCTCTAGACCTCTTTGTCACCATATCACAAAGAGTTCAGAAAAAAAATATAATTGTCTGTGAATGTAAGGATTAACAAAAATCCTTTAATAAAAGTTGCCTCTAACAAGATCAGGGTATGAATAGATGTCAAAATCTATCAGAAAACTGTATCATTGTCTTACTTAAATGATTCATCTAAAGTGTGACATTATTTTTGATTCAAATCCAGTTTTATAATTTTATTAGCTCATGAGCAATCCCACAATCCTTTGCATTCATTTGTCTGGTTTCAATCATATTGCCAAAATGGAGCAGAAGCCTCAGGGAAATGTTCCTTCCTTTTGCATCTATTACTTTTGCTTTTTTTTTTTTTGAATGCTGAAGTCTTTAGTGAAAGGCTCCTTTAAAGAATATGTGTTCCTGCAGTTGAACCACTGCCCTCTGAAATGCCAGTTAGGATGTTTTTTCTAGGCAGTTATTCATTTTCCTAGGGTCAAATCTTCCCATGGAATTTATGCAACAACACAAATGTAGCATTGTTTAAAACACTGGAGCTATATTTGGAAAATGGAAAGGGAGGCTTATGGTAGAACTGCTTCTCCTAGGTATAACAGATGCATTGCAGAAAAACCTATCTGTCCTCAGCTTGAGGAAACTTGAGGCTTTCCCCAAAGGATGAGAAGAAATATGGTATGGTAGACAGTGTATACCAGTAGTCATGAGACCTGAGTTCTAATCCTAACAAAAGATACTCTTCACTAGTGAATTCTATTCTTTGATACTAGAACAGGGTTTTGTTTTTTTTTTTAAATATAGGTTGATCTGTGGATAGATTTCAAGGAGCTAGTGACTTGGATGGGGAAAAAAAATCTTTATTTTCACTGATCTATAACTGAAAATTAGGATTTCCTTCAATTATGATTAAAAACCATTATTCTGAGGTGTCTACATAAATAACCTGACTACCTAAGGGACCCACAAAACAAAAAAGGTTAAGAAGCCTTGTGCTAGAGAGACTTAACAAGTTCTCTAACTTCTTAAGGTCTTAGTTTCTTTAGTTTTCAAATGAAGGGTAAAAGTAATAACTCATACTTTATCACAAAGCGATTTCCTGACAAAGCCCTGTCAAGTTGATCTTAAAGGTACTATTATTATTTAATCATATTTGTAGCTATATTTATTCTCTTTATATTTATTCTATGTATGCTTTCTCCATACTTGTCTTCCTTGTGAGAGTAGGGATTATTTCATTCATTGCATTTATATTTCCAGCATCTAGCATAGTGCCTCTTACACAGTAAGTTCATTTTACGTATATAAGGAAACTGAATTCTGAGAGGGTAAATCTCTGTTGGGTGTACAAGTGTATTTGTGCTTGAGCTCCTCAAATTATCCTGATAACCAGGAAGGGCCGCATGAGGACTGATACAGGGTGTCTTGACATACCAACAATCTTTTGTGGTGACTGAGAGTAAACCCAGCTGGATGTGTAGAAAATCAGCAACTCTGAAGCCAGTTAAGCTCACAGTAGCTTTGAAGCAGATCCCGGGCCATTTAGTGGTTAATGGATGGACCTTCAAGAGATATCCCTATCTTCAGAGACTCCCTTAACTGTAGTTATGAGGCTCTCAGACACATCATATTTTATTGTTTTTGAAGGCATCCCCTTATCTTATTGTTTGTGCTCAAGCCTTGAACTGCCAGGCCTGCTTATTACCAGGAATGCCTTCTGATTCGTGTATCAAAGGGCCACAGCTTGATATATAGCCTCCATATCCATTACTGAGGTGAGCTACTCAGCATTAGGTTGGTTGCTCCCATGCACATGTTTTATTTCCCTGCTTAATAAAAATGTTCTTTAATTTCACAGGCATCCTGTTCATACGGTGTTCTTCCCTTTAGGGAGAAGGGGGATTTAGATCTCAAGAACTGGCCTTCATGTTCTCCCCCTTTGGGTGTAAGAGACATCTAAATTCCCTAAAGAGAGTGTATGCCTTGGTTTACAAGGCAAACCTCAGCCTCCCCATGTCAAATCCAACACTGTTTCCACAGTACCCCACTAACTTATTCTCTATGGTCCCTTCTAGCTCTGAAATTTATTATTTTTATGATTTCTGAGGTTATTTCCAGTTTTAAATTCTGTGACTTCCCTATGGACCCTTCTATTTTCTTTCCTCCCTGCCCTATCATAGCTAAAATATTACAGCTTTCATTGGCATACAAAAATTATAGAGTCACAGATGTAGCTCCTAAATGGTCCCCCATCAGGAGTATTTTGTGTTGACATGTGTCCTCTCTTCATCAGACTTTCCTTCCCAACCTTACCTGTAACCAATAAAATGCATATACCAGATAAGTAGGTGAGAGGCACAGTTTATAGCCATAGATGAGAGTCAAGTTAACTACCCTGCAGGAAGCTCAATATTACCAACAGATCCACCAGTCACCTAGAGGGGAAAAATGATGCAGAATTTTCTGAAGACGTTTCACTTGTTTTTGATTTAATTCTTAGCACAGTGCCTGGAAAATAGTGATTATTGTTTGAGCAATTGGTCGATTGCTTACGATGCCTTCTCTATGAATGCATCAAATGAAATAACATATGTAAAGCTATTTGTAAATCTTAAAATGCCGGATGAATACTAATTATTATTAATATTCTGTTGACTCTAGATCAGCTATTACAAAAATCAGGTAGTCCATGATATAGCTGGCATAGGACTCTACCATTATTCTTGCTTTTCTTCTTTATAGGAAGCAAAGTAGTGGGGTAGCAGATAGAGTATTAGACTAGGAATTAGGAGTACTGGGGCTCAGATCACACTTCTGGCACTTTATTGTTGTAATGACAATGTGCAAGATAGGGCAAGAATTCTCAGAGCCTTAAGTTCCTTTTTAATAGTATTAGCATATATTCCTAGGTAGCATAGTAGGGAAAAGCAGTGGACTGAAAGTTAGATAGGCCTGAGTTCCAATGCAGCCTCAGATCTTTTCTAGTTGTGTGATTCTGGGCAAGTCACTTAACCATTCAGCTTCAACTTTGTCATCTGTAAAATGGGGAAAATAGCATCTTTACTTCTACATCTAGGTGTTGTTGTAGGAACAAAAGATTTAACATGTATAAAACACTGCAAACCTTTAATAACTATATAAATTATTAGTACGATCACTATTAGTTTTTAGTGCTATTAATACCCACCCCAGAAGGAAATTGTGAAAAACAAATGAGGAAATACACATAAAGTATGCATAAAGTATGCATAGAAAAACTATATTATTGCCAGTTAGTATCATTGTTATTGTTATAGCAATACTGCTATTCTTCTATGGGAAGAGAGGAGTGCTTGCTAAATGTCCCAGCTTCACAAAGGTTAACTCTTTCACAAAAAAATACTTTTGTATAAGATGGAGAGATGTGGGCTTGATCATAGTACCCTAAGGTGGAACCAGAGAAGGTTGAACACACAGAGCATTGATTAATAGTGATATCAGCCTGGACAAGATCCTTTAATGACATCCTGCTGAGCTCTGTCCTCCTATCCTGCTCAAAGTTTATCAGTAACTTGGAAAGAATATTAGATATAAAGTCAGAGGGCCAATCTGTGATTTCCAGTCATTTTAGGAATCAGATTATATATTTTTAGAAGACAAGTGTGATACAGTGGGAAGAGTGTTCAGTTTGAAGTGAGAGTACTGGAGTTGAAATACCAGCTTTGCCACTTATTAACTATGTGACCTTGGGAAAGTAACTTAATTCCACTAGGTCTTGGTCTCTTTGTTTATAAAATGAAGAGGTTGGGGCAGCTAGATGGCATAGTGGATAGAGCACCGACCCTGGAGTCAGGAGGACCTGAGTTCAAATCCGGCCTCACACATATAACACTTACTAGCTGTGTGACTCTGGGCAAGCCACTTAACTACAATTGCCTCTCCAAAAAACAAAACAAAACAAAATGAAGGGGTTGTACTAGATGATCTCTCAGCTCCCTTTTTTAGTTCAAAATCTATGATTTTATGAAGAATCAGAATTACAGAATTTAGGAGTTGGAAGGGACCTCAGGGGTCATTTAATTAAACTCATAGATGAACGGAATCCACGTTATCACATAATTAACAAACGACCATACAGACTCTGTATGAAGACTTCCAAAGAGGAGAATTCCCCAATCTCCGCTCCCACCCCAAACCTTTTTAGAAAGTCTATTTCACATGCAGGTACCTCTAATTGTTGGGATTCCCCCCTGATGTTAAGCCTAAATGACCTCATTGCAATTTCTCAGAAGTTCTGTCAGAGCTTAATACTCTCTGGGGCCAATCAGAACATGTCTAATCCTGCCTCCAAAAAGAGAGTTGGCACGCACATCAGATTCATGAATGACATGAAACTAGGTAGTAGACAATTTAATGGATAACAGAACAATGCTCTAAAAAGAACCAATAGAACTTGCAGTAGAACGTAAATTCCTTAATGAATGAGTTGAAAAAAGTATTAATTAAGCACTGACCCTGCTTTATTATTTTTATTATATATTTATATAGGACTCATTGCTTAAAGTAGGTCTAAGCACTGAGGATGCAGAGAGAAGTAAGACAGCCCCGTGCTCTCGAGGAGCACAAATCCTAATGAGGGGCGGGGAGTGAGGGCAATAACCTGGAAGGTTTAGGCTGCAAGTCTGATGGATAAGTCCTCATTCTATTTTCTGATGGAAAATGATACTTGGGATGCAGCAGCAAAGCAGATGTTAGTGGCTCTTCTTTAATGTCATTTTTGCTGATAAAACCACATCACTTTCTGATGAACCACTTGACAGGGCCAAGGACTTTGGTGGCAAGAACTTTCTTTTCTGGGTCTTCCGTATCTGTGACTGTAGTACTGCAGGAGCAGTTACCAGGGTTCATCTCCAGGCATTGCTTCCCAGGGTGACAGCTGCAGGCCCTGGACTGAAAATATTGTTTTTCTAAGGCCCCTGGGTGCAGGGTCCTGGGCTATCTCCATAAAGGTCTGAAGGGAGATGGTGGTCAAGGTGGTGGGTGGTGGCTTGATTTACCCGGCACACGCTACCTCTTGTCTGCGCCTCAGGATGCCCTGCTGTTTCATCCAGGTTGGCTTGCCTGCCCTGTATATGGCGGTTGGTCTCTTCCCCCCAGGAACTGTTTCTTTAGATGATAGTTGTGAGGGCTAGGCTGAAAACATAACTAATGGTCTGAAGGGTGCTACCACTCCCAAGGCTTCTGTGTTGATCTGCTTGTTGGTAGTGGCTGGTTAAGCAATAATTACTACTGATGGTAAAGAAGGCAGGCCTTTTCTCCACAATGATTTCTCTCTGCAGTGATGGCTGTGGGGGCTGGGCAGGAAGCAAGTCTCGTGGTTTGGGAAGCAGTGCTATTCCCAAGGCTCTTGGGTTCAGGGTTCTGAGCTAGGAAGAAGATAGGTGATGCAGTGAATAGAACACTGGGCCTGGAGTCAAGAAGTCCTGAGTTTAAATCCAGACTTAGAAACTAACTGACCAAAGGGGTTCTTAACTCTCACGGGGATCGTAGCTATATTTCAGAGAGTCCATGAACATGTAAGTGAAAAAAATTACATCTTTATTTTTACTCGCCTCTAACTGGAATTTAGCATTTCCTTCAGTTATGAATGAAGGGAACAAATCACGGTACATGTTTCAGGTTTCATCTGAATACTAAAGAAGCCCACAAAATTAAAAAAAAACCAGTTTAAGTAGCCCCTTGGTCCGCAGTGATGTTTCCTTTCACTTCAGAGTCCATCAGGGTGACCTTGGACAAGTCATTTAACCTCCATCTGCCTCAGTTTCCTCAACTGTAAAATGAGGATAATACTAATGTCTACTTCCCAGGGTTGTTGTGAGGATCAAATGAGAAAATATATCTGTAAAGTGCTTATCATAGTGCCTGGCACATAGTAAGTGCTATATTAGATTAGGTGGCTGTTATTATTAACAATACTAATGACAACAATAATCATAAACACATATCTCATAGATATTTATAATAAAAGTCTTGTTAACTTGAGATCTTTGAACATGATGGTACATTTTGGCAGATTGTGCCCCAATAAACAACAGGCCCTTTTATGTCCATTTCTCCTTGAAAACAAAGCCCTGCTTTAATGACTTATTATGGTATAGAAATAACCATGGGCTCTCAAAGGCAAAGTCAGAGGAATCCAAACTCCAGAAGGTGACCAAGATAGAGTGACTTCAAGAATGGATCTGCAATGGACTGTGTGCCTTTCATTTAAGAGTCAGTCTAAAGTCCCAGAAACTCATCAGTAGAAAGTTGACCTCTAGGTTAAGGACTGGTTTTTTTCCGCCACAACTTATGAAAGCTACTGTTAAATTTTGGGGAGGCTATGATTAACCTCAAAGAATGGGAATATCCATACCAACAAAATTACAGTTTTTTTGAAGAAGAACACAAAATTAAAATGGATGCTTCTGACCTTGGGAGATATTTTAACTTAGAAATAGCTGTCATTCTGCTAGATAACCTAGTCTTGGTGGGATGAACTTTAGCTCTAAGAAAATACTAAGAACTTATTCACATGAAGAAAGTATACATATAAGAAGGAGATGGGGAGAACTTGGGTGAGATGTATGGTTATTGTTTTCCAGGACATTTTCTTATGTGACTTTCTGAGTCATATGCTGTAAGGAGCACCATGGTACAGTGGCTAGAACATTGACTTTGAATTCAGGGAGGGTGGGTCCAAATCCTGTTTCTGATAGTTATTAATTGTGTGACCTTGGGCAAGCTTAAAATAATTAATGCTGGCTTTATGGATGCCGATCGTGAATTCTCCCTTCATTTATCTTATTTCTGCTCTTACAAATGCTAGCTCTTCCTTTATATTATTTATTCTTACTCTAAACTGCTCTGTTCTTTGGCATGCCCATTCTCTGTTCTAGTGGTCTAGTTGTGGTTTTTAAAAATTTTTTAAGTATTTCTTTCTGGAGATTTGTCCTCATTTTCTTTTTGTCATAGTCAAAAGAGACTCCTTCCATTGGAGTATCTCTCTCTGTCTCTGTCTCTTTCTCCTTTAGTCTTCTTATTAGTTTTCCAGTTTGAACTCCCCCACTCCCAACTTCTTCCCATCTTTTTGTTGTTGTGGTTGTTATTATTATTTTTTAATATGGTGCATTAGTTGTTTTGAGATGGGGCAGGGAAGTTAGGCTTAGTCATGATCACTCAGTGCCATATTGCAGAAAGTCTAAATGGTTTGTTGAATTCATATCAGCAATTTGATATAACTGCCTAAAAAGCTAATGTGATCATAACACAGCATTAATAAGAACATTAATTGAAATAGAGTATTGAGATTATAGGAAGTATTAATCCCACTGCAGCCTGTATTAATTAGACTAAGTGTTTCCTTTCTACTTGGATCACAAATCAACTGGCTTCAGAGGCCATCTCTCCCAATTATCTCATTAGAGATGAGGCAACTGAGTCTCAGAGAGTGACTTGCAAAAAGTGACACGTGTAGTAAGAGGGCAGTGCTGGGTTTTAGACTCATATCCTTTGACTTCACATTTGGCCTATTTCCAGTGTACTATGCTCTCTCAAGTATTATGTTTGCTTCTAGGAACCACACTTCCAGAGCACGTTGATAAACTGGAGAATATTCAGAGGAGAATACCTCTTTGGGCAGCTAGGTGGCACAATGGATAAAGTGCCAGACCTGGACCTAAGAAGACTTATTTTCCTAAGTTCAAATCCAGCCTCAAACATTTACTAGCTATGCGATACTGGGCAAATCACTTAACCCTGTTTGTCTCAGTTTCCTCATTTGTAAAATGGACTGGAGAAGGAAATGGCAAATCACTGTAGTACCTCTGCCAAGAAAACCTCAAATGAGGTCACAAAGAGTCAGACATGATTAAAAACAACAACAAATTTAGAATACAGCAAGGAGGATGAGGAAGGCTTTAGAATACCACATAAGGAACGGTTGAAGCAACTCAGGATGGTTAGCTTGGAAAAGAAAAGGCTGAGTGTGTATGTGATAGTGATCTTCAAATGTGAGATCTGAGATTTAAAGTTGCAAGGGATCTCAGAAGTCATCTAGTTCAACTCTCTCACCCCCTTCCATTTTATATATGAGGAGCCAGGACCCAGAGTGGTGAAATGATTTGCCCAATTTGAAGTCAGGTTCTCTGATGTTTGGATCCAGCAATCTTTTCATCATGTTGCCTTTCCATATTTGAGAGGTTGTCATATTGAGAAAAGAATAGACATTTCTGTATTGTTCTAGAGATAAGAATTAGAACCACAGAATCACAGGGTGGTAGATTTCAACTGAAATTTACTTTCCAACATAGGAATGGACTGTTTTATGAGGTAGTGAATTCCCTGTCCCTGGAAGTATTCAAATAAAGCCATAACAATCACCCTTTAATACTGTTGCAGAAGGGATTCTTGCACTGAATAGGAAATTGCACTAGGTCACCTTTCAATTAGAAGATACTATCATTCTATATAAGCTTTGCTATTCAAAGTTTATTACTACTATGATAAACTTCTTTTGGATGAAAGAGTCCAAAGACAGTATATAAAGCTAGAGTCCATGAATAGACTGCTGGGCTCCTAAAACTTTGCCATCATTTAGAGGCTATATCAAATCAGTGGATGCCTTAGAATACAGAACACTATAAGATGGTTTTCTGTTAAATTCTTTTTTCTTTGGTGTCATTTTCTTTTTTATTATTAACTTAATAATCAACACATGTAAACATTCCAAAATAAAGAGAATAAAAAAGATGATTCTATATTAAACTGTGATCTTTTGTTTCATCCAGTTTTTTAAAAGTATGTATTTAATTTAACAATTCAGTAACCCTAATTGCCCTAATTGTTGCTATCCCATTCTGAACTTCATTTTCTTCTGAATATTTTAAAGAAATATTTTTCCCTCTCTTTTTTTTTTTCTAATGGAATGTAAACTCCATAAAGGCAAGGATTGTTTCATTTTTATAAATTGTATTTCTAGCACAGTACCTGGCATATAGTAGCTGTTTAATAAATGCTTGTTAAAAAAAGTAAATCATGGGGCAGCTTGGTGGCTCAGTGCATAAAGCATAGGCCCTGGATTCAGGAGGACCTGAGTTCAAATCTGGCCTCAGACACATAACACTCACCAGCTGTGTGGCCCTGGACAAGTCACTTAACCCCATTGCCTGGCCAGAAAAAAAAAGAAAGAAAAAAGTAAATCATCTTTCTTGTTATCAGAGTATTTGAAGTAAGAGTCAGAGTGAAGTAAGAATACCCAAGTGCTCTTGTCAAATACATAAGCCCTTTTAAAAAAAACCATTATTTTATTTTCCTCAATTACATGTAAAAATAATTTTCAACATTTAAAAATTTTTTGAGTTCCAAATTCTTCTATTAAATTCTTAACCATTTCATTTTCTTATGCTTTTTAAATGAGCTACACTGATTCAAAATTGGGGCTGAATTTTAAGATGGGTTAAATAAAGCTTTAACAATATAAAATTAAAACGCCATATGAGAACAACAACAAAATACCATGCAACAGAAAGAAAAAAAGTCCACCAGAGTCTGGATTTTAAAGATACCTCCCCACCCCGACTCGGTAATGTTACCCCATCTAGATTAAGCTGGCTTGTCTCTGCCGGTTTCAGAAGCTACAAAGACTGGCCATTGACCCTTTGTGTTTTCTTACGTAACTCTAAACTCTAAACCTGAAAAGCAGTCCTTGAATGCCTGTACAAGTCGTATACCTAGCCCAGTCTATAGTTGCAGACCACATAAAATAATTTAATATTAGGCCTGGAAGTGACCTTAACTGTCATCTAGTCCATTTCTATCACTTTGAAGATAGGGAAACTGAGGTGAACAAAGGATATAACTCTGAAACCAAGTTTCCTGACTTCGTCCTACTCTCTACTACATCAAATTTAAGAACCAATATGTATAGTTAGTAATGGACACGACTGGCTATAGTTGTTTGTTTAAATATGTAGCCCTGTCTGCTGCATATTATGTAGAAGAAGTCTTATAATTCTTCCATATAATTGTAGAAGTCTGATAATTTACAGATTAAATAACTGATTAGACAATTGAACAGTTAAGTGACTTACCCAAGATCACAAGGCTGACAGGTATCAGGGGCAGGGAATAAACTCCTGTGTATAATCGTTTTTATACTAAAGAGGGACAAATATTCAAATAACATTTAATAAATTTTTAAATGAGATTCTGTTATGCATGGTCAGGCTTCATTCATCATAGTTTTAAGCTTAATATATATATATTAATTGAGAAGCAACACCTTAGCTAAGTCCTACATGAGGAATTTTTAAAAGTTATAGTCTCCTACAATCAGAGTGTATACATTGGAAGCAAGAATTCCTTTAAGAAGTTGTTTTAAGTGAGAGAGAATTACAGCCTTACTCTCTTTTCCAGAGTCATCAAAATCCAGTGGCAAAACAAAAGTCAATATGATTGGTGATTGGTAGCACAATAAATAGAGCACTAGGCCTGGAATCAGGAAGACTTGAGTTCAAATCTGCCTGTAGACACTTACTAACTGTGTGACCCTGGGCAATTCACTTGATCTCTGTTTACCTCAGTTCCTTCAAGTGTAAAATAGAGATAATAATGATAATAATAACCTTGCAGGGTTGTGAGGATCAAATAAGATAGTACTTGAAAAGCACTTAGCAAAGTGGCTGGTGCACAGTATATACTATATAAATGGTCATTCCCTCCTTCCCTCCAGCTTTCCCCTCTTCTGCTGGATCTGCTCCCTACTGGTCTCTTGTGGACTATAGTCTCTCTCAAGTATGTGGACCTAATGTGAAGTCTCTGCTGCATGCTGCTTTCTCTTGGTTTCACGTGGTTACTGCTTGACAGTGCTCCACCGGTCTCATGGTTATCGTTGGATATTTTTAGGTATAGCTCCCCTGGGTGAGAGGTGGTAGAACTTTTCTCTGTTAAGAGGAAGAATGGGTTCTTCTATCTCTATTTTTATTTTTGCTATCTCTACTTTAGAGCCCAGAGGCCGAAGATTCATCAATTTTAAGAGAAGCAGATCCTTCATACACTCAATATCAGACTGGGAAAACCTTGTTATTCTCTTCCTCATTGGAGCCTGTCAGTTTCAGAACTTTGCCTGTGATCAGCTTTTCCTCTATGAAATCAAAATCTTGTCTCTCAGGGCAAAGTACTCTAGGACTCAGCTCAGTTAGTCAGCTAAGCAGTGACTGGAGACATTGTGTTTTTTTTTTTGTTTGTTTGTTTTTTATCAGAACTTCCTACTTATCAAGTGAGGATACCCTATTACAGTTAGAAATTCCTTCTGGATGTATGATTACTGTCTGTAAAGCCCAGGTATGTTTATGGCACTCCCTTGCTCAAGTGACTCCCTATTCTCTAGCAACAGATAATGAACTTGTCTATTTGGCATTTTCTAAGCCTTTCACAATCTAACCGCAGTCTACTTTTCCAGACTTTACATACTTTGCAATGATCGACACATAGTACTTCATAATGGATATGGGTTGATGGATGGTGAAATTATACTCCTTCGGACTCATTTTAGGGACTTCCTTTTCAACAAGCCACAAGGGGCATCCAGATCTGAGGTCCTCTGTTTTTCTCAACCCAGCCATCCTTTTGCTGTCGTTGTTGTTTCCCATGCCAATGAACAGGAAGGGTCTAGGTAAAGTTACAAGATTTTTAGACTGAACCACTTGCAAGGCAAGAAGCTCCGCCTCAATTCTTTGTTCCAATTCGTGTCTTTATCACGTATGCATGACACGCAGCAGACATGACCAGGCTTTGAGCTAGGCCTAACATCACAAGGCTGGTTTCAAACATTTTCTGAGGAGGTGATCCTAACAAGGAGACAGCAACGACAGATTAGAATTTCAGAAAGCCTTCCACATTAGCATAGGCCAGTGCATGTGAGAGGTGGGACCTGTACCAAGACCTTCTTGAGCTGAGAGCAGCCCTTTATTCACTGCATCACACAGCCTCTTTAAAATGCTGAGAATCCATGATTTTTAGAAAAGTTTAAATTTATATTTTCTGTTCCTTACATCGTCATAGTTATCCCAAATATTTCTCCTCTCTCAGAGAGCCATCCTATATGACATTATTGTTAGTGATTCGGTACAACTTTTTTTAGAAAGGAAAAAAAAAGTCAGTACAACTGATCAATACAATGGAAAAAATCTGAAAACATGCACGGTGTGTAACACCAGAGACCTCCCAATTCCATGAAAGGGTAGGTTGGGGGTATCCTATCCTCTGTCTTCCTTCAAGTTCTGCTTGATCTTTATAATTTTGTTACATTTACTTTTGATTTTTTGGTGTGTAGTTGTTCTTTCCATTTATATTGTTGTAGTTAGTATGTATTTTTTTTGGCTCTGTTCACAGAAATTTTTCCATGCTCCTCTGTATTAATCACATGCATTGTTTCCCACAGTACTGTAACATTCTATTACATTCGTGTACCACAATTTGTTCAGCCAATTCCTAATTGATGCGTATCTACTTTGTTTCCAGTTCTTAGCTATCACCAAAAGGGTTGCTATAAATATTTTGGAGTATATGGGAGCTTTTTTGCTTATCAATGGCTTCCTTGAGGGTAAAAGGCCAGTAATTGAGTCTCTGATTCAAAGGGGATGTACATTTTAGTCACTTTATTTGCATGATTCTAAGTTGCTTTTCTAAGTAGTTGTACCATTTCATGGTTCCATCAACAATGTATTGTGTGCCTACCTTTCCACAACCCCTCTCACATTGACTGTTGCCATTTTTGGGGTCATTTTTGCCAATATGCAAGGTATGATTTGCATGTCTCTTATATAGTACATTTTTTCATGTGGTTGTGAATAATGCATAGCAATTTTTTTGAGAACTGTTTGCTCATATCCTTTGACTTTTGACCCCAATTTGTTTGTTAGGGAATGGCTATTAGTCACACACACACACAGATATATATATATCTATATCTATATCTATATCTATCTATCTGTGTGTGTGTGTACACATATACAGTATATTACATACATATATTACACACATGTATGTATTACATACACACATATATGTATTACATACACACATATATTTATTAATTGCTTATATATCTTGGATACCAAACCCTTATCAGAAAAATCTGATATTAAGATTTTTTCCCCATTCAATTCTAGATGCATTAATATCTGTACAGAAGCTTTTCAGTTTCAATAATTAAAGTTATTTGTTTTATCTTATCTTCCCTATGCCTATTTTCCTTATTGTTAAAATGAGGGGATTAGATTAGCTGACTTCTAAATCCCTCATAGAAAGGTATTAACCTTGAGTTAATGGAGTTGATTTGTTAGAAATACTTTAATAAATGTATTTAAATACATTTGGTTTCCTTTTTAATTCTATGTATTTTATTTTATGCCTTTAAAAATATTATTCTGAGAAGAGGCCCATAGCCTTAACCAGAGGTCCATGACATCAAAAGCTTAATTCTCATTGCTGTAGATTTATAATTCTATGATCTCTTCTCTCCACCCCCATTATAAATATCCTACCTCACACTCTTAGCTTTCCTTGACTAAACTTCTGTAATAGTCTCCTCACAGGTCATTCTTCCTGTTTCTAATCTAAACTTTCTCCAACACCTCTTTTATAACACTGCCTAAATTATCTTCCTCTTATTGTCTTATTCCCAAACTACTTTTCCAGACTCACCTCATAATACTTCCTTTCACATACTGTACTTTTCAATCAGACTAGAATCTCCTACTCACAGCTATAATATCCCATGTGACCTATTTCTCTTCGCTCTTTTAAATAGTATGGTCTTTAATATTAAGGTCACATAGCAATCTAGGATGTATTGTGAAATGTGCTGTAAAGTGTATTTCTAAGCCTAATTTCTGCCATACTGCTTTCCACTTTTCCCAGCAGTTTTATTCAAATAGGGAAGTTTTTTTTTAATGTAATTTATATTTTCTACTTTATCACACACTTTATAAGTCCCATTGTTTATGACTCTCCCTTATTTAGTCTCTTCCATTGATCTATCTCTCTATTAACCAATTCTGGATGGATTTGATGACTGCCACCTTATAATATAGTTCTTTTCATCATTTCCATTCATATGCCATATCTTTTATTTTTCCAAATGAATTTTGTTATTACTTTATTAAGTTCTGTAAAATACCACCTTGGTAATTTGACTATGCAGCTAGGTGGCACAGAGGATAGAGTCCTAGACCTGAAGTCAGGAAGACTCATTCTTCCTGAGTTCAAATTTGGCCTCAGACATTTATTAGCTGTGTAACCCTGGGCAAGTCACTTTATCCTGTTTGCCTTAGGTCCTTATCTATAAAATGAGCTGAAGAAGCTGAAGAAAACCACTCTAGTATCTCTGCCAAGAAAACCCCATATGGATCATAAAGAGTCAGGCATGACTGAAATGACTGAACAACAACACAATTTGATTGGTATAGTATTAAAAGCGTAAATTAATTTTGGTAGTATTGTCACTTTTATTATATTGGCATGGCCTAGCCATGACCACTGGATATTCCTCCAGCTATTTAAAGTCTTCTTTATTTATTTAAGGAACACTTTGTAGTTGAATCTGCTTGTGTGCTTTGGGAGGTTGATCCAAGTCTTATGATTTTCAACTGGTGTTGTGGATGGTAAAGGGATGTTTCTTTGAGATGACACTTCAATTGAGCTTTGAAGGAAAGCAAAGAATTCCAATAGATGAACAGGGATTGTCTTTTGCCTTTCTTTGTATCCCAAATGCATAGTGCCTGGAAGATAGTAGGTGCATAATAAATGTTTATTGACTGAATACATTCCAGAAATGGGGGACAGAATGAGTAAATGCGCAGAACAGGGAAAGAAAAGATCAGGATATGGGAAGGAGAGTAGTCTCATCTGGTTGAAAAGTACAGTATGTGAAGGGAGTATTATGAAGTAAGTCTGGAAAAGTAGGTTGGGAATAAGATGACAAGAGGAAGACAACTTAGGCGGTGTTTGAAAGAGATGTTGGAGACAGGTTAGATTGGAAATGGGAAGACCTGTGAGGAGGCTATTACAGAAGTTTAGTCAAAGAAAGCTAAGAGTATGAGGTAGGATATTTATAATGGGAGAGGAGAGAAGAGATCATAGAAGCATAGATCTACAGCAGGGATTCTTAAGCTTTTCGTATCATGGACCTCTTTGGCAGTCTGGTTAAGGCTATAGCTCTCTTCTCAGAATCGTGTTTTTAAAGGCATAAGTAAAATACATAGGGTTAAAAAGGAAACCAGTAAGAATACCTTGATCTAGAGCTATGAGAATTTTAAAAGCCAGCTAAGCTAATCTGTTCATTTTACCAATAAAAGAAACAGACATAGGGAAGATAAACTAAATCAAGTCATCAACAAACAATTATTAAATACTGAGTTAAATGTGATAGATACAAATTGCTGCAAAAAGACAGAAATTTCCAGCCTTCAAGGAGCTTACATTCAAATAAGGGAAGAGAACACATAAAAGGGAACTTAAAGGTAGGGAATGGTGGTGAAGTCTAAAAGGATGAAGGATGGCTGGTCTCAACCTTTCCTTGAAATGAAGGTTCTAGGAGGATCAGTGGAAGAAGAGGGCACAGGATCAGAGAGAAAAGGCAGCTGAGTCATGATGGTAGAGTACAGAGAATGGTGTGTTTAATAAAATAAAATAAAAATATAGTTGGTAAGTGTCAGACATGGACATTTGAACCCAGGTTCTCCAACTCCAGTGTTGGCATTCTTTTCACTATGCTTCCTAATGAGGTGATGGGATCTGGATCTGAATGTTCCCATACATTTCAGTAACTTGGACCCTGAATTTTCCCACACATTTCAGCCCAGATCACTGGCATCTCACTCCAGGCATTTGGCCCATTCCAGTACACCTAGATACTTAGTAGTCCTTTCACTGTGACTCTCCAACCCACCCCAGACCACTTAATACTTCTTTCACAGTCCTCTTGATCTGCTAATAGTCCTTTCACTGTGGCTCTGTTACTCACCCCAGACCATTTAACTCCTTTCACTGTCACACCTGGGCCACCCTGGGCTATTTACCACTCCTTAATCCCATCCAGATCTTCTCACTATCTTTATTTGTATGTAAGTATCAATCTCACTCCCATCAAGTTGCAGATTCCCTAAGAATCTTGCCTGGTCCTATTGGCATTACAATAAACTACCCCTTGACTGAAAGAAAGTTTGAGTGATTGAATTCTTTCCAGGCAGACTCCCCTATACCCTGACATTTTGGGGTTTCCAGCAACCCCAAACTGCATCACTTTCCAAGGGGACACATGTGAGAAATATTAGAGAGGTAGAATTAATAGGACTTGGCAATTAATTGCCATTAATTGTGTGTTTTGACTTGAGGAAAAGAGAAGAGGATAGGTGACTTTGACATTACAAATCTGGATGACTGGAAGTAAAGGTATAGTGGAATGCAGATCATACAAGTTAACTTCATCCAAGCTTCAGGCAGTTTCAATTTTATCACCTATCCTAACTCAAGAGATTGATTACCTTCTGCAGATACAGGTTACTTATATCATTTTTAACCTTTGGAATAGTTTAAATAGAAAAACACTCATGAAGCAGCCTTTTGATCTTTGATCTTAACAAATGGAATTGATCCAAATGTAACTTCTTGAGCTTACATGGGCCCTCCCTTATAATCTTTGGATGAACCAAGCTTAATTCATGGGCTAGGATCTGTCACAAATTTGTCAGACAGGCTTTTAAGAAGCATAGAGAATAATATAATCATGTGGGGATTTTTAGAGAAAGAATGTGTAAATAACCATTGAACCAAGAAAGCTGCCTCTTATGTGTCTCTAGGAAAGAACATTTCAAACTCCCTCTTGACATAGCTCTTCTCTTCTAGTAGAGCCCCTGGCATGAAAATTCATTGGTAAAGCTGAAAGGGACCTTAGAATGCATCTAGTCCAATCTCTTCATTGTGCACAAGAGCAAACTGAACACCAGAGAGGGAAGTGTAGGGTACTTGGCAAGTGTCCAAGGTCATATAGCTACATAGTAGCAGAGCTGGGCAACACTGTATGCGATACCTTAAGACCTTTCTCAACACTTCATCTAACTCAGGGAAAAGAAATGAAGTGACAAGAGATAAAAAGTTTTTGACTGGCAACATTGAGCACTGGAAAGACCTCTGAATCTAAACTGTGACACTAGCTCCCTAACTTTGTGATGATTGACAAATGGCTTCACCTCTATGGATGTCAGTTTCTTCATCTGTAAAATGGGGCTAATATTTAAAATAATTTATCTTTAATGCTCTACTAGTGAGAGTAGTATTACTCAACCAACAAGTATTTAACAAATACTTGTTAAAATATTAATTTAATTATTAATAATAATTAATGAAATTTAATAAATACTTGTTTAAATGTCTACTGTATGTTAGCCATGGGGAATACATGGCTTCCTGCCTTCCAGGAACTTACACTTTATAAAAGGAAACACCCTGCATATGTAACATAACTTTTTCTGGGCTAAGGGAGTCTGGAGTGCTTGCCCTCTTCTTCTAAAGAAACTTCTATCTGAATCCATGTTTCCAGGCTGGGTTCAAACCTTGGCAATCTCAACAGAGAGGAATCAGGGTCTTTTCCTTGAACTCACAGGCTTTTTATGCCTCATTCACTACTCTTTATCCTCAGGGATAATAATTTAGATTTAGTTCATGTTTAGGTTCTCTCCAAACAGAAGTGTAGAAATGTATTTGATGTGCAATGTAGATAAGGTATAGGACAGCTATTTATTTCTTTCATGTAAAAAAAATGCTTAAAAAACCAAAGACTCACAAGCATGCACTGGTAAAGACTTAAACGTGAAATAGTAGCTTGTAATTCTTATTTTACTATTCTGGCAGGTTGACACTTAAAATGATGCAGGGATTCTTAATCTTTTTTTTGTGTGTGTGTGAGGCAATTGGGGTTAAGTGACTTGCTTAGAGTCACACAGCTAGTGAGCGTTATGTGTCTGAGGCTCCAGGGCTAGTGCTCTATCCACTGTGCCACTTAGCTGCCCCCCAGGGATTTTTAATCTTTTGTGTGCCATGGATCCCTTTGGCAGTCTGGTGAAACCTGTAAAATATATAGGACTCTGAAGGAAAAAAAAATTGAAAGTAAAGAGGTATTTTTTTTTTCCATCCAAGTTCACATGCTCTCTGAAATCTATTCATAGGTACCGTGGGTTCTGATGACAACCATGTTTTTGGTCTGTGGGCTAGTGAGATTTTTTTTAATAAATATTTTGCCTTCACCCTGGCTTTGCACTGGTACTCTCATGATGATGTCCTTTAGTCAGATCTGATGAAGAGGAGTTCACCTGATTTTGCCCAGTCTACCTTCATAAGTGTATATGCAAAATACATTATATTTACTGCAAAATATATGAAAGGTAATGTCGCTGGGGGGAATTAGGTAACAGCTGGGAGAATGAGGAAGGAGTCTATATTTCATAGTAGAGGTGACGGAGATTTGCTGAATTTATTGAACAGGGGGATTAACACAGTCAAACTTGTGCCTTAGGAGCAACTGTTAGGATCATCAGAGTTGAATAGCTTTTGCAGCAGCACTGCTTCCATCTCTGCCTGAGCTCCGAGGCGAGGAGAGACCAAAAATGAGACACTAGGAGGAGAAAGCAATTTGAAAAAAATTCTAAGCCCTAGAAAAATACAAAGACTGTGATAGCATCGAAACAGAGGCCCATCACCACTTCCACTGTTGACTATGTCAAGCCTAGGTGTGAAATTCACTTGTTCTTTTCACAATCCAATCAAAGCTACATTTCCTCTCCACCACAAGCTAAGCCACAAAGGCAGATTCTATTAAAGCACATTCCCATTAGAAAAGCTTGAGTCTCTTGGAACTTGTTATTCCTGGAAGCAAAGACATAATACATTATACGGGATTTTAATTGGCCCCTATTCAAAATCTTTACTTTTGGGTCATAGAATTTGCATGATGCTGGGTAGTCCTAGGACTTGGAAACAACAGAAGTGCTGACTGGCAGCTTCTCATTTCCCTGGCCTGAGGATGGAAGCTTGTTGTACTTTTGAATAGATTTTACAAAGCCAAACACACCGTCAGCTCTTTCCTAATGAAAATGATGCTAAGCAGGCTATGTCCAGGATGGAGGGAGACATGAGCTACAGTTGGAAAGGCTAAATTTTGACCTGAGATGGGTCAATGAGTCACTATGCAATCCTGTGAAAGTATAAAGTCTTTATTTACTCATTTGGAAAATCCAGAATGAATCCCTGTTTAAAATATTCAGGCAGATTCACATCATGTGATTTGTTTACAGTAGAGCTTCACATGCAAACAGAATGCCAGTCTTGTATTATTCACAATTATTATTGATGATTTACTAATTGTTATTAAGATATAACATTTGTGAAGCTGTCAGTGGAGAAAAAGAAATTTAATGAATAAAAATGAGCAATTTGCCAATTTCCTTTTTTTGAGGAAGGCTCCTTCAGCCAACTGTTTCTAATTAATTCACCAATCAGTTAGTACTGGTTCTTTTGACAATAACAATTACCAACAAGCCTTCTCAGGATCACAAGATTCAGGGCTGGAAAGGACCCTAGAGGACATCTAGTTGTAACTCTTTTTTACAGATGATGAAATTGAGGACCAGAGAAGTTCGTGACTTGCCCAGATAATTCAGCTAGTCAGTAGCACAGCTAAGATTTAGGTTATCTGATGCTAGATTCAGGGAATTTGTCCCTGTATCATAATTGCTGAAATAGTTTCTGAACACTGAACCAAACAATGTTCCATAAAATTACAACATCTTTTTTCCTCTTTAATAGTATTTTAGTTTTTTCAATTATATGTAAAGATAGTTTTCAATATCCATTTTTGTAAAACTTTGAGTTCCAAATTCTTCTCCCTCTCCCCTCACCAAGATGGCCAGCAATCTGATATAGGCTATACATGTACAGTCATATTAAACATATTTCCATGTTAGTCATGTTGTGAAAGAAGAATTGGAAAAAAAGAGAAAAACCACAAGAAAGAAAAAAACAACAACAAAAGAAAGAGAAAATAGTATGCTTCCATTGGCATTCAGACTCCACAGTTCTTTCTCTGGATGTGGATAGCATTTTCCATCACATATCTTGGAATTGTTGTAGTTTTATTGCTGAGAAAAGCTAAGTCTATCAAAGTTGATCATCATACAATGTTGCTGTTACTGTGTACACTGTTCTCCTGGTTCTGCTCACTTACCATCAGTTAATGTAAGTCTTTCCAGCTTTTTCTGAAATCCGCCTTCTCATCATTTCTTATAGCACAATAGTATTCCATTACATTCATATACCAGAACTTGGTTAGCCATTCCCCAATTGATAGGCATTCCCTCAATTTCCAGTTCTTTGCCACCACAAAAAGAGCTGCTATAAATATTTTTGTACATGTGGATCCTTTTCCATTTTTTTATGATCACTTTGGGATACAGATCTGGTAGCAGTGTTGCTGGATCAAGAGGTTTGCACAGTTTTATAGTTCTTTGGGCATGGTTCCAAATTGCTCTCCAGAATGATTAGATCAGTTCACAACTGCACCAACAATGCCTTAATGTTCCAAATCTCCCACATCTCCTCCAACATTTACTATTTTCCTTTTCTGTCATATTAGCCAGTCTGATAGGTGGTACCTCAGAGTTGTTTTAATGTGCATTTCTTTAATCAATAGTGATTTAGAGCATTTTTTCCCCATATGATTATAGACAGTTTTAATTTCTTCCTCTGAAAACTACCTACTCATATCCTTTGACCATTTATCAATGACTTGTATTCTTATAAATTTGACTAAGTTCTCTATATATTTGAGAAATGAGACCTTTATCAGAAACACTGGGTATAAAAATGGTTTCCCAGCTTTCTGCTTTCTTTCTAATCTTGGTTGCATTGGTTTTGTTTGTGTAAAACCTTTTAAATTTAATGTAATCAAAATTATCCATGTTGCATTTCATAATGTTATCAATCTCTTGTTTGGTCATAAATTCTTCCCTTCTCCATAGATATGACAGGCAAACTATTCCTTGCTCTCCTAATTTGCTTATGGTATCACCCCTTATGTCTAAATCATGTACCCATTTTGACCTTATTTTGGTATATATAAGGTGTGAGATGTTGATTTATGCCTAGTTTCTGCCATTCTATTTTCCAGTTTTCCCATCAGTTTTTGTCAAATAATGACTTCTTATCTCAGAAGCTGGAATCTTTGGGTTTATCAAACAGTAGATTATTATAGTCACTTATGACTCTGTCTTGTCCACCTAACGTATTCCACTGATCCACCACTCTATTTCTTAGCCAGTACCAAATAGTTTCAATGATTGCCACTTTATAATATAGTTTTAGATCTGGTATAGGTAGGCTATCTTCCTTTGCATTTTTTTTTCATTAATTCCCTTGATATTCTTGAACTTCCAGAAGAATTTTGTTATTATTTTTTCTAGCTCTATAAAATAATTTTTTGGTAGTTTGATTGGTATTCCACTGAATAAGTAAACAAATTTAGGTAAAATTGTCATTTTTATTATATTAGTTCAGCCTACCCATGAACAATTGATATTTTTTTTTCAGCCAAAGACAAGGTTTATTAGAACATCCATCATATTGGGCAGACTCTTAAGGAGTCTGAAAATTAGTAAGCTATTGGCTAGAGTTTAAGAATCTGAGCATCTTAATGGAGACAAGATGGACCTTATATACCTAAAGACTGTGGGAGGGATCTAGGAGTGGCCAAGTAGTCCATGAGGTAATAGAATTACCAAGGGTGGGAAGTGGCCTGGGGCCATAGGGAGGCAAGACAATGGAGGGGAGATTGGGTGTAGCTACAATGAAAGGACAGTTGAAGGGATTATAGCCTCAGGCAAATGCCAGAGATTTGGCCAAGTGGGAAAGTCCAGGGTTTTTCCTTTCTGGGGCCCAGATCTCAACCCCATCATTCCCCCCTCAAACAAATGAGACCCAAATTCTTTTGGAGAAAGGGGCAAAGGTTTTGGCTTCTGAAACTGCTTCCTGCTGGCAAGGGGCGTAGAGCTGTCCCTGCCTTGAGGGGGTCCAAAAGAGGAGGCTGACTGGAACCTTGCACAGGATGCATCTAGGGAATGATGTGGGGACATTGACTGGTACTCACTGTTTGCTATCAACAGTAGGTGAAGGGCCCATAGTTTGGAAGACACAAATCTGACAGAAAAGACTGCAGGGCCCAAATGACAGGATAAAACATCCTTAGTTCTATTTGGAGTCAAATCCACTTCATAGCCAGACTCAGGAATAGCCAGATAGGTAGCATTCCATTTCACAGGAACATAATGGAGAAACTGAGCCAGGAGGATCCCATGTTAGACTGAGGCTAAAATTGTCCTCTCAGTGTTTCCTAATGCTGACTTCCCACCAGTATCACCTTGTCTGAGTAGCTTGTGGCATTTCTCTCAGATGGTGGATTATTGATTATTGATGGATTATGCTCCATCAGACAACTCAAAATAAAATCCTAGGAGCTTTTACCTCAAACAGCAAGTTTTACTAATTGCAGCTTAAGAAAAACTTTTCCAGGATTTACATCTCAAACTTTAATTTGTCCTGGTGTAAAAAGCCAATCATTGGAGATTTCTATACACTTGCAAATTCTCAGCAAGCCATACATAACCCAAACAAACTTTTTGGCTAGTTTACCCATTAAAACAATAACCAACAATAGCTAAATTATTTTAGCGGTAACCAAATTATGAAAAGTTGCTTGACATAACTGATACAGAAAGTTCACCAATTTGAAACTTGAAGCAAACCCATTACCAATTAGGTGACTTCAGTTCTGTTAAATGTACTTCCAAATTACTTTACACAGAGAATCAACATCTCATCATTCACAGTTAAAACTACAAATTTAAAAGAGCTTGCTTACCCAAGTTTGGAAGCTAGCTTCATTACCTTGAGCAGGATGTGCTGAACCTGGGTGATGCTTCCTGGCAAAGGTTGCCCTAGGGCCCAAGGTCATTGCCAGAGGAGCCCACACTGTAGCTGCTGCCCCTCCCTCTCCTTCTTTTCCCAGGTGGGGGAGGGCAAAATCAAAGGTGAGGGGTAAAGGGTGAAACTTTCTTCTCCTATGTGAGTGGTTAAAAGATACCATTTTGACTCAAGGGAAGGGAGTGACCAGGTTGTACAGGTGTTTCAAAACTCCTTAATGATCAATCACAAAACCTCTAGAATCTGCCAAGATATTTTTAGCTGTTCTAACTTTCCCCTGTAACCTCCATGAAGGAGGATTCAGAGTTGCAGAGGGAAGGGAGTAAGTAAGCCTCAGGGAACCAAAAAGCAACTGCAGTTTTCCCCAATTTCCTAGCACCTCCGAGGGAATTAACAGAATTGAGCATACACTTCCAGATAAGGAGTCCATCCTTGTGCTCTATGTTGCAAAAGGTGTACCCAGGTCCATGGCCTTGAACTGACCCAGTGAACCAAGAGCCTGAGAGCGTCAGGTTGAATGTGAGATAGCCTTGTAACTGTCTGCCAGAAAAGCACCTCCAAGCTTTGGTGCTTGGAGAGTGACCCCAACTGCAGAGTAGGAAAGGAGGTGGTGGGGGGAGGCTTACATACCTTCTAGTCATGGCTAGAGAAGAACTTGGGGTTAGGCAGTTTCCCCATGCGGGCCACCAAAATGATGCATTTTAGGGGTAACACACGGGTGCTGGCCAAAAGAATTTGACCCAAGCCTTCTTTCAGCCAAAGACAAGGTTTATTAGAACATCCATCATATTGGGCAGACTCTTAAGGAGTCTGAACATTAGTAAGCTATTGGTTAGATTTTAAGAATCTAAGCAGTGGCTAGATTATAAGAATCCCAGCAGTGGCTAGATTATAAGAATCTGAGCTGAGCAATTGATATTTTGTTTAGATCTGACTTTATTTGTGTGAAAAGTGTTTTGTAATTGTATTCATATGGTTCCTGGGTTTGTCTTGTTAGGTAGACTCCTAAATATTTTATATTATATGCAGTTATTTTAAATGGAATTTTTCTTTCTAACTCTTGCTGCTGAGCTTTGTTGGTAATATATAGAAAAACTGATGATTTATGTGGGTTTATCCTGCAACTTTGCTAAAGTTGTTAATTGTTTCAAGTAGTTTTTTAGTTGACTCTCTAGGATTCTTTAAGTATACCATCATATCCTCTGCAAAGAGTGATAGTTTTGTTTCCTCATTGCCTATTCTAATTCCTTCAATTTTTTTCTTTTATTATTGCTAATGTTAACATTTCTAGTACAATATTGAATAATAATGGTGATAATGGGAATCCTTGTTTCACCTCTGATATTATTGGGAATGCTTCTAGCTTATCCCCATTACATCTAATGTTTGCTGATGGTTTTAGATAGATACTGTTTATCATTTTAAAGAAAACTCCATTTATTCTCATGCTCTCTAGTGTTTTTAATAGGAATGGGTGCTGTATTTTGACAAAAACTTTTGCTGCATTGATTGAGATAATCATATGATTTCTGTTAGTTTTATTATTGATATGGTCAATTATGCTGATAGTTTTCCTAATGTTGAACCAGCCCTGCATTCTTAGTATAAATCCCACCTGGTTGTAGTGTATTAACCTGTTGATAAATTGCTATAATCTCTTTGTAATATTTTATTTAAAATTTTTGCATCAATATTCAGTAGGGAAATTGGTCTATAATTTTTTTCTCTGTTTTGGCTTTTCCTGGTTTAGGTATCAGCATCATGTTTGTGTCATAAAAGGAACTTGGTAGGACTCCTTTACCTATTTTTCCAAACAGTTTATATAGTATTGGAATTAATTGTTCTTTAAATCTTTGGTAGAATTCACTTGTATATCTATCTGATCCTAGAGGTTTCTTCTTAGGGAGTTCATTGATGACTTGTTCAATTTCTTTTTCTAAAGTGGAGTTATTTAAGTATTTTAATTCCTCTTCTGTTAATCTGGACAATTTATATTTTTGTAAAAACATTCATTCATTTCACTTAGATTGTCAGATTTATTGGCATACAGTTGGTCAAAATACTTCCTAATTATTGCTTTAATTTCCTCTTCATTGGTGGTGAATTCACCCTTCTTATTTTTGATACTGGTAATTTGGTTTTCTTCTTAGTTCAATAGTTTTCTTAATTTCAATTTTATTAATCTCTCCTTTTATTTTTAGAATTTCTTTGGTATTTAATTGGGGATTTTTAATTTGTTCTTTTTCTAGCTTTTCTTTAGTTGCATGCCCAATTCATTGATCTCCTCTTTCTCATTTTATTCATTTAGAGATATAAAATTTCTCCTAAGAACTGCTTTGGCTACATTCCATAAGTTTTGGTATGCTGTCTCATTATTGTCATTGTCTTTTTTGTTTTTTTTTTGTTTTGTTTTTGTTTTTGTTTGTTTTTTGTTTTTTGTTTTGTGTTTTAGGCAATTGGGGTTAAATGACTTGCCCAGGGTCACACAGTTAGTACGTGTCAAGTGTTTGGTCTGAGGCCGGATTTGAACTCAGGTCCTCCTGACTTCAGGGCTGGTGCTCTATCCACTGCACCACCTAGCTGTCCCCTTGTCATTGTCTTTGATTAAATTATTGATTATTTTCGTGATTTGTTGTTTGGCCCACTCTTTTTTTTTTTTTTTCTGTGATGCAGTTGGGGGTGAAGTGATCTGCCCAGAATCACATAGCTAGTGAGTGTTATGTATCTGAGACCAGATTTAAGCTCAGGCCCTGCTTATTCCAAGGCTGGTGCTCTATCCACTGCACCACCTAGCTGTTCCTTAACCCTCTCATTCTTTAGGATTAGATGATTTAGTTTCCAATTAGTTTTTAGCCTATCTTTCTATGGCCCTTTATTACATGTAATTTTTATTGCATCATAACCTGAAAAAGATGCATTTAATATTTCCTGCCTTTCTGCATTTGATTGTGAGGTTTTTATGCCCTAATACATGGTTAATTTTTGTGTTGGTGCCATGTACTGCTGAGAAAAATGTATATTCCTCTGTATCCCTGTTCAATTTTCTCCAGAGATCTATCATATCTTACTTTCCCAAAATTTTATTCACCTCCTTAACTCCTTTCTTATTTATTTTGTGGTTAGATTTATGTAGTTCTGAGAGGGGGAGGTTGAGGTCCCCCATTAGAATAGTTTTGCTGTCTATTTCTTCCTCTAACTCACTTAACTTCTCTTCTAAGAATTTGGATGCTATACCACTTGGTGCATATATGTTTAGCATTGATATTACTTTATTGTCTATGGTACCTTTTAGCAAAATGTAATTCCCTTCCTTATCTCTTTTAATTAGATATATTTTTGCTTTTGCTTTGAATGAGATCAGAATTGCTACTTCTCCTTTTCTTTCTTTTTTTTTTTTTACTTCAGCTGAAGCATAATATATTCTGCTCTAGCATATTACCTTTACTCTGTATGTATCTTTCTGTTTCAAATGTGCTTCTTGGAAACAACATATTGTAAGATTCTGGTTTTTAATCCACTCTGCTATCTGGATCCTTTTTATGGGAGAGTTCATCCCATTCATATTCACAGTTATGATTACTAACTGTGTATTTTTCTACATCCTATTTTGCCCCCTGTTTATGCTTTTCTCTTCCCTTTCATCCTGTCCCTCTTCACCAGAGTTTTGCTTCTCACCACCAATCTCAATCTGTTCTCCCTTCTGTCAGCTCCCTCTTTTTTCTCCTTTTCTCCTCTTACTTCTGCCCTCCTTTCTATCAATACCCTTCTCTTTTCTTTCCTCTTCCCCCTCTTACTTCCCAATAGGGTAAGATAATTTTTTATACCCAACTGAGTGTGTATGTTATTCCCTCTTTGAGCCAAATCTAATGAGAGTAAGGTTCAAACAATGCTCACCTCTTCCTTTCTTTCCCTCTATTGTATTAGGTCTTTTGTACCTCTTCATATGATGTAATTTACCCTATTCTGCCTCTCCCTTTCATCTTGCCTCAGTGCAATCCTTTTTTTTACCCCTTAATCTTTTTATATCATCACATCAAAGTCAACTTATACCCACACCCTCTGTTTATGTATACTCCTTCTAACTGCCTTAATAGAGACACAGTTCTCAAGCGTTATAAATATCATCTTCCTGTGTGGGGAAAACTGTTTAAATCTTATTGAATAACATATTTTTTCTTTCCTGTTTACTTTTTTATGCTTCTCTTGAGTCTTGTATTTGAATCAAATTTTCTGTTCAGCTCTGGTCTTTTCATCAGGAAAGTTTGAAAGTCCTCTATTTCATTGAATATCCATTTTTTCCCCTGAAAAATTATGCTTGATTTTGCCAGATAGTTGATTCTTGGTTGTAATCCAAGATCCTTTGCGTTCTGGAATATAATATTCTAAGCCCTCTGATCCTTTAATGTAGAACCTGCTAAATCCTATGTAATCCTGACTGTGGTTCCTTGATATTTGAATTGTTGCTTTTTGGCTGCTTGTAGTATTTTCTCCTTGATCTAATAATTCTGGAATTCCTTGGAATTTCCTTTTGGGACCTCTTTCAGGAGGTGATTTATCAGTGGATTCTTTCAATGACTATTTTATCCTCTAGTTCTAGGATATCAGGGCAGTTTTCCTTGATGATTTCTTGAAAGATGTTGTCTAAGCTCTTTTTTTGATCATGGCCATCAGGTAGTCCAATAGTTCTTAAATTATCTCTCCTGGATCTATTTTTCATGTCAGTTCTTTTTCCAATGAGATATTTTACATTTTCTTCTATTTTTCATTATTTTGATTTTGTTTGATTTTTGATGTGTCATAGAGTCATTAACTTCCAATTGCCCAATTCTAATTTTTAAGAAATTATTTTTTTCAGTTAGCTTTTGTACCTCCTTTTCCATTTGGTCAATTTTACTTTTAAAAGAGTTGCTTTCTTTTTTTATTAAAAATTTTTTTTTATTATTTTTGGGCAACCGGGGTTAAGTGACTTGCCAGGGTCACACAGCTAGTAAATGTCAAGTGTTTGGTTTGAAGGTGGATTTGAACTCAGGTCCCCCTGACTCTAGGGCTAGGGTTCTATACACTGTGTCATCTAGCTGCCCCAAAAGTTGTTTTCTTCAGTCAATTTTTGTGCTTCCTTTTCTAAACTCTTGACTCTTTTTTCCCCATAATTCTCTTTCATCACTGTCATTTCTTTTCCCAATTTTCTTCTACCTCTCTTACTTGATTTTAAAGATCCTTTTTGAGCTCTTCCAGGGGGACTTTTTGGGTTTGAGACCAACTCATATGCCCCTTTGAGGCTTCACATACAGGCATTTGACATTATCCTTTTCTGAGTTTGTGTTTTGATCTTCCCTGTTGCCACCATAGCTCTCAGTGGTCAGGGCTCTCTTCTATTTCTTACTATTTTTCAGCCTATTTCATGGCTTTTAAAGTTGAGCTCTGCTCCTGGGGCACAAGGGGCACTATCCCAAGCTTCTTGTGCTAGGGGCCAGGGGCCTGGTCACTGGCTTTCCATGATAGAGCCTCAGGTGCTTGTGGCTTTCTCACTGTGCTGGGGGTGGCCTGGCCTAGTTGTGCTTGTTGTGCTGGGGTTCTGGGGCTTGCAATTTGCCTTCTGCACTGGATCTGGAGGCCTCACTGCCAGCCTGTTGAGACAGGACTGAGGGGCCTCAGTTGATGATTTGTGCTATGGCTAAGAACTTCCTGATGGCTTGTCTGGACACCATCTGTGCTGGGCTGCATCCACTTTTCCTCATGTGAGACAAACCTTTCCTAGAGTCCTTCTAATTTATCTTAAGTTGGAAAATTGTTTCACTCTGTCTTTTCATGAGTTTTGTTGCTCCAGAATCTGTTTAGATGCTTGATTTAACATTGTTTCTTCTTCTTCTTTTTTTTTTTTTGGTGAGGCAATTGGGGTTAAGTGACTTGCCCAAGGTCACACAGCTAGTACATGTCAAGTATTTGGTCTGAGGTCGGATTTGAACTCAGGTCCTCCTGACCTCAGGGCCGGTGCACTATCTTCTGCGCCACCTAGCTGCCCCAAATTTTTTATTATTTTTTTTAGGCAATTGGGGTTAAGTGACTTGCCCAGGGTCACACAGTTAATAAGTGTCAAGTGTTTGGTCTGAGGCCAGATTTGAACTCAGGTCCTCCTGACTTCAGGGTCGGTGCACTATCCACTGTGCCACCTAGTTGCCCCGACTTAACATTGTTTCTGAGGGAAACTGGGGAGAACTCAGTCAACTTCCTGTCCTCTCTCTGCCATCTTGGCTCTGCTACCTTGCCCCCACCCCCAAATTACAACATCTTAGAGCTTGAAGGACCTTTGGAATGATGATTTAGTCTAATCCAATCCAATTCAATCTAACCAGAATTTCTATTCCTGAGGGCAGGGACTGTTTTCTTTTTGCCTCCTCAACACCTACTATAGCCTGGGCTCATAACTGACACTTAACAAATGCTTGTCCATTGACTGATTGATTACAAAGCACTGTGCTAGATGCTGAGGATACAATGACAAAATAAAAAAAAAAAACAGTTCCTATCTTCTCAGGATTCTATTCTATTGGGGGAAGAGCATAACATGTGGACCTCTTATCATATCTGTCTCTCTCATTTCTGTCTCTCTCCATCTCTGTCTCCCTCTCTTTGTGTCTCTCTGTCTCTGTCTCATCTCTCTGGTTCCTTCTTTTTCTATTTGAGGATAGATAGACAGAACACTGACAACTAGGTGGACCAAGAAAGACTCCTCATAGGAAGTGGTACATGAGTGGAGGCTTAGATGAAAGCAGGATTCTAAGATATAGTGGTAAGCTTTTATATAGCTTTTTTTATATAGTGCTTTTCCAGGCATGAGAGGGACAGCCTGTGCAAAGACATGAGTAAGAGATGAAACACCTTGTTTGAGGACCAGCAAATAAGCCAGTTTAGAAGGAACACCACGTGTGTTAAAGGATGAAATATGAAATGATTTTGGAAAGGGAGGCTGGAGTCTGATTGTGAAGGGCTTAAAAATGTCAAGAAGAGGTTGAACTTAGTCCTAGAGGAATACAAAGTCATTGATGATACTCAAGCAATGGAATGACATTGTCAAATTTTTGCTTTAGGAAGATTATTTCAACAACTTTGTGTAAGATGGCTTGGGGAGGAGGGAGTTGTAAAATGGGACTCCAATTAGGAGGCTGTTGTAATAATTTAGGTGAAATTTGATGAGGACATGAATTAGAATGTTGACGAATGAATAGAGAGAAGGGAATGGATGTGAGATATTTTGCAGAGATAGAATTGAGTAAACTTGGTCACTGATAAGATTAGCAAGGAAAAAAGAAGAGTAGAGGATAATTATGAGGCTGAGAACCTAGGTAACTGGAAAGATTGTGTTGCCTTTAATGGAAATGGAGGATTTGTTGGAAAAGTAGATTTAGGTAGATAATGAGTTCTGGACATGTTGAGTCATAGATTCATTTGGAGTACCTTGGTACAGATGACTAATAAGTAGGTGGTGAGGCATGGCTAGAATTTAGGAGAGAGATAAAGGCAGGAGATATATGCCTAAGAGTCATTTGCATGGAGAATGACAATTGAATCCTTGGGAGTTTATGACATCATCAAGAGAGAGCATATATAGAGAGAATAGAAGAGAAGCCCAGACAGATACCATTGCTTCAACTTGCAGATAGTGGTACTGGATCTAGATTGTTGATATGACTTGCCTAGCCATGATCATATAGCTAATTAGTGGAAGAATTAGAACAAATGCCTTGGTTTCTTGAGGCCTAGTGTGGAGCTATTCCTACTACACTATACTACTTTCCTTGAAGTTTATTCTGTTAATTCACTGATAAGCAGAGTCTAAAATAATGAACTGAAAGATGTGAATGAACTCTCTTGCTTAGCTCAATAAATAGTTAATAATTTAAGTGGTTATTTTGGAGAAGGAAATGGCAAACCATTCTAGTATCTTTGCCAAGAAAACCCCAAATGGGGTCAGGAAGAGTCAGACATGACTGAAATGACTGAACGACAAAAAGTTGTTAGTTGGTCAAATTTGTATATATCACACCATCTTTGTTAGTGAATGGTTAAATCTAAGAGTAACATTGAGTTCTGAAAAAGGTTTGTTGATATTAAGCTTTATTATGATTCCTCTAAGAAGTCTATTTAAGCATGCCAGCTTTATATACATACAGGAATTATTTGCTTTCCCATCGATGTATGACTAACTTTGTGGCACTGTTGACTTGATAAACAATGGTTCTCAGAAAACAAGCTTATGAAACAATAGCCAACTTTTTAAAAAATTAATTCCAATCAGCAAAAATAAACTAAGCACCTATTTTATTCGAGACACTCTGCTAAGGCACCAGGGACACATGGATGGAATAGAAGAGTTTCTCCCTTCAAGGAACTTACAGTTGAACAGTAGGGATATAGCACATCTGATGCAAGCTAACGAGTATAACAGGGATAACAGAGAGATCCAGGAAAAAAGGTGGAATCTAATCCTCCTGTTAAAATGCATAACTTTTCAGTTCAGCTGGAACATAGTATAATGTGAAGAGGAATAGTTTGCTATAAGATTGAAAAGGCAGGAGAGAGCTAGATTGTGGAGGGCATGAAGTAGCAGGCTACAAAGTCTAGATTTTATTCTATCAGCAAGAAGAAAGGGATGAAAGCTTTTTTGAGCAAAAGAGTAATGTCTTCCAACGTTTGGAAGCTGAATATGGCAGCTATGTGAAGAGTGATTTAGAGAAGAGAACCTCAAACTAGAGAGATCATTGAAGAGGCTATTATGGTAGTTCAGGGGAGAGGTGATGAAGGTTTGAAGGTTTGTTTGCTGTGTGAGACAGATAAAAATGATATCCTTTGTTAGGAGTTAAAGGGCAAGATCTCCTTCTTTTTGGGTGGAGGTAGTGGAGGCCTCTTTGAAGCCAGTGGGATCAAGAATAGAAAATTAAGTGTGAAGATCAAAGCTTTTGCTTTTTATTTTGCTTTGCACAAAGACATGGAAATTGCTTCTCAGTGAAGGAGTTTCCCAGGATGCATGGCAATATGTGAGGAGAAGGCTTTAAGCTATCATATTCAAGGTCTTTAGTAAACTGTCTCTTTGAATGTCATGTGAGGATTTTTCCTGTTATTGAGGAGAGAAACAAGATTAGAAAGCAAAGTTCTATGTAAGTTTTAAATGAAAGCAAAATGGATGTTCAGTCAATCTTCTTTCCACCCAAGGTCTCTTTAAATAGTGAACTCCTTCAGTTCTTTTATAATGTTAGCAATGAGCAAAAACTCGGTTTATTCACAACTTTTCAGGAATGCATCTGTTGTGTAGGTAAACCTGCAAGGACAACTGCACATGCCAAGTTTCCCAAGGGAAATAATTTATTCACAGTGAAAGTACACTAAGATAAAAAAAGTTACTGTTCTCAAGATGATCCCAATGTGCACTAAGATGTAAGTCTTCAATTACTGGAGTTTTCCAGGGTCATGGGCATTTCCTGGGGCCCCGATGAAGACATTCCTTCATATCGACTACTTTCTGTTCTTCTTGAGGGGGGTTCAATGAAGTCTAATGCAGTTAACATCGAACAGCTGTCATGGCCTCCATGGAAATAAGGCGGTAGTTTAAGGTTAATTCTAGAACGTGTGCTATAATAGCAGGTCATCCTTTTGTTCCCAAACTCAGATCAACACCCTGATTGTAAAATGGATAAATGTGAAAAATATCTGAATAATTCCTTTTGAATCATGATGGAGCTCTTTGAGATGGCCATGGCGAGATTAGAACTTGGAATGAACTTTTTGCTGTTGCTGTCAGTCACGTCCAAATCTCCATGACCCCATTCGGGGTTTTCTTGGCAAAGATACGGGAGTGGTTTGCCATTTCTTTCTTCAGGTCATTTTATAGATGAGGAAACTGAGGCAATCAGGGTGAAGTGACTTGACCAAGGTCACACAGCTTGTCAATGTCTGAGGCCAGATTCAAACTCATGAAAATGAGTCTTCTTGATTAGAAGCCTTCTGCTGTATCCACTGCACTGCCTAGCAGCACCTGTACCAGAACAAACCTTAGATAGCTGTTTGTTCCTTTGCTGCTTCAGCAGTCATTGAGGAGTATGCATTCTGATACAGCGCTGTATGCTCTGGGACTAAGAGATTCCTCGGTGTTCTAGCTCCTGCTCTACTTTGGACAAGTCACTTAATATCTCTCTTTGGGCCTTAGTTTGGTGTCTGAGGTCCCTTTAATTTCTAACAGTCTGCAGATCCACTTCTTACCAATTTAATTGAGCACCTTTGATTGGTTATAAGACAGAGCTGCTCCCCCATGCCTCAATCTTTCCATGCTTACTATATTATTTGAGGATATGTGATTTCAAAGATGTTAGTATTTCTTCTGCTGCCACTGACTTCTCCTTCAGTGCCTCAGTAGACAATCTTTACAGTTTGCTGTGGGGCATAAAACGCAACAGGAAGCTAGGAGGCATTGTGTTGGGGCCAGGAAGATTCATGTGCATCTTGCCTCAGATGCTCACTTGTGTTACCCAAGGCAAATCACTTGCCCTTTGCAAGCCCTTTATTTCCTTACCTGTAAAATAGGGATAATAATAGCAACTATCTCACATGGTTTTGGAGAGAGTCAAATGAGATCATACATATAAAGTGCTCTGTAATCCTTAAAGCATTCTATAAATATTAGCTATCATCATTATCTGTTTGAGTTAACCCTTAGGAATGGACTGGCTCATGTGAGCCTACAGCCCTAGACCAAAGATTACATCTTTGTGGTTTGTCAGGAATACTACCCTTATTTGGAGGTAGTTTGTTTCCTCCTCTTCCCTTTATCTTTTTTTTTAATTGACTATTATTATTTGTTTTGCTTTTATTAATTTTTTCTTTATAATTCTGTTTTGGACCTTCAGATGATCTTTGTAAGTACCAGGGCAACATAAAAATATGAATACATTTGGGAGAAGGAAATTTATTGCCTAGGTAATGCCGTGAGTAGAGTGTTGGACTTGGAGTCAGGAAGACCTGAGTTTGAATCCTTTCTTAGACACTCTCTGGGCAAGTCATTTAAACTCTCTCAGCCTCAGCTTCTTTATCTATAAAATAGGGGTAACAAGGGCACCTACCTCATAGTATTTTTGTTAGGATCAAATGAAATAACAGAGGTAGCATGTATACAAACATGAGCTGTTATTATCACTATGTGGTTTGCTTTCTGCTGATGAGTCCCTCTTAGGTTAGCCAAGCTGCCCTGTGTTACTAGGACACAGCCTGTTACAAGAGACCCTACTTGTAGCCTCTCCAATCTGTCAGGGTGTGCCTGAGCTTGTGCACTTTTGGCACAGTAACTCTAGAGATCCCTGAATCTTTTCCACATCCTGATTAGACATCTGAGTAGAATTTCAGTACGTTTGTTAGTAAACCAAGTTCATATGAAAATGAGTGGATAGACTCTGTATGTTATTCAGTAGAGTGAAATCCCCTTGAAGGCAGGGTCTATTCAGCTTAAGGTCTTTGTAAGAGAGATGGTGCGACATGGTGGAAAGAGCTAGCCTCAAAGTCAGGAAGACCTGGGTTGAAGGCTTTCTTTTTGGACACATAGTGGTTGTGTGATACTGGTCAAGCTACCTTTCAGTGCTTACCTCTCAGTGCTCTAGGCAACTCTAAGTTGCAGAGAAAGTACCAACCCACATAGGGAGAGAGAGTTTCCTTACCTGGGAATTTCCAGTACTAATGAAATCAGGTCTAGTCCCTATTCTTAGCACAGCATTGGGCACATAGTAGACACTTAATAAATGCTTATTAGATTGTAATGGTTTGCTATTGACTCTCCCTGCTTTACTCAATAGGCTGTAAACTCCTTGAGAGTAGAGGTGGTTTCATTTTTTTTTTTGCATTTATATCTCTAGCTCCTAACACAGTGCCTTGTACATAGTAGGGGCTTAATAAATGTATGCTGATTAATTGACTCAGTTTTTACATATGAGATAACTCTTTTCTCAGAGGGTATTCTATTCTTTTATACTTTTGTTTAATATAATACTTTTGTTTAAAACAGAATTCAAGAAAATTCCATAGCTTAATATAGCCTGCATTCCCTCCCTTAAAAACAAAAAACCCAGACTTAGACATTTATTCCTTTGCATTTCTCTTACTTAAAATAGTAAACTAGGTTTATTATTCTAAAATTCATTTTTAAACCTTCACATAGTTATGTGTGTATATATGTATATTTTGGGGTCTTATGATTTTATCATTGTGGGGGAAATCTCACTGTGGAAACTTTCTTCACTGTTGCAAATCAACAATTCAGATCAATAGGGAGGTAGATAGATAGATAGATGGATAAAGTATTCATTAAGTACTTACTATGTGCCAGGCACTGTGCTAAGAGCTGGAAATACAAATGCAAGTAGGCAAGACAGTACCTGCCTTCAAAGAACTTACATTCTAATAGGGAAATACAACATAGAAAGGGGAATAGGGAGGCTGACAAGGGTGAGTAAGTGGAGTACTTACTCCCCTGGTGGTATGGTGTGGAGATGACTAGGAATCAGCATGCAGTCTTGGTTCCAGACAGTGTAAGGCAAAAATTCCCTGATCAGAATGCAGAATCCAAGGTTCGGGTGAAGGAGAGAAGAGGATGATGGCTGAAGACCATTTAAACAACATGGTGTAAAGATGCCTGGGAAGCAAGTTGTTGTTCAGTTGTTTTTTTTTCCAGTTGTGTCCAACTCTTTGTGACCCATTTGGGGTTTTCTTGACAAAGATACTGAAGTGGTTTGTCATTTCCTTCTCCAGCTCATTTTATAGATGAGGAAACTGAGGCAAAACAGGGTTAAGTCACTCACCTAGGGTCACAAAACTAGTAAGTATCTGAGGCCAGATTTGAACTCAATTTTCCTGACTCCAGGCCACTGCACTACCTAGCTGCCCCCTTTAGCTTAGTAGGCCCTCCTTAATCATATCCCAACCTATCTTTTCAACCTCATTTCCCACTAATCCCTAATAAAGACCCTCTCAGCCAGATTCATATCACGCACGATATTTCTATCACAACAACTCTCCCTGCCCCCCCCCCCCCCAATAAGGCTTCCCTGTCCTGGAATAGACTCTTCTCTATGTGACTACTAGACTTCCTTTTAAAGTCCAGTTTAAGTCTCATATTCTTTTTGAAGATATCCCTGACCATCCCAGCTCTCAGTAGATAAAACACAGAACTTATTGGGAAGCCCAGAGTGAATCCTGCCTCAGATTTTGACTAGCTGTGTGACCTTGGGCATGCAATTTAACATCTCTTAGCCTCAGTTTCTTTTATCTATAAGATGGGGATAATGAGATCTCCTGCCTTACAGAGCTGTGAGGATAAAATGAGTTAAGATGTGTAAAGCACTTTGCCATTCTTAAAATGCTATATAAATGCTGGTTGTTGAAATTGTTATTATCTACTCCTTAGAATTACTAGAAATTATTGTCTTGGACAGTCATTTGAATTTATACCCTACCTTGAATTGATAGGTATATCTTTATATGTGCATGTTTTTATAAGACAACTTCCTGGGACTTAAGTACTAAGCATGTGTGGGTGGTTTGTCCTTCATTCTTAAAGAAGACCATGAAAGGAAGATTATGCCATGACTTGCAAGTAAATTGGATTTGAGTGAAGGAGAGTTGTGCAAAATCACAAGCCTCACTTTCTCCTCTGGAGCCATCTGAGTCCAGTGGCCAGATAGAGATCAGGATGACTGGAGATGGCCCAGTGTGTATACTAAATCATAGATGGATTGCAGATCCTAGATTGTTGGAAGGGGTTCTCATACCAAGAACTCTCCTTGATGAGGTAATCACAGATTCTTTCCATATTCCTATATGACAAGTTATTTGCCAAACTAGATCATTAGAAGTTTCCATAGTAGGAATCCCCCGAATAGGGTCATTTTTCATCTCTGTATCTTCAATGTCTAGCAAAGTACTTTGTACTTAGTAGGCACTTCTTTGAAGTATCTTCAGGGCTTTTGGGTTTCTCATCCATGAAAAGTGATATTGTATTTCAATAATACATGAATATGTGAAAAATCTGTCATGTCATTGGCACAGGGAATTCTAAAGAGGTAGTTCTTTCCATAGTTGATTTAATTGTACTGTGTCTTCTCTAAAACATCATACCTCGATGCTAAGTTGGTAATCATTCATCCCCAGAAGTTTGTCCATAAGGTGATGATTTTTTTTGGAAGGGTCTCAACTCTTTATCATCTACTGGCCAAACTTCTTGTGATGAATGCCTTTCCACTTACTTGAGATGGCCACTGAGCAGAAGGATACTTTTTTAATAGGTCACTATAAAAATAATTTCCATTTTGGCGGAACTTACCAGAATCTATGGTCTGCATCCATAGCCTCAATAATGTATGGTTACCTCCAGACCATAATGAGTCACTGGAAAGAAGGCTTTAGGAGAATCTTATCTATAAATAGCAACCAACATCAGCCTTGCAAAATGATTCTTTCTTCACTGCACACTAGGAAAAATACTTGGATGTTGTGGCATTTGCCACAATTAGAGCTTTTTATTTGTACACTGAGCAAAGGAAGCAGCTACATGGGTGGGCTTTCCAGGTGGTAAGCTATGGAGCAGCTTCAAATACAAGGGTATAAAATGTCTGCATTGGTTCTCACAACACGTCTCACTGCTTTGACCAGAGAAAGATCACAGTAATTTTCTTCAAGGGAGTATGAGCTATTTCAGCTTCCCAAGTGCTTTTCAGAATATATTTTTTGGCAATAAGAGATGGATATTTTCAGAGGTAATGAAGAATTAGGGTGATGGAGAAAATGGGCAAATATTTAAACAGCAACAAAAACAACAATAAGTAATATGACTGATTTAGACAACAGCATTACTTTGGCACTGGCCCATGGTTTAGTAGGGCTCTTGGGACAGAATAGATGATCATTTAACACATCATCCAATCAGAAAGTATTATTCACCTATTATGTGCTAGATATTATGGCACTGGGGACTTGAAGAGACAAGTGAGATAGTCTTTGTGCCTCAGGATCCTGAGCTTCCCATCCACTCAAGGATGTTCACCTATCTCATAATTTGGAGTATGTTGGAACAATGAGGCTTTTGTCTCAACTTCAGCCAACTTCTGGGCTATACGGGGTGTTAAGGGAGGACTAGAACCTCTGGTGTGAGGGCTTACTGAGCTAATTTTAAGGTTATTCATCTACCTTTGGCATCCAACCAGTTACCAAGCTGTCTTCCGGGCTCTAAGAAGCTGTAATATTCACAGTGGTCACACCTTGGTAAAACCTTCTTGGCAGATGGGCTAAACCAGGTTGAGGGTAACCAACAAACCTCAAACCCATCAGTGAGTTAGGGGGATGTCTACCCCAAGCATGTGAAGAATTCCTCTGGCAGAATGGGTGGATAAGAACAATTTGCTCCAATGGCCACTAAGGTGACTGTGGTATGCTTAGAGCTTGGTCAGACACTGAAGATGCCAAAGTAATCCACTGTATCCTGCTTATCACCAGTCTTCCTGATTTTTGTCCTGCCACTGGACTTTGATGACTCTGGAAGAGAAAGTGAGGCTGATAACTTTGTGCAACTCTGCTTCACTTATCAAGACATTACTTCATAATATCATCGATCTTCTTTGAAAATGAAGGAAAACAACAGCAATAGCAACTTCTAGGCCCTGTAGAAAGAAAAACCTCATTAAAACATGGAAAATGCACCCACATTGGGTTGGGGTCAGCCACCTCTGTGCCTATCAAAAAAAAATCACAGAAATAACTTATTCACCTTGTAGAATATCTAGCACCCAACCGCATAAATGTGCTACAATTTCTTCCTAGTTCCCTGATGTGTTTGGCTTGGACTCTGCCATTGGCTTTTGCCTTTATACCATGACTCCCTAAACTCTGACTTTGACTAGCTTAGACCATGTCTTTGGCACTCCACTATCCCATAGAAACTTTCTAGCCTTGAATTCTGTTCAGTATATTGTAACTGTAATTAATTGATTCAACAAGGATTTAAATGCCTACTATGTGCCAGACATTATTTTAGCCACTGGGGATACAAAGACAAAAATAGTCTTTAATATACAAAAGGTCTTTTTCTTCATTTTTTAAAGTAACTAATCTGTTTACGTGTGAAAGGTGAGGAGAGAATACTATATATGTGTGTGTGTGTGTGTGTGTGTGTGTATGTGTGTCTGTATATGTAAAAAGTAATTTCTAGAGTGAGGAAACTAGCAACTGAGGAGACACATGAGATGAAACTAGAAAGAAGTTAAGGATTGTATGAGGTGGAGGTGAAGGAGGAGTACGTTCTAAGAATGAAACGTTCATTTCAAAAAGATCCAAGCCTGTTTCCTGCCTCCTTTCTCTAGGAGGTATTGGGGCCAGGCAGGAGTGAACTCACAATCCATCACACCTGTGGGCACATACAACTTTAGCCCCATTTCCTACAGTGCTGATATTGCATTAGTGATTAGATCATAAACCAAATGATGATTATAAATTGTGGGTTGCCTCTACTCTTCACTCCAAAAGCTTCTCTGCTTAAACTACTCAACTGGATGCTAGAAAAGCCCTAGATAACCTCTTTAGCCAGTTCATGTAATATTTTATCCCTCCCTCATGCTTATTCATAAGAATAAAATTAGATAGTTTTGATCTGAAGTTCGCATCCTGGGGTTGCCTTTACTTGGGCTTCCCTATTCAAAAAAACAAATCATTGTGTTCTGGGATGCATCATGAGGTAGTGAGAACAGCCCTGGGGCTGGAGTCTGGAGAGACCTGGAACTTTCAAATCCTTCTAGAATCTAATCTCCTCTTCCGTAAAATGTGGATAATAGTACCTGAAATACCTGTTTCATGGAGGTGTGAGGCAGTTGTTATAAAGTCCTGTGGAAATTTTTAAATGTTACAGAACAATTCATTATTATTCTGAACTGTGTAGGTCTCATTATAGACTCCCTTATTACTACATTTGGGGAGAGAAATATTGTCCATACAGCTGAGGCAGTCCATGGAATGAGATGCTAACCTGCTCTACTTTCTTTTTTCTTTTTCTTTTTTAATAAATTTATTTATTTTTATTTTTCAACATTTACTTCCACAAGATTTTGAGTTCCAAATTTTCACCCCATCTCACCCCTCCCCCACCCAAGATGGCATGCATTTTGAATACCCCTTCCTCTAGTCTGCCTTCCTTTCTCTCTCTCCCCCCCTTCTCTTATCCCCTTCCCCTTCTATTTTCCTGTAGGGCAGGATAGATTTCTGTACCCCATTTCCTGTATTTCTTATTTCCCAGTTGCATGTGAAAACAGTTTTTTTAAATATGCATTTTTAAAACTTTGGGTTCCAAATTTTCTCCCTTCCTCTCTCCCCACCCACCTTCATTGAAAAAGCAAGCAACTCAATATAGGTTATACATGTGCAGTTACGAAAAGCACTTTCATAGTAGACATGCTGTGAAAAACTAACTCTTATTTCCCTTAATCCTATCCCTCCCACCCATTGATTCTATTCTTTCTTTTGACCCTGTCCCTACTCAGAAGCATTTGCTTTTGGTTAATCCCTTTCCCAATCTGCCCTCCTCTCTATCATTCCCCTACTCTCTTGTCCCCTCCCCCCCCATTTTCCTGTAGGGTAAGACAGATTTCCACACCTAATTGAGTGTGTATGTTATTCCCTCCTTAAGTCAAATCCCATGAGAATAAGATTCACTCATTCATTCCCTCTCACCTTACCCCGGTTCTCCTCCACTGTAAGAGCCTTTTCTTTTCTTTTTTTTTTTGTGTGAGATAACATCCCATTCTACCTCTCCTTTTCTCCTCCTAGTATAATCCTCTCTCACCTCTTAATTTTATTCTCCAGATCAACTCACCCTGTGCCATCTATTTATCTATCTATCTATCTATCTATCTATCTATCTATCTATCTATCATCTATCTATC